>NC_052160.1:72626271-72927337 GCF_902713615.1 Scyliorhinus canicula | reverse complement strand
ATACCGTTCTGGATTAACAAACTGAAAGCCATCATAAACTAAGATGTGGAGATGCCGGCGTTGGACTGGGGTGAGCACAGTAAGAAGTCTTACAACACCAGGTTAAAGTCCAACAGGTTTGTTTCAAACACGAGCTTTCGGAGCACGGCTCCTTCTTCAGGTGAATGGAAAGGCTTGTTCCAGAAATGTTTATATAGACACAGTCAGAGATGCCCCGGAATGCGAGCACCTGCAGGCAATCAAATCATCAAAGATGCAGAGAGAGAGGTAACTCCAGGTTAAAGAGGTGTGAATTGTCCCAAGCCAGTTCAGTCGGTAGGCCTCTGCAAGTCCAGGCTTGTTGGTGGGGGCCGAATGTAATGCGACATGAATCCCAGATCCCGGTTGAGTCCGCATTCATGCGTGCGGAACTTAGCTATAAGTTTTTGCTCAGCAATTTTGCGTTGTCGCGTCTCCTGAAGGCCTCCTTGTAGAATGCTGACCCGGAGATCAGAGGCTGAATGTCCTTGACTGCTGAAGTGTTCCCCAACTGGAAGGGAACAGTCCTGCCTGTTGATAGTCGCACGATGCCCGTTTATTCGTTGTCGCAGTGTCTGCATGGTCTCGCCAATGTACCACGCTTCGGGACATCCTTTCCTGCAGCGTATGAGGTAGACTACATTGGTCGAGTCGCACGAGTATGCGCCGCGTACCTGGTGGGTGGTGTTTCCACGTGTAATGGTGGTGTCCATGTCGATGATCTGGCATGTCTTGCAGAGATTACCCTGGCAGGGTTTTGTGGTGTTGTGGTTGCTGTTCTGAAGGCTGGGTAATTTGCTGCAAACAATGGTTTGTTTGAGGTTGCGCGGTTGTTTGAAGGCCAGTAGTGGGGGTGTGGGGATGACCTTGGCAAGATGTCCATCCTCGCTGATGATGTGTTGGAGGCTGCGAAGAAGATGTCGTAGTTTCTCCGCCCCAGGAAAGTACTGGACGACGAAGGGTACTCTGTCAGTGGTGTCCCGTGTTTGTCTTCTGAGGAGGTCGGTGCGGTTTTTTGCTGTGGCGCGGTGGAACTGTCGATCAATGAGTCGAGCGCCATATCCCGTTCGTACGAGGGCATCTTTCAGCATCTGTAGGTGTCTGTTGCGCTCCTCCTTGTCTGAGCAGATCCTGTGTATACGGAGGGCTTGTCCATAGGGGATGGCTTCTTTAATGTGTTTCGGGTGAAAGCTGGAGAAGTGGAGCATCGTGAGATTATCTGTGGGCTTGCGGTAAAGCGAGGTGCTGAGGTGACCGTCCTTGATGGAGACGAGTGTGTCCAGGAATGGAACTGAATTTGGAGAATAGTCCATGGTGAGTTTGATGGTGGGATGGAACTTATTGATGTCATCGTGTAGTCATCCCCACACCCCCACTACTGGCCTTCAAACAACCGCGCAACCTCAAACAAACCATTGTTTGCAGCAAATTACCCAGCCTTCAGAACAGCAACCACAACACCACAAAACCCTGCCAGGGTAATCTCTGCAAGACATGCCAGATCATCGACATGGACACCACCATTACACGTGGAAACACCACCCACCAGGTACGCGGCGCATACTCGTGCGACTCGACCAATGTAGTCTACCTCATACGCTGCAGGAAAGGATGTCCCGAAGCGTGGTACATTGGCGAGACCATGCAGACACTGCGACAACGAATAAACGGGCATCGTGCGACTATCAACAGGCAGGACTGTTCCCTTCCAGTTGGGGAACACTTCAGCAGTCAAGGACATTCAGCCTCTGATCTCCGGGTCAGCATTCTACAAGGAGGCCTTCAGGAGACGCGACAACGCAAAATTGCTGAGCAAAAACTTATAGCTAAGTTCCGCACGCATGAATGCGGACTCAACCGGGATCTGGGATTCATGTCGCATTACATTCGGCCCCCACCAACAAGCCTGGACTTGCAGAGGCCTACCGACTGAACTGGCTTGGGACAATTCACACCTCTTTAACCTGGAGTTACCTCTCTCTCTGCATCTTTGATGATTTGATTGCCTGCAGGTGCTCGCATTCCGGGGCATCTCTGACTGTGTCTATATAAACATTTCTGGAACAAGCCTTTCCATTCACCTGAAGAAGGAGCCGTGCTCCGAAAGCTCGTGTTTGAAACAAACCTGTTGGACTTTAACCTGGTATCATAAACTAAGGTGCTGAGGTTGTGCTGTTTAGTAATATAATTGCAGTTCTTCTCTGCTTTGACCTTTATCTGTCTTATTAATCCACCAAATAAACATTTTAAAATCATGATTAAAATTCTCAGATTTTAACAAGGATATTATCAGGTAAAATCTGGACCAAATATTGAATTGAACAGAAAATAATTCTCTTGATATCAGTCACAGTATGGACACAATAGGAGCAAGTTCTGAGTTACACTAATATATTGAGTGGGTGCATGGCTAAGACTAACGTGGTCAGGAAGTGGCGGACTTACTAATTAACGATTTAATGTCAGGATGAAAATAAGGTATCAAAGATATATGGAAAGCTCAAAGTATATCACGGAGCCAAACCTACTTGTTCCAATATAAGTTGCTTGAAAGGTTTCTGGTGGCGATTCAGTGGGAAAATGTCTAAGTGTGATCTCCGGCGTTTTTAGGGGGAGTTTCACAATGGTTGCAATGACGACTTGGAGATCGCTATTCAACGGCACTTTACCATTTTTTTGGGCCTTGGGGAGTTTTTCTTCAGTTGAGGCCACACTTTGACATTTTTCCAGGACTGGGGAGCTGAACTTGCCAGCAGGACTGGGATTGGGGTGCCTTATGAAAGCCTGTCCTAATATCTACACTCCCCAATTTCAGCAACCCCCTTTCCCACCCCTCAACCTTTCTGCAGCCCCTCATACCCTCCTCTGGGTGGCACTGCAAGGGTACCTGGTTAGCACTGACAAGGTGCCCATACGGCATTTCCAGGTTGCCCAGGTGACAGGGGGAATGCCACGGTACTACGCTGCGCTGACCATTTGCGGGGGGCTACCCCGGAGGTGCCATCATCCCAGGTCCACGTTTATGGAAACTAGTATTAATCGGCACCCGGTTGAAGCCTTGCAGGCACAGCAGTTGTCTCCCATGTGATTGTGGCATTGGGACATTTAAATGAGCATCTGGATCACACCCAACAAGGGCGTGATATAGATAGCGCTAGGCATAGCAAGTCGGGTGATTCACGATTGGCCCGATTTATCTGGGGCTTTACCGGGATTCATCCATTGCACCCGGTCCACAAGGGGAGCAACGCAATGACTCAATCACGCCCTCTATTGCTGACCCAGTGAAATTAAACATGTGCAAAGCTCCAGGACCTGCTTGTTTGTATCCAGAGTAGTAAAAGAAGCAGGTGAGAAATTGATGATGCCCTAGTCATGGGGCTGCTTTCTCCGATTTGAAGACTAAGTGCTGATGTCGGCGTGGGAACAGTGCCGTTTTACACACGAAGAAAACGGCATAAAAGCTGCACTGATCCTCCATCTGGTGGGGGGGGGGGGGGGGGGGCAGGCACGCAGTGTAAAGCCCCCGGCTACCTGAGGATACAGCCAGAGAATTTCTGGGACCATGGCCACGCATGTGCATGGCGGCGGCCATGCGTGGACCCGACCTGCCAAAACTGCCCAGGCTCACCACCGCCAGACCACCCACCCCTGCCAGTGCCCCCAGCCCCTACTGAAGCCCCCCCTGCCCCCAACTGTGGTGGCGCTAGGCTCAGTCCGCAGCCGCCACGCCAGGTTCACTAAAAAAAAGCACACTTGTCTCACTCCATTGGGAACTCGGCCCATCGGGGGCGGAGCATCGGAGGAAGGCCTCAGGTGACGTCCTGAGGCCATCCCGACGGCGTGCGGTGCACTCTTCGAGTATGCCAGTTTTGAGGGGCAGAGCATTGCAAAAGCGGCGCCGCCCTCAATTTTGGCACAAACGGGGAGTCTCCGGACAATCGCTGAACGCAATTTCGGGGTCGGCGACCGGAGAATCCCGTCCATGGTCTTTTAAAATTGCCCTTGGATTAGAAAGATTTCAGTGCTGTTCCAGCGTTTATGAAGGATAAGAGAGGTAAATTAGGGAATCATAGGTCCAATAGTCTAATGCCTGTTGTGGGGAGTTTACTGGAATCTCTTATTAGGGACAGAGTAACTGAGCACTTGGACAAAAAGGAACTGATTAGAAAAAGCTAGCATTGATTGTGAAGGGTAGGGCAGATGAATAAGCATTATGCTTATATTTGAGATGGTAACTAATGTAGTAGATAAGGAATGTTATATATGAACTTCCAGAAGGCATTCAATAAGGGGTGAGAGCACATTGCATTTGGAGCAACCAATTGGCTTATATACAGAATTGGTTTGGGAGTAAAAAGCAGAGAGTAGGGACAATGCTATGTATTCGACTGGGAAGAACTAACAAACGGTGTCTCCTAGGCATCTATACAGTTATCAATGATTAAATGAAGAAGTAGGGAGATTAAGTATAGTCTCAATCAGATCTAATCATGCCGTTGACACTAAGTTAAGTGGCACAATAAATATGATGGATGGATCAGAAATCTCCAAGGGAAGATTGATAGATTAAGTGAGTGGCCAAAACTGTGGTAGATGGAATTAAAAGTGAGACCAGTGTGAGATCAGCTACTTTGGATCTAAGAAAGTTACAGCAGAGTGGTTAAGAAGCTTGGAACTGTGGAGGGGCTGAGAGCCGCTTTGGGATTCAAGTATAGCAATCATTAAAACTGGTCATCAGGTACAAAAAATAATTACAAAGGTTCATGGAATGTTGGCCTTTATCTCAAGGGGGCTGGATTACAAGGAGGGAAATTTTGTAGTGATCTGATGAGATTGCAGCTGGAATTCTGGGCACCATGCCTCAGAAAGGATAAGAGGCCTTGGGGGAAGTGCAGTGTGGATTCACTAGAATGGTAACCAGGACTAACGTTATGAGGGTAAGGTGCATAGACAAGGCTTGTATTCCTTTGCAGATAGAACAATAGGGGGTGATCTAATTGAGATGTTTGTTGGAGATTCTATTGTGAAAATTGGCAGTCCTGTTAGACTACACATGGCAAAAATTCTTTATAAAATTCTTCTGGACTTCCTAAGGTGATGAAAGACGCTATAGCAATGCAACACATCTTTCTTTTGGTGAATAGATTTGGTAGGATGGATGGAGATACCCGTGGCACCTTAGCCAATATTTTGGTGCTCTGAGTGCCCCCAAAATGGCTTACGTGGCACATGCGCACATTTCTGGTGTGATCACCGTTGGATGCCATTTTGGTGCCTTTGCATGCGCACAGGGACTGCCGGCTGGATGTATTTAGGATAGGCAGAGTTCAGATAATGTGTAACACTGACTTGACCTGTATTTTGGAATTCAATGCTCCAGGTACCTTGCACCTTGCACAGTTGAACACATGTCCAACAGTGGGACAACTCCACCCCTGTCTTCTCCCACTGAGCAGCATTATTTAAAGGGATCATCTACTTTCAAGTTAGTTACTGACTGATTTCTATTGGATCCTGCTGCAATTGTGGAAGTGGTAGGTGGTTTCCAGACTTGTTTAAATTTGTTGAAACTTACAGGGAGTGGTGTACATACCAATAGACTTTGTTCTGACTTCAAGAATTCTGCACAAACCATTTGCTCCCAGTAGTGGGTGTGGTAGTTTTCACCTCCTTGGCCTGCAGCATGAGTGAGAATGAGCACAGTTGACATAGAGAAGGACAATCTGCTGGAAGAGGGAGGGGGAGAGTGGGGGAGCAACAGCTCTCAATGGAGCCCACATCCACCCAAAGTGTTCCCTTCTGAGGAACAATGTATCAGATAACTCCACTTCACCAAGGGCACTGTCACTGAAATCTGCCAACTGCTGTAGTCAGACATGCAGCCTCAGAGGAGGCCGGGGACAGCATTGCTAGTGGCTCGCCCATTGAATGCCTAATCAGAGTACTCTGCAGAACTCTAATCAGAGTACTCTGGGCAGCACGGCAGCATAGTGGTTGGCACAATTGCTTCACAGCTCCAGGGTCCCAGGTTCGATTCCCGGCTTAGGTCACTGTCTGTGCGGAGTCTGCATGTTCTCCCCGTGTGTGCGTGGGTTTCCTCCGGGTGCTCCGGTTTCCTCCCACAGTCCAAAGATGTGCAGGTTAGGTGGTTTGGCCATGATAAATTGCCCTTAGTGTCCAAAATTACCCTTAGTGTTGGGTGGAGCTACTGGGTTATGGGTATAGGGTGGAGGTGTGGGCTTGGGTAGGGTGCTCTTTCCAAGAGCCGGTGCAGACTCGATGGGCCTAATGGCCTCCCCCTGCACTGTAACTTCTATGACTCTATGACTAACCCGTGGGCTGGATTCTCTGCCCCATCGTGCCACATTTCTATTTCACCCCGCTGGCGGGATGCTCTGTAACGCCGGCCGGTCAATGGGGTTTCCTATTGTGGGGCAGCCCCACGCCTTCGGGAAACCCCCGGGTTGCCGGTAAAATGGAGCATCCCGCTGGCAGAGAATCCAGCCCCTTGTCTCTGCCCTGGCTGTGGTACACTCATGATCAATATCTTGAAAGGCAGCACAATAGCATAGTGGTTAGCACAGATGCTTCACTGCACCAGGGTCCTAGGTTTGATTTACGACTTGGGTCACTGTCTGTGCGGAGTCTGCACGTTCTCCTCGTGTCTGGGTGGGTTTCTTCAGGGTGCTCTGGTTTCGTCTCACAGTCCAAAGATGTGCAGGTTAGGTGGATTGGCCATGATAAATTGCCCTTAGTGTCCAAAAAGGTTAAGTGGAATTATCGGTTTACGGGGATAGGGTGGAGGCGTGGGCTTGAGCAGGGTGCTCTTTTCAAGGCCTGGTGCAGACTCAATGGGCCGAATAGCCTCTTTCCGCATTGTAAATTCAATTATTCTATATCTTACCACATGCAAATCCCACCTCTCAGCCATCCTGTAAATGAGGCACAGTGTCAGTATCTAAAGTGCTATTTCTAAGGCTGATAGGGAGTGAATGGTGTTTCAGCAACATCACTGACTTCCTATTCATACACCTCTTGCTCTTCCACTGCTCCCTAACCTGGTGGCAGGTCTCAGATTTCTGAAAGGAGACAGGTCCATGAATAGGGTTCTGGCAAGGGGAGGAGGGAAGCTAGGTGTGCCTGCTTCTACCATCTGTAGCTTGTAAATGAGAGGAGATTGTGGGATAAGTGGGACGTGGAATGTGAGGATTGGCTGGGAATGTACTGTCAGGGCAAGGCCTGTACCCCCTGGTAGGTCCTACTCATCGAATCATAGAGCACCAATAGTGCAGAAGGAGGCCATTTGGCCCATTGAGTCTGTAGCGACCCTCCGAAAGAACACTCTCTCGAGGTCCAGTCCCCCACTCACCCTGCCCTACCCCGTAACCTAATCTTCACATTCCTGGACATGAAGGGGCAATTGATCATGGTCAATCCACCTAACCTGCACATCTTTCTGATGGTGGGAGGAACCCGGAGCACCCAGAGGAAACCCACGCAGACATGGGGAGAAAACCCACACAGACAGTCATCCAATGCCAGAATTGAGCCCGAGTGAGTCCCTAGCGCTGTGAGGCAACAGTGCTAACCAAATGTGCCACCAAGCCGTCTCTACAATGTTTTCAGCCCCACCATCGGCCATGACCTCAACCATGGTCACTCCAATGATGGCCAATATTGTCTCCTCGATCAGGACAAGGTCTGCCCACCCTGTCAGATCACCACTGATTTTGGTTATGCGCTGCCTTGTCCTGTCAGAGAGTGGGAAGTGTGACAGTGAGCGCCAAAGAAAAGAAAGACAGACTTCCATTGATAGAACACTTTTCACATCCACTGAGTGTGATGTTGGCTGATGTTGGCGGTGATGGTTGGATAGCTGGCAGTGTTTACAAGCTGTGAGGTGTGAGGTTACAGCTGTGCTGAGTGTAAGGTATGAATCGTGATTGATAGAGATTGTTGGTGGGTGAGGTGATTGAGCAATGTGTGAGGCTGGTGTCGAGAGTTACAATTAGTGGGATTTGGTATGTTGCTGTCACAGTTAACTTAGAGAATCTCCTATCCCCCATCTCCACCTCCTGCACCAAGGCCTCCAGTACCAGGGTGAAAAAGATCCACCCCTTTGCCAATCCTGAATGATCATCACGTGAACAACACTTTTAGAACAATCTTCAGTTCCTAGTCCTTTAAAATGCATCTCCTTTTTAAAAGATGTCAGGAAACTGAAACCAAACATCACATCAGGATCTGACAGAGTCGCCTAATTTCTACCAACCTGAATATGATTGGATTTTGACCATGACTGGCTTTAATTAGTGCAAGCTAGCTTTAACTCAAGCAGGCCTCTCAATCTTCCATCCCTGACTCAGGCCAACAGCCAAATAACAGCACACTTAGTGCTGGCTGCATGCTACATATGTTTAAATCAAAACCTGCGCCTCAAAGCTCAACGCCACAGATCCTCTTCTAACCAAACTCCTGAGCACTAATCAATATCAACTCCCACTAGAGGTATCGTGGAGTTCTCTGCCCCTTCCGGGTGGGGGTGGATCTTCAGTTCCACCAAAGCCGTCCACTTGCGCGGGTTCCGCTCCGACAGGACGGGTATTCATGCAAAACGCTGTGGTATTCAGCAGGACTGGAAGATCCCACTGCCAGCCAATGGCAAGCCGTCTCTACTGCGGGGAAACCCCGGGGGTGGGCGGGCCTGGGAAATTCTGGTCATCAGCTTCAGTACAGAACTGAGGGAGTGCTACACTGTCAGAGGCACCACCTTTTGGATGAGGTGTTAAACTGAGGCCTTCTCAGCTTTCTAAAGATCAGGTGGTTCTATTTTGAAGAAGAGCAGGGGAGATTTCTGGTAAATGTTTATTCCTGAATCAATATCACACATCAGGCAGTTTGATCACCTTTACATGACTTTGTGAAGATTGACACCTAGTTTCCTAAATGTCAACAGTGCCTCATTGGTTTTATAGCATTTTCAGATATATTGAGGTTGTAAAAGGGTCAAAATAAATGCCAGTCATTTTTCTTTAGAACTAAAAGCTTTTCATAAAAGCAAATGCATGATTCACATCTCACTAAGTGTTCACCAAAGGGGTAACTTCAATTTTGAACAATTTCCATTGGCTTCAATGGAAATAAAAGTCAGAAGAGAAGGGCCTGTTCTGTGCTGTACTGTTCTATGTTCTATGTGAAGGAGGTTGCCAATCCGCAATCACCATTTTTACTCTGTCACACAACGTCAAAATCATGTCTAATCTGCCTCCAGCGAGATTGTGTGAATACTTGTGAAAGGCAAGAACATCTGGTTCAGATCACAAAAGAATGTTGTTGTTAGATCCCTCGCTTATACTATTCTATAATTGTATCTGGGGCTGTCTGACCCAACTACAAAAAAAACATGCTCAGATCAGTTAATGGAGTAAGAAACACTAATGTGTGTGGGAAGCAGCCTCAAACTCAGACCAAACGCTTTCGCCTTCCAGTTTCCACTGACTTTCCATTTCCCCATTGCTTTTATTTCAAAAACCTCCTCTCTAAAATGCTCCTTAATCTCATTCTGCCCTATCCCTGCGAGCTCCACCAGCTCCTATAACCCAGCTTTCATAGAACATGCAGTGCAGAAGGAGTTAGCTACTGTGCTGCTCTTTCACCTTAAAGAGAAAGAAACTGAGCAAATCAAAATTATAATCTGAAGTCTCATTCACCGATCCTTGTTGTCCAGTTACTACTGTTAACACATTAATGCCAGATAAAGAATTCAATGAATCAATATAGAACAGTAGAAAGCATGGGCGGGATTCACCAATAATGGGGCTATGTCCACCCGCCTGTGGAAAAACGCGCACGAATCACGCTGATTTACCTGGAGTAATTTAAGCATGATTCTGTGATTTGCAGGGGGCTAGCAGGGCCCTTGAGTAGTCCTTGCAGCTCCAGCTGCCGATAGGGGGCCCTGCACTTCCAGTCGGGGTTCCGCACATGTGCACGGCGGAGGCCTCAGACGGCCGCGCGAAATGGCCGACCCATACGACTGGTACCGACAACAAAGGCCCCCCCCCCCAGATCGCGCGTGCCCACGGATCAGTGGTCCTCGATCAGAACCCTGACCGCCCTGAAGGCTTCCCTCGGTGAAGGATCCTCTTCTCCCCCCCACCAGGTCCGCCGCGGACTGTTCCTGCAGCCGCCAGCCGACGTTCCCGCCGGGTGGGACCACGAGAGACCTGCGCCGGCGGGTTCTCGGCCAGATGTCGGTGGAGAATGGTCGTGGGGGCCTCTTTTAATGGCCCTCGACCAGAGCCACGTCGACCACGCACGCCTGATTGGCGGCAATTCTCCGGGGACCGATCTCGGGCTCGACACCCACTCTCCGCTCCCGCGCCGAGCACGGTTTCGGCGTGGAGGCTCGGAGAATCCTGCACAATGTGTTCCGATACAGAGACTGAGAGGCAAAATTCTAAATAACAGTAACTGTCTGGCAAAATTCAACACAAAAGGCCATATTTTATCGCCACTGGGTGGTAGACCCAGGCTGAGAGATGTGAAAGTCTGCCCGCTGGGGACCAGCAGTAGAACCTGATGTTGAGTGGCTGCCTGCTCCATATAGATGGGCAGCTAATTTGCATATTTATTGGTCCTATTAAGGGTATTTTATTGAGCCATTGGCATTTTGGAGATGATGGGGAAAATCCCTGGCACATGGGAAGGCCTGCAGCTAAGAGGAGGAAGCTTGGGAAGCCATAAGAGCAAGAGGGTCCATCGCCCGAAGACTGGTCCGCGATCTCCCTGGAGGGGTTTCTCCTCTGACTCGTCCTTCTGACGTTTTCTTTATTTAAAAACATACTTGCAGGCGCCCGAGGTTTCCTGGCAGGATCAGAGGCCCACCTGCCTTCCTTACTTGGATAGCAGGCCTGCGGATGGCCAATTAGGAGGCCACATTTCCCACTGTCGGCAAGCGAGGAGCTCAGACCTTGCATTTTGGCCTGACATGGAGGTCCAGAAACCCACGATAAACTCAACTTGTCTAAATAAAATGATTTAGTTAATCAACCTATCAAATTCCTTTTGAGTTGGTACAATATTTACTCAGTTACTAGGAACTAAGACTAAAATATGGTCAACGTGCTGGTCCGAGGATTAGGAGAGGTGGGGAGCTGATTAGGGCAGGGATTACTTAGGCAGCCAATACAGCTAAGAGACATCAGTCGGGATTCTCCGTTGTGAGGCTGCCCTGCTACCACTGCTAGTGAAGACGGAGATTTTGGTGTGCTGTTTGCTGATGGCAGCATTCTGTACTCCGACCGCTTGTCAATGGACTTTCCCATTGAAGCCGCTCCATGCTGCCAGAAACCCGCGGGCGTGGGTGCACTGCCAGTGGGACCAGAGAATCCCTTCGCCAGTGAATGGTCAGAAAATTCCACCCTTCATAACCAAACCTGGTCTAGTCCTCACCGGATTTATACATGTGTCATTTCTGGAAAAGATTAGTGGCTAACAATCAAGATTAAAAACCATGGATCATGGGCGGGATTCTCCACAGGCGAGTTTCTCCATTTTGCCGGTGCCCGGGAGTTTCCCGACGGAGAATTCGGCAGCCGGCGTCGGGGCGGGATTCACGCGGCCCCCAGCGATTCTCCGACCCGGCGCGGCTTGGAGAATCCCGCTCCAGGATCCTGGATTCAAACTCCTAACTAACTGGGAAACTCACGCTCCATCCCAGGGGTTGCGCGCTTCTGTTCAATTGGCCAATGGGGGTCACGTGACCTTCTGGGAACACGCCCCTTAAAGGGGACACTACCTACCCAGTCAACCCGAATAGAGTGAGCTAAAATTTTTCCTCTATGGCACTTAACACCCAGTCTGAAAACTGAGTTGATTATGATTTAATTATCATCCATTTATTAATTCCCACAGCATTTAATTCAAGAAATGGAACTCTGACCTATTTGGGCTTTGGATCTCCAGATCCAGCGTGGTCCACCGGCAACGCGCCCACGCCCGCGGGTTTCCCAACTGCATGGGGGGGGCCACAATGGGAAACCCCATTGGTCGGCTGCAGGAACGGAGAATCCCGCTGCCGGCAGGAGCGCACTGCGCCGGAAAACAAGGCTGGCAGACTGGAGAATACCGCCATTGTCTTTGGAATCTGACTTTTGTGGTGATATGATTTGTAAAGCAACTCGTCTCTCGTGCAATTGATGGCTCATCAATTTAATAAACTAGATTTTTGAAGAGGGACTTCGGATCAAGCCTGAATGCCTCCGCATCAGCCCTCAAACTCCGAACTCTGAAGAACTTTTTCAACATTGGCTGACATGCCTCGAAGGATACCTGGAATCTGCAACCAGCCCCCCCACCATGGCACAGAAGCTTCACATCCTCCACTCCAGCGTGGGTATCGAAGCCTACGCGATAATCAAGGAGGAGAAAGATTACGATGCAGCCATACTAAAGCTGAATGGACAATTCCTTAAACCAGTCAACAGGGTATTCGCCCAACATCTGCTGGCCACCAGACAACAGCTCCCCGGTGAGTCACTAAACCAATTTTACCAGGCCCTCGCTCTCCTGGGGAGGAATTGCTCCTGCCTTGCAGCTTCAGCTACGGAGCTACTGATCAGAGATGCTTACGTGGCTGGGATGCAGTCCCCCGCTATCCGCCAGCGGATGCTGGAGAGAGATGACCTCAGCTTAACTGAGGCACGGACTCTCTCCACCTCCCTGGAGGTCGGCAATCAAAACGCCCGCGCCTATGTCCCCAGCCGCGTGGCACCATCCTGGGCCTCCTGGCCCGCTTCCCCACCCCCAGCCGCCGCTCCCGACCTCCCTCAGGCCTGCACCGCGGGACGCCCCGACAAGTCCACGGGGCCCCGCTGCTACTTTTGCGGGTTCGCGAAACACCCTCGCCCGCGCTGCCCAGCCCGCTCCGCCCTCTGTAAGAGCTGCGGGAAGAAGGGGTACTTCTCCACTGTCTGCCAGGCCAAAACGGTCGCTGCGGTTCCTCTAGACGCCACGCAACACTCTCCCCCCCCCTCCCCCGTTCCTCTGCGCCTGGCCTGCGCACCTCTCTCTCTCCTCCGGGCCCTCCCGGTCCCCTCCCAGCCGCCGCGCAACTCTCTCCCCCCCACCCCCGGGCCCCTGCGCTCGACGCGTGCCTCTCTCTCTCCTCCGGGCCCTCACGGTCAGCATCGTGCTACTCTCCGCTCGCCGCCCCCGGGCCGCCGGGCCTGGCCTGCGCGCCTCTCTGCCCCCGCTCCCAGCCGCTCCGATCGGCCCGCCGGCACCGCTAAACCCGCCCCCAGCAACCACGAGGGCCGCCATCTTTGGGCGCCGACTCCACGTGTGGGTCCTGGGCGCTGCCATCTAGGGGCCCCGACTCCACGTGCGGGTCCAGGGCACCGCCATCTTGGGATCACGACTCCACGTGCGGATCCTGGCCACCACCTTCCGGGACTGGCACGCAAGGTCCTTCTAGCATCGACTCGGACGACGACGACGAATACGGATTTTCTCCACGGCTCGCGGCCATTCAGCTCGACCAGTCACGTCCACGCACACTCGCCAAAACGACGACGCTCATCTATCTCAACGGCCACGAGACGGGCTGCCTGCTGGACTCTGGGAGCACGGAAAGCTTCGTTCACCCTGCCACGGTAAGACGCTGCGCGCTCCCTGTCCACCCTGTAAAACACAAAATCGGGTTAGCCTCAGGTTCGCACTCCGTCCACATCACCGGGTGCTGCATCGCAGACGTCACGGTCCAAGGGAAGGTTTTTAAAAATTATAAACTCCTTGTCCTCCCTGACCTTTGCGCACCGGCACTCCTAGGACTGGACTTCCAATGCAACTTGCAGAGCTTGACCTTCCAATTCGCCGGCCCTATACCCCCCTCACTGTCTGCAGCCTCGCGTCCCTCAAAGTGGACTCCCCCTCCTTGTTTGCTAATCTCACCCCCGATTGCAAACCCGTCGCGACACGGAGCAGACGGTACAGCGCCCAGGACCGGTCCTTCATCAGGTCCGAGGTCCAGAGGTTGCTTAAGGAAGGGGTCATTGAGTCCAGCAACAGTCCCTGGCGAGCCCAAGTGCTGGTGGTCCGGACTGGGGAGAAAAACCGGATGGTCATCGACTATAGCCAGACCATCAACCGGTTTACGCAACTGGACGCGTATCCTCTCCCCCGTATTTCCGCCATGGTAAACGATATCGCAAAATACAAGGTCTTCTCCACTGTGGACCTTAAGTCCGCTTACCACCAGCTTCCCCTCCGCGCGAGTGACCGCAAGTACACCACGTTCGAGGCAGATGGGAGCCTCTACCACTTCCTTAGGGTTCCATTTGGTGTCACAAATGGGGTCTTGGTCTTCCAATGGGAGATGGACCGAATGGTCGACAAGTACGGATTACGTGCTACCTTCCCGCATCTTGATAATGTCACCATCTGCGGCCACGACCAGCAGGACCATGACGCCAACCTCCAGCAATTCCTCCAAACCGCAAAACTCCTTAACATCACATACAATAAGGATAAGTGCGTGTTTAGCACCGACCGTCTAGCCATCCTCGGCTACACAGTGCGTAACGGAGTGATAGGCCCCGACCCCGAACGCATGCGCCCCCTAATGGAACTCCCTCTCCCCAATACCCTCCAATCCCTCAAACGCTGCCTGGGTTTCTTCGCATACTACGCCCAATGGGTTCCCAACTACGCTGACAAGGCCCGTCCCCTCATTCAAACCACGACCTTCCCGCCGTCGACAGAGGCCTCATCAAAGCGGACATCGCAAAGGCCACGATGCGCGCCATCGACGAGTCCATCCCCTTCCAGGTCGAGAGCGACGCATCAAAAGTTGCTCTGGCGGCCACCCTGAACCAAGCGGGCAGACCCGTGGCCTTCTTCTCCAGAACTCTCCAGGCTTCCGAACTCCGCCACCCCTCTGTGGAAAAGGAAGCCCAGGCCATAGTCGAAGCGGTGCGACATTGGAGGCACTATGTGGCCGGCAGGAGGTTTACCCTACTCACAGACCAACGGTCAGTAGCCTTCATGTTTGATAATGCACAAAGGGGCAAGATCAAGAATGACAAGATCTTACGGTGGCGGATCGAGTTGTCCACGTACAACTATGAGATCTTGTATCGTCCTGGGAAGCTCAATGAGCCTCCTGACGCCAGCGCGCAGATAGACCGCCTCCGCTCCCTCCACGCAGACCTCTGCCATCCAGGGGTGACCCGCCTCTCCCATTTCATTAAGGCCCTCAACCTGCCTTTCTCCATCGCGGAAGCCAGGACAGTAACCCGTGACTGCCACATCTGCGCCGAGTGCAAACTGCTCTTCTACCGCCCCGAGCGCGCACACCTGATCAAAGCATCCTGCCCCTTCGAACGTCTCAGCATTGACTTCAAGGGGCCCCTTCCCTCTAACAACCGCAACATTTACTTACTGGCGGTAATTGACGAATTCTCCCGCTTCCCCTTCGCCATTCCCTGCCCCGACATGACCACATCAACCGTCATTAAGGCCCTCCTCTCCGTCTTCTCCCTGTTCGGCTACCCCGCGTACATACACAGCAATCGGGGGTCCTCCTTTATGAGCGACAAGCTGCGTCAATTCCTGCTCAACAGGGGCATTGCCTCTAGCAGGAAAACCAGCTATAACCCCCGGGGTAATGGACAGGTCGAGCGGGAGAATGGTACCTGTGTTGTTACTCGTGTCTTAATAAAGCTCGTAGTCTCAAATGTGGAGAAGATGCTTTATTGTGAGTTTGTTCTCTCTTCAGAGCTATACCTACGGCTACCTTCAGTGCTTCTTCCTGCTGTGTGTGTACAGCTACCAGCCTTGCCTGCTGTGAAGTGTGTCCTCACTTCCTGTCCTGATCTATTTATATGGCTCTCCCGTGCTCCCTCTAGTGGTTGCTCAGTTGTGTTGCATCTGGTTAACTTGTGATCACCACATCCCCCTTTTTCTCTTTACATATTTTCTGTACATCATTAAAGAAAATTATACAAAACAGTTACTTATGATATGCGTATCTATACAAGTGATGGTGCTATTGCATTATTTTACAAAGCCAATGTATTTATATGTCCAATCTTAATAAAAACATTTATGAGTCCAAACTTGATGAATTTGTTCAGAGCTTTTTTTCTTTTTGTTGTTGATGACGTGGTGATATTAATATTGCAAGTCCGCTGTGAATGTTGTTGGTGTTCCTTGTTATTTTAAATACCCAATGCATCATCCCGAGGTGTTTGCATGGTCACATCACTGATGTTGACTGGCATGGACTTTTTTCTGTGCTTGTGGTGTTGATTTATTGTCTCATCCGCCTTGGATGCTGGTGTGCTTGCTCGTTCTGGAGCAGACATGAGTTTGTGCGATTCGTCGTCATCCCATGACATGTTTGTAGTCTTGTCATCGTTTTGCAGTGTGCTGTGGCATTGTCCGTCATGTGCCAAGTAGTGCCATTGTGTACAAGTCGTTGTTTCATTGCTGTTGTTTCTGTCGTACCTGTTTTTGTTGTTTTCGTTGCCGTACTTGTTGCTGTTTTTGTCGTTTCTGTCTTTGGTGTTGGCACTGTCGTTGTTCCTGACTTTGTTGTTTTCGTTGCCGTTCTTGTTGCTGTTTTTGTTGTTTCTGTCTTTGGTGTTGTCGCTATCTTTGTTCCTGACTTTGTTGTTTTCGTTGCCGTTCTTGTTGTTTCTGTCTCTGTCGTTGTCGCTATCTTTGTGCCTGACTTTGTTGTTTGTCTTGTCGCGCTTCATGTTGCTTTTGTTCTTGCTGTTGTCGTTCTCGTTTCTGCTGTGCTTCTTGCTATTGTTGTTGGTCTTGTCGCGCTTCATGTTGCTTTTGTTCTTGCTGTTGTTTGTCCCGTTTCTGCTGTGCTTCTTTTGACTTTTGTTTTTCTTGTTATACTCTATGAGTGTCCCAAGTGGATAATTTGAGTCATTGAGCATTTCGTCTCGAGAGTGGTGCGAATGATCTGATGTTGCATCGGTGCAGGTGACATCAATCAGTTGTGGAGAATTGGATTCCTCATCTTTGCTTTCTTGGTGCTCCTCTTCCGGAGTCAAATTCTTCTCGATTTCATGTGACGCGGTGTCTCTGGATTCTTGGCGCTCCTCTTCTGGAGTCAATACCTCCATGATTACAATTGACGTGGTGTCTGTGGACTCTCGGCGCTCCTCTTCTGGAGTCCAAATCTGCATGATTTCTTTTGGCTTGGTGTCTCTGGACTCCAAGTGCTCCTCTTCTGGAGTCAGAATCTGCATGGTTTCTTTCGGCATCGTCTCTCTGGACTGTTGGGTGGCCCGACTCTGTGCTTCTGTACAGACAAGCTGAGAACTGTCAGTCTCACTGTGATCCTGTACGTCGAGTGCGATCACCTTGTCACTGTTTTCGCATGCAGTGGGTAGAGGTACATTGTCTTCTTCTTGTTCCTGTGAGCTTGGTAGACTTTCGTAGTCTGCCTGTGGTTGCTCAGATACAGCGGGTTTACCTTCATGGTCTTGTTCATGCATGGTGTTCGCCAGGGAGTGTTTGCTTGCATCCCTTTTGGAGTCTTTCATCACTCGCACTGTGGAGCCTGTCATCGCTCGCTCTGTGGAGTCTTTCTGTGCTCTCTGTGTGGTGTCGTCTTCGTCTTGGGTATTGCTGTCATCCAATGTATCGACGAGCTGCCATGGCATCATGGTGTTGGATTCATCCACCATGAGTAGATTCGTGTTGAGCTTTGCAACGGTGTCGCTGATGCTGTGATCAGCATGTCCAAATAACTCCTCCATGTCTGAGTAGTATTCTTCGAAACCCATTTCATCTTGGTTGGCTTCTTCTACCACGAGTTGGTTCGTGTTGTTCTTTGCGACCGTGTCGCTGATGCTGTGATTAGCATCATCTTTTGTTGTTTCGGAATTCTTTTTGTTCTCTTCACTGTGTGTGGTGAAGGCTGCTTTTTTCAGGGTGTTGTGCAAGTTGTTTTTCACTGTTGGTTTAAGTTCAGGCATTTTTCTGTGTTCTGAGGCAAGAAAATTTGGTTTTACCACTTTAAGTGTCTTGTTTTCAATTTTCGGGCATTTCCCTTTTAAGTAGGCTTGGTCGGGATGCTCAGACGTCATGACGTCACGCGTAGGAATGAATTGCGCATGCGCAAATCGGCTTTCCTTCCCTGTGCGGTTCTGTGTCCATTGCGCATGCGCGGCTTGCGCATGCGCATGACGATCCGCGACCAAGACTTTTTTTGACTGCGCATGCGCGGCTTGCGCATGCGCATAACGATCGGCACCGCGATCTTTTTTAAACTGCGCATGCGCGGCTTCCGGTTCCGGCGCATGCGCAGACGCGATTTGTAGTTCTTTGCTTACCGGAGACTGCAAAATGTGCTCCGACGCCATTTTTTCGCGGATTTCAGCGATTTTTCTTTCCCACCAGGACTGGATTTCTAAAAGTTGTAAGTTACCTTCTCTTCCCGATCTGGACAGGGTTTCAGCGTTTTGGCTTTGTGAGAAATTCTTGTTATTTCTTCTTTTTGATCTGTACTTTTTATTCGCGATTTCTTGTTCTTTTCGTGATTTTTAAAGTTTTGCATCACTCAGTCTCTGTGCAGTTTGGACTCTGAGCATGCCTTGCTGTTCAAATTTCTCACAGTACTCTTCAAATTTGTTTAGTAACGTTTGTAAGCTGTTTCTGTCTTCATCTTTTGAGTATTTAAATCCATTATACACTTTCCTATTTACAGGCCCTGCGGTGAGAATTGCTATTTTAATGTTGTCTGAGGCTTCTTGTACATCATTAGCTATGAGATAAATATCAAACATTTGTTTAAACCTTTTCCAGACATTTCTTACAACGCCAGTCTGGTCCAGCTGATCTGGGTATCCAATCCACATCCTCGAATTAGCGATGTCTTCCCAAGTCAAATGTCCAGTAGGAGATTTCCATGCCATTTTGAGCTTTCTGTATCTGCAGCTGAGTTGTCCTGTAGTAAGCGTCTGAAGCCACTCCTGGGTACCATGTGTTGTTACTCGTGTCTTAATAAAGCTCGTAGTCTCAAATGTGGAGAAGATGCTTTATTGTGAGTTCGTTCTCTCTTCAGAGCTATACCTACGGCTACCTTCAGTGCTTCTTCCTGCTGTGTGTGTACAGCTACCAGCCTTGCCTGCTGTGAAGTGTGTCCTCACTTCCTGTCCTGATCTATTTATATGGCTCTCCCGTGCTCCCTCTAGTGTTTGCTCAGTTGTGTTGCATCTGGTTAACTTGTGATCACCACAGTACCATCTGGAAGACCATACTACTGGCCCTCCGGTCCAGAGATCTCCCTATTTCCCGATGGCAAGAGGTTATCCCCGATACCCTACATTCTATCCGCTCACTCCTCTGTACTGCAACAAATCAGACACCTCATGAACGTCTTCTTTTCCCTAGGAAGTCGTCCTCCGGATCCCCTCTCCCAACGTGGCTGGTCACCCCCGGACCCATCTTGCTCCGGAAGCATGTGCGGGTGCACAAGTCCGACCCGTTGGTGGAACAAGTCCAGTTACTGCGACCGGGCGACAGCGATCACCGTGGCATTGGGTCAGGACAGCTGTGGCGCAGTCGGCAAGGACTGTCATAGAGCTGAAAAGGGCGATCGTATAAGGGTCGACCAAGGGCAGGGGCCTGGAGGAGGGCCGCCTTGAGACGGTCAAAGGCCAGTACGGCCTCTGGGGAAAGGGTAAAAGTATCGGGTTCATTGGTGTAGGGGGTAAGGAGGCGGGAATCCAAAGTAATATTCGGGATCCACTGACGGCAATAATTGACCATGCCCAGCCACTGACGGAGCTGCTTGGCAGTCGTTGGGGGTGGGAAATCGCAGATAGGGCGGATCCGGTCTGGATCTAAGGAACGAGAGGTGGCAGATATCCTAACACCAAGGAACTTAACAGTAGGTTGAGCAATCATAACTTTCGAGGGAGAGACAATGTAACCAAGGGAGGCCAGAAAATTGAGTAAAAGTTGAGTATCGGCCCAACATCCCTCCTCAGTAGGGTTAGCGATCAAGAGATCGTCGACGTACTGAACAAGAGTGGAGCCTTGGGAGAAGGAGAGGGATTGTAGTTGGTGTTGGAGACAGCGGGAGAAAAGAGTGGGAGAGTGAATAAAACCTTGAGGCAAACGTGTCCAAGTATACTGTTGGCCATTATAAGTGAATGCAAAAAGATATTGGCATGATTGATCGAGTGGCAGAGCGAAAAAGGCATGTTGGAGGTCTACAAGGGAGAAGAATAGTGCATCTGCAGGAACCTGGGCTAGAATATGCACAGGGTTAGGAACAAGGGCGTGGAGAGGCTGAACAATAGAATTGATAGCACGTAAGTCCTGTACGAGGCGATATTGATCCGGCTTTCCGGGTTTGGGCACCGCTAGGATGGGGGTATTGCACGGAGACTGACAAGGAACCAGGATGCCTTGGTCGAGAAGTTTAGCTATGAGTGCATCGATAGAGCGGCGAGCTTGGGCCTTAATGGGATATTGTCGGATCGAGGGGAGTTGAACATCGGGGAGGAGAGGAATAGTGATAAGCTGGGTAGGGACGAGACCAACATCAAACTTATCCGCAGCCCATACGTGGGGAGATACAGTCGCATCGGTCTGGGCGCGATGGTGTAAAAGAATGGACTGGGATGTAGCTGGTTGTGACATGTATGTAATTGTAAGACCGCCAGGGAGGAGTTGGGGTTCCAGAAGAGACGGCCAGACTGGTCCAATGCCTGTCGGACCATTGGCCCTAGATCCTTGGCATGGTGGGGGTAATGGACATGGCGGGTGACGTACGGGGCGGTGTACCCGTCTTGGCGCCATAGCCAGGTAGGCACTTGTGCCGCATCCGCAGTCCCTTGAGGGCCGCTCACAGAAGCAAAAAGGGTGACTGAGAATTCTTGTTCAAGATGAGGGCTGTAAGAGTCGACCAGGCCCTCGTCGGCTCCGGTCGAATCGTAGGCCAGCGTGACGTGGAACAACCGCTCAGGCATCAAATGAAGTGCCCACCATTGCGGGTGCACATGAGCGATACAGGGCATGGTACGTTCAGCATTAGGGTTGTCCACGGGAGCAACAGGGTCATAGGTAGGATTTGGCACCTGGCGCATTGGCATCTGTCGTGGTGGGGGTAAGGGATGGTCGAGGGCTGGTGGAGGAGGAGGAGGGAAATCCTCGTCCTCATCCAGATTTTGGAAAAGACTGTCTAATTGTTCTCCCAATTGTTCCTTTAACTAGACCAATTGCGTGAATGGTCTCCCTCCTCCCCTTGTTCTTGACCTTGTACTCATGGCCGGGGGTTTATATGCTGGTTGGGACGGCGGTGGTGCATAAGGTGGTGGATTCTGACTTGGGAGGGGTATAATAAATTGGATCGGTGCATTAGGGAGGGGTGGTAGAGGCGGTGGCTGTGGTGGCTGTGGAGGCTTCCGACGTCCCCTGCAATTGAACAGATGTTCCTCATCCCCATCGTCCCCATCCTCCCAACCTTGCTTCGCATTGCTGACCAGCGCCGGGGTAGGAGTAGCATTCTTTCGTTCTTTACATTCCTTTTTTAAGACCTCTACTGTTTTAACAATTCCCCCTTCGGTGAGGCCAATGCCCAATTTCGAGGCATTAGCCTGCCAGCTAGCCAGTGTAGATGCATCTTTCAATGACTGACAGTATTCCCTCCATAAAGCAATTAATTTCTTTGCGGTGGAACCGCGATTGTTTTTCCAGATCACCTGTTGGGCCTCTAGGACAGGACCCAAGTTTTTAGGTCCCCCCAGAGGCCATTTATCCTTGCCTAGGTTTTTATGGAGGGCCCCCGACAATTGTAGGAGTTGCTTTGAGTGTTTGGGGTATTGTTCACAGAGAGTCTGGAGAGCACTGCCCGGGTCATCACAAGTATCTACGGTATTACCCATGGTGGAATTCTAATTCCACTCTCGTTTCCTAGTAGTCTAGAGAACACTGCCCGAGAATTACCTAATAGTCTGGAGCACACAGCCCGGAATCGTCTCCTAGCAGTCCCGAGAACCGCGCCTGTAAATTCTAGAGAACACAGCCCGGAATTATGGCGGCAGTCCCAGACCGCCCCTAGTGACGATAACGTCTGGAGCACACAGCCTGGAATCGTCTCCTAGCAGTCCCGAGAACCCCGCCTGTAAATTCTAGAGAACACAGCCCGGAATTATGGTGGCAGCCCCAGACCGCCCCTAGTGACGATAACTGCAGGGGTCACTTACCCTCCTTAAAACAGGTTCGCTGGACTGACCTGGATCTCGCAGAGGCTTCTCGACAAACCAACGGCGAGGCTGAGCAACGATCAAACTAGTAGTAGGCGAATACCAAGGTGGAAAAGAAAATCTTACTCACGTTGGGGGCCAAATTCATCCTCTACTTTGAACGAGCTTAGTCGATTACGCCGGTTGGGTAGCGCAGACACCTCTGGAGATCCCACCGCTGCCACCAAATGTGAATTGCGCTTTCACATAGCCGTCCGTCAGTCCAGAAGTAAAACACTCGAACACATTGATAACGAATATTCGTTTATTCACGGCCGGGACAAATCTCTAAGTAGTCGGGGAACCACCTTCGAGAAGTGCCAAAGTCCCAGAGTAGGGACTGTCCCTTTATACAATCACAGCTTAGAGGTGGTCCCCTTAAATTCCTAGATACACCAATGATTTGGCAAGGATCCAGAACATGTACTTATATGGAATTATTATCCTGAGGTAGGGTGGTTACTATGACATAATCATTAGCACGGTTCACTAATACTGCTGCTGCTAACGGTTTTCTTATCCTATCCGTCCATCAGGTCCAACTTCCTTATCTCCTTCCCTCTCATGCTCCTGAGTCAGCTCTTTCACATTCCAATGCCCATTGTCTCAGTTGACAAGGTTTTACACACTCATCTTTGCTGTCTCTACACTAACAGACACAGAGAGCTGTTCTCATTTCATTCCCTCAACCCTTTAACCTCTTTTTCACAGATACATTTCAGAACCTTAATATTAAACATAGCAGCAAGGTTATAACAAGACAATAAATGTAATCCACTTCCACAGAACCACCACCATCGGCTGAACCGACGTCACCTCCTCCACTGCGGCGGTCTGCCAGAACGTCACGGGCCACGAAAAGACTGATCGAATCGATCTAAATTTCAACAGCTCCATGGACTTTGTTGGGACTTTGTGTAATATTGCTTATTGTCTGGGCCAGTGGGAAGCCCCCAAATTTAATAAAAGAAAGGAGAGAGAATTTTTGTCCTCCCGGCTGCTACTCATATCACCAGTTCTCCCCCCCCGCCCCGGCTCTCGTTGATACCCCCACCCCCCCCCCCCCAGCTTCTTTCTCCGCAAGGGGTGAATGTGGTGATATGATTTGCATAGCTGTCTGCCATTGGGGCAGAACACCGGCTTACCATTGGCCCTGGTTGGTCATGTACCTCTCGACCGATTAGTTGAGACCAGTCATGTGACAGCTCTCCGACTGGTCGAGAGGCTGAGTTAACCACGCCTCCTTACCAAGGTATAAATAGTCGAAACGCCCGGCGGTCGTCCATTTTATTGTAGACAACCGCAGGGCTAAGTTCTAGCTTATTAAAGCCTAACTTTTGTAAAGCAACTCGTCTCTCGTGCAATTGATGGCTCATCAACATTCAAACAAGGAGGCTGATTCCATGTGTGATTAAGGCCTTACCTAGACTATCATTCACAACAAGCACAACTGAATACGTTAATTAAAGGCGTTAATAAAAATACAGCGGGGAACTTGTTTTTACTATTCACTTTTCTCGTCTAAAAGCATTTTCACTATACATTGCAGAATGTTTAGAAGGTTCATTGTGCCAAATCTATTTTTTCAAAGGAATAACTCAAATTGTATTTGTATTTAGGCAAACTGAAGTAACCTGAATCAAGCCAAATTGGATCAGTCAGATTAGTGTCTCTGATTCAAGTCTCAGTCCTGCTAAACTCCTGCTAAGAGCAAGCTGTTCCACTTAGAACCTTTTATTTTTCTGCTGCAGTGAAAAGGCACAAAAGAAATGTGAAATGGGCCAGAAGATTTTGTTTTCTAAACAGGGCGTGGGGGAGGCATTGACTGTGTCTGGAGAACTGGGCCTGAACATCCTCAGAGTGGCGATCAGCTCAGACCGCCACTCTGTGTCCAATTTCTTATCTGAAATTTTTGTCCGCGCCTTTCTCACCCAGACCTCTGACAGAGGCCGGGCAAGATCCAGGCAGTTCAGCGCTACCTCAGGACTCAGCGTCGAAGTGAAGCTGTATCGAAGGGCAGGAGGTCATGCCCTTTTTTTTTAATGGCACTAGCTGTCATAAACCTTGGCAGGCCAGGGAAACGGTAAGTGGATACGATTAAGGCAAGTAGAAATACTTTTGGGGGCGGGGAATTTGGAGGTTGGCAAGATTGGGGGGCGGGGGGGCAGATTGGACGCTGGGAGGGTTGGAGGTTGAGGACGTTTCTGGGGTGGGGGGGGGGGAAGGAAGAGTCCTAGTCGGGTGGGGGTAAATCCCGGTGCTATGTCTTTTCGTCCGACGTCATTTCGTCCAACGACACTTCGTCCACGTCTTTTGGTCCAACGTCTTTTTGTCCGCACGACTTTTGGTCCAACGTCTTTTTGTCCGATGACTTTTTTCGTCAAAGACTTTTTGTGACTTGTTACGTTTTTTTGTCGGATGATTTTTTTTGTAAAAGACTTTTTGTAACTTGACTTTTTGTAACTTGCTTAGTAGCACTCCACTCCACTCCCCACATTAACTTTTTGTAAATAGAAATCTTCTCTAATGCACATAGCAAGGTATAATATGCAATAAAGGATTTTTATTACGGTCTCTTTCCTTTAACGAGCCTCGTTAAAGGATAGTTATTATCGTTCTCTTTCCTTTAACGAGCCTCGTTAAAGGATAGATATTATCGTTCTCTTTCTTAATTCGCCCAAAACTCTGAAGGAAGAGGAAGGGTTCATAATAGGCAAAAAGGCTCAAATTCTTCGGGGAGATCAGTCGACTTCACGTACGCGATATAAGAAAATAACTGAACGCCTCAAAAGATTGGTCGTTGAATATGATTCTACAACAAAAATTGATTTCTTGAGGAATGTTGCTTACAATTTACATCAATTTTAAGTAATTTCGGGAATTTACAATTTACATCAATTTTAAGTAATTTCGGGAATTTTAAGTAATTAGTAAACTTTTAGATTTTTTAACTGCATTTTTAGATTTTTTAACTTTTTAACTGCATTTTTCAACTTGCATTTTACTTGCATTTTATTAATTACTTGCATTTTAGCAATTAAATTCACTTGCTGTATTGTACTTGCATTTTATCAATTAAATGGTTTTATACGGAGTTAATTTGTAATTGGATAATTGGACGAAGTAACGTTGGACCAAAAGACGTGCGGACAAAAAGACGTTGGACCAAAAGACGTGGACGAAGTGTCGTTGGACGAAGTGACGTCGGACGAAAAGACGCGACACGGGGAATCCCATGGGAGTGTAGTTGGAACTTTGGGATGTCCCCGGGGAGAGGGGGAGGGGGTGCATCTCGGGACCATCTGGAGAATAATAATAATCTTTATTAGTGTCACAAGGAGGAAAGCCACGTAGACACGGGGACAATGTGCAGACTCCGCACAGACAATGACCCAAGCCAGGAATGGAACCCAGGTCCCTGGCGCTGTGAAGCAACAGTGCTAACCACTGTGCCATTGTGCTGACCTTACTACGCTGGATTCTGGAAATGTCACTTGAACCATTCTCACTGATACTGAGGAAGTGCGTCTAAATTGGAGGGATGGTGAATGGAAAAAAAATCCAAAAATCGGGCAGTTTTTCTCTCATAAGTGTTTAAGACAAGCCACCTTCTTGTAGAATTACTATTTAAAAAGTTACAGTTTGCCGTGGTTATTGATGCAATTGAGATTTTTCTAAAATTCTTGTGCTGAGTTAGGAACATAGGATTTAGGAGCATGAGAAGGCCATTCAGCCCTTCAAACCTACTTTGCCACTCAATAAGATCAGGGCTAGCCTGGCTGTATCCTAATTCCATTTTGCCTTCTGTCCCACAAAAACCCTTCACTCCCATATCGATCAAAAATCTGTCTCACTCTGCCTTGAGTAGATGGGCGGTAAGGTAGCACAGTGGTTAGCACTGATGCTTCACAGTGCCAGGGACTCTGGGTTCGATTCCCAAATTAGGTCTATGCGGAGTCTGCACGTTCTCCCCGTGTGTGCGTGGGCTTCCTCCGGGTGCTCCAGTTTCCTCCCACAGTCCAAACATGTGCAGGTTAGGTGGATTGGCCAGTCTAATTTGCTCCAATTTTGTGTCCAAAAAGTTTGGGTTGGGTTATTGGGTTATGGGGATGAGGTGGAAGTGTGGGCTTATGTGGGGTGCTCTTTCCAAGGGCCAGTGCAGACTTAATGGGCTGAATGGCCTCCTTCTGCACTGTAAATTCTGGGACTGTGATTCAATGACCCAGCCTCCACTGTTGTCTCAGGATGAGAATTCCACAGGCTAACAAGTCTGAGAGAAAGTGTATGGCACGGTAGCACAGCAAACAAAGAACAAAGAATCATACAGCACAGAAACAGGCCCTTTGGCTCTGCAAGCCGTAGCCAAAATTCTCAGCACTTCTTTATGCCGTATCCCTCTACACCCATCTATCCATGTGTTTGTCAAGGTGCTTTTTGAACGCCGTTAATGTATCTGCTTCCACAAACCCCCCCTGGCAACGCATTCCAGGCACTCACCACTATCGGCATTAAAAATCTGCCTCGCATATCTCCTCTAAATTTTGCCCCACGGACCTTAAACCTATGCCCTCTGGTGACTGACCCCTCTACCCTGGGAAAGAGTGCCTGCCCATCCACTCTATCCATGCCCTTCATTATCTTGTAGACCTCTATCAGGTCACCCTTCAACCTCCGTCTTTCCACTGAAAACAGTCCAAGTCTATTCAGCCTCTCCACATAGCTAACGCCCTCCAGACCAGGAAACATCCTGGCAAACCTCCTCTGCACCCTCTCCAAATGCTCCACATACGTCTGGTAGTGTGGCGACCAGAATTGTGCATGATGTTCCAAGTGCGGCTTTACCAAGGTTCTATACAACTGGAGCATGACTTGCCAGTTTTTATACTCGATGCCCTGTCCAATGAAAGCAAGCATTCCGTCTGCTTTCTTGACTACCTTGTCCACTTGTTTTGCCAGCTTCAAAGATCTGTTTTGCCATTTACGGTATATTTCCTCTCTATGTTAGACGTACCAAAATGCATTACCTCATATTTGTCCAGGTTAAACTCCATTTGCCATTTCTCTCCCCAAGTCTCCAATCTATTTCGGCCCTACTGTATCTTCTGACAATCATAGAACATAGAACATAGAACAGTACAGCACAGAACAGGCCCTTCGGCCCTCGATGTTGTGCCGAACAATGATCACCCTACTTAAACCCACGTAACCCGTATACCCATAACCCAACAATCCCCCCATTAACCTTACACTACGGGCAATTTATCATGGCCAATCCACCTAACTCGCACATCTTTGGACTGTGGGAGGAAACCGGATCACCCGGAGGAAACCCACGCACACATGGGGAGGACGTGCAGACTCCACACAGACAGTAACCCAGCCGGGAATCGAACCTGGGACCCTGGAGCTGTGAAGCATTGATGCTAACCACCATGCTACCGTGAGGCCCCTAATCCTCAACACTATCTGCCACTCCATCAACCTTGGTGTTGATGTGTTAGGCAGGCTGGTTCGATGTGGACTGCGTTTGATGCAGGGAAGCTAGAAGCAGACGTCTAGCACTGGAGAAAATCCAACACTGTTTTATTCAACGATAGAACTGATATACATGTTCAGCTGTGGGTTGACACTGTACTGAACTGACTGGAGATATTGTATTAGCCTGACCAAACTTACTAGCTACCACATGGTGTTTGCACTGGCTTGCTCATGGACTCTGACTGTCTCAGTGGCTGGGTCCAGAGAGAGCGGGAAGCCTAGTGCCCTCTGGCTTTATAGTGGTCATGTCCTGTCTGGTGATTGGCTGCACTGTGTTGTGTGCTTACTGGTCGTCATGTATGTCAATCACTGCCTGTCTGCACCTCATTATATACATGAGTGGATATTTTGACATCTCCCCCTTTTTTTTTTAGATAAATAAATACTACGGTATGTGAACGTATATATATATGCCTGACTATATACAGAAGGTGTCTAGATGAACGTATATACATAGGAAGGTGTCGATAGTGCAGCTACATGGCAGACGAAACAATATTTACAGAGGTTAAATCAATGAAGTCACAAAATGTACATTCAGTCTATAGATTTAGCCGTTGTGGTGGGTGATGAATTCTTGTCGATCGCCGCAGGGGTGGATCAGGTGCCGCCTGCACTTGGATAGGCGGGATCGCTGCCATCGCGGTGGTCACGTGGGCTGGCAGGATTGCTGGTAGATCGGTGGCCTCGTGGTAGGGTACGTCCGGAGGAAGCATCGTAGGCGGCGGGGCACTTTGGTCAGGCAGCGGGCGTGGAACTCTTTGCAGTGCCTGTCTGTTGCGTCGTAGCAGGGAGCCATCAGCCATGTGGACAAGAAACGATCTTGGGGCCACTTGTTTGATCTCAACAGCTGTGGCTGACCAGCCGCCCTCAGGCAACTGGACATGAACATGATCAGTAGGGGCCAGCTCGGGTAGATCCGCGGCATGAGCATCATATGTGGCCTTCTGTTGGGCCCGTGACTGCTGCATTTTCTGTAAGACCGTGAGGTGGTCAAGGTCTGGAACATGGATGGCTGATACTGTGGTCCTCAGGGTGCGATTCATGACCATCTGCGCTGGAGACAATCCAGTGGACAGTGGGGTTGCCCTGTATGCTAGCACTGCCAGGTTGAAGTCGGAGCCTGAGTCTGCAGCTTTGCACAGCAACCGCTTTACAATATGGACCCCTTTCTTGGCCTTCCCGTTTGACTGCGGGTAGTGGGAACTGGAGGTTACGTGACGGAAGTTGTAGGCCTGTGCAAAATCAGACCATTCCTGGCTGTAAAAGCGAGGACCATTGTTGCTCATTACCGTGAGCGGTATCCAATGTCTGGCGAACGTTTCTTGGCAGGCTTTGATTACCGCCTTCGACGTGAGGTCGGACAGTTTCACCACCTTTGGACCACGGAGAGGTCACGATCTTGTGCTGTTGCAGCATTTCCTTGGGTTGAGCTGGTTGAAACGTCTGACAGGTGGGGCAGTTGAGGACTGTGCCGGCAATGTTCTGGCTGATGCCCGGCCAATATACCGCCTCCCGAGCTCTGCGTCGGCATTTCTCGACCCCAAAGTGACCCTCATGGAGTTGGCCCAGCATCATAGCCCGCATGCTACGAGGAATTACGATCCTGTCGAGTTTCAGAAGGATTCCCTCCACCACCGTCTGGTCGTTTTTTTACATTATAGAACTGGAGACATTGTCCCTTCTGCCAGCCATTGGTAAGGTGCTGCATCACACGCTGCAGCAGAAGATCCTTGGCTGCTTCCTCACCAATTTGGACGACCCGTTCATCAGAGACCGGAAGGTTGGTGGCACACAACTTCACTTGCGCTTCTATGTGGCAGATGAAGTCACTTTGTTCACATGGTGTGGTAATGGACCTGGATAGGGCATCTGCAACGATCAGCTCTTTGCCTGGCGTGTAGACAAGTTCAAAGTCGTAGCGGCGTAGCTTAAGAAGAATTTGCTGTAACTGAGGTGTCATGTCATTTAAATCCTTCTGGATTATGTGGACTAGAGGCCTGTGGTCCGTCTCTACCGTGAATTTTGGCAGGCCGTAAATATAGTCGTGAAACTTAACTATCCCTGTCGGGAGGCCCAGACACTCCTTCTCAATCTGAGCGTACCGTTGCTCAGTGGGCGTCATGGCCCTGGAGGCATACGCCACTGGAGCCCAGGACGAGGAGTCATCCCGCTGAAGGAGCACCGCCCCAATGCCGTCCTGGCTTGCATCAGTTGATATCTTGGTTTCCTTGGCTGGGTCGAATAACGGTAGAACCGGTGCTGTGGTGAGCTTTGCTTTCAGCTCACGCCATTCCGCTTCATGCGTGAGCAGCCACTGGAATTCCGTCGACTTCTTGACGAGATGGCGGAGGGCCGTGGTGTGGGATGCCATATTGGGAATGAATTTCCCGAGGAAGTTGACCATCCCGAAAAAGCGGAGGACCACCTTCTTGTCCTCCGGGGTCTTCATGGCTGATCGCCGCGACCTTGTCGGCATCTGGCCGCACGCCCTGCTGCAAAATGCGGTCGCCAAGGAACTTAATATCCGATTGACCAAATGAGCATTTGGCCCTGTTGAGCTGGAGACTATGTTCATGGATTCTCTGGAATACCTGCTTGAGGCGAGCAATGTGTTCCTGGGGTGTTGTGGACCAGATAATTACATCGTCAATGTACGCTCAAACCCCCTCGATGCCCTCCATCATCTGCTCTATGATACGGTGAAATACCTTGGAGGCAGATATGATGCCAAAGGGCATCAGGTTGTAGCAACCTACAACCGACATGAGGCTCACCGGCCTATAGTTTCCAGGATTATCCCTGCTACCTTTCTTAAACAGGGAACCACATTGGCTATTCTCCAGTCCTCTGGGATTTCACCTGTAGCCAATGAGGATACAAATATGTGAGTTAAGGCCCCAGCAATTTCCTCTCCTGCTTCCCTCAGCGTTCTAGGGTAAATCCCATCCGGCCCAGGAGATTTATCTACCTTAATATCTTTTAAAACACCCAATACCTCCTCCTTTTTGATGTTAACATGATCCAGACTGTCCATACACCCTACCCAAGAATCATTTTCCACAAAGTTCCTTTCTTTGGTAAACACTGATGCAAAATGACTTCCCTGAATCATAATCAGCTGTCGCTTGAAAGGCTCCCACAAGTCGGATGTTGATTTCCTATCCAACAGCCACACCCGATCCAAATTCTTCAATTCCTGTCCAATGTTATCGTAATTTGCCTTTCTCCAGTTTAGTTCCTTAACGCGAGGGTTACCCTCATCCCTGTTCAAAAGTACCCGAAAACTTACGGAATTGTGGTCACTACTCGCAAAATGTTCCCCTAATGAAACCTCAACCACCTGTCCAGGCTCATTCCCCAATACGAGATGCAGTACGGCCCCTTCCCTAGCTGGACTATCTACATATTGTATCAAGAAGATTTCCTGGTTACACCTTACAAACTTGGTCCCGTCCAAACCCCGAGCCCTAAGTGTGTCCCAGTCAATTAAAATCCCATTCAAAATCTCTCGTCCTATCGGCTCCTCTATCTCTCGCTGGCAGTTGGGGGGCCTGTAATGAACGGTCAACATTGTGATTGCCCCCTTCCTGTTCCTGAGCTCTACCCAGATTGCCTCATTGTATGAACCCTCCACAGTACGGCTAAAGTATTCTCCTTAACCAGTAATGCTACTCCCCCACCCCTTTTCCATCCCCTTCTATCTCTCCTGAAGCATCTATATCCTCCAAAGTTCAACGGCCAAACCTGCCCTTCCTTTAACCGTTTTTCTGTGATAGCCATAACATCATAATTCCAAGGGTAAGGATGGAATAAGTAACCCTTGGAATAAGTGCTCTAAGTCCATCTGCCTTACCTGCTATACTTCTGCTGTTGAAAAAAATACACTTCAAACCGCTGCGTTTGGGCAGACAGGGTGATGTTGTTCTCTTATTTTGGTTCTCTATTTCCCCTTCAGTTATTTCACCTTCTATGCTAGCGCTCTGGTTCCCAACCCCCTGCCATATTTAGCACTGTTGTTTCACAGCACCAGGGTCCCAGGTTCAGTTCTCGGCTTGAGTCACTGTATGTGCGGAGTCTGCACGTTCACCCCGTGTCTGCGTGGGTTTCCTCCGGGTGCTCCGGTTTCGTCCCATAAGTCCCGAAAGACGTGCTTGTTAGGTGAACTGGGCATTCTGAATTCTCCCTCTGTGTACCTGAACAAGTGCCAGAGTGTGGCGACTAGGGGGTTTTCACAGTAACTTTATTGCAGTGTTAATGTAAGCCTACTTGTGACAATAATAAAGATTATTATTATTAGTTCTAGCCTCTCCCACAAGAGAAAACATCCTCCACTGCGGTATCCAGCCTGTCAAGTGCCCTCAGAATCTTATATATTTTAATAAGATCAGCTCTCATTCATCTAAACTCCAATGGATAAAGGACCAACCCTTTCTTCATGGGATAATCCCTTCACCACAAGAATAAGATGAGATGAACCTTCTCTGCACTGTAAGCAATTGTGTTTGTTGAGAAAATAAATTGTTTAAATAATAGAACATAGTGAAAGTAGTGAGACAACCCTGTCAACAAAAGGTGCCAATAGCAAATGAAGCTGAAATGAAATCTATGGAGAAAAGATCGGATTTCAGGAATAGGTTTAGCCAAGTTGACCAACCATTAGGTGGCAGTCCTGCTCCATGACATTGCAAAGTGACTGTACAAAGATGGTAATTTAGTTAACACAAAGGTGAAGAATGACTTGTATTTGTATTGTGCTTTTCACACCTTTCGAACATCCCAAAGTACCTTACAGCTAATATGTTCTATGTCCAAAGACTGCAGGTTAGGTGGATGGGTCATGATAAATTGCCCTGAGTGACCAAGAAGGTTAGAAGGGGTTATTGGCTTACGGGGATAGGGTGGAAGTGAGGGCTTAAGTGGGTCGGTGCAGACTTGATGGGCCGAATGGCCTATTCTGCTGTATGTTATATGTTCTAAAACTCTTTTGAGATTCAGTCACTGTTGTAATATAGGATATAGAACAATGCATAAAATGTCCCAAATGATCCATGCTGGTATTTATGTTCCACATAACCTAATAAGCATATAGAACATAGAACATTACATTACAGCCCTTCGGCCCTCGATGTTGCGCCGACCTGTGAAACCACTCTAAAGCCCATCTATGCTATTCCCTTAACATCCATGTGTTTATCCAATGACCATTTAAATGCCCTTAATGTTTGCGAGTCCACTACTATCTTCTATTCCTTTCTTACAGATACTATCTAACTTAATAATAATAATAACCGCTTATTGTCACAAGCAGAGTTCAATGAAGTTTCTGTGAAAAGCCCCTAGTCTCCACATTCCGACGCCTGTTCGGGGAGGCCAGTACAGGAATTGATCCCGCACTGCTGGCCTTGTTCTGCATTACAAACCAGCTGTTTAGCCCGCCCTGTGCTAAACTTCTCCTCAGTGACGTTAGTTGAGGGATAAACATTGGCCAGGGCACAAGTGAGAACGCCCCTGCTGATCTTCAACAAAGATATGCAGGTTAGGTGGATTGGCCATGCTAAATTCCCCCTTTGAGTCCAAAGATGTGCAGGTTAAGTGAGGATATGGGGTTACGGGCATAGGATAGAAGGGTGGGCCTAGGTAGGGTGCTCTTTCAGAGGGTCGGTGCAAAGTCAATGGGCCGAATGGCCTCCTACGGCACTGTAGGGATTCTAGGCTTCTATGATATGGGGTCATTTAGATCCTCCTGGACAGGCCACAGATTAATGCCTCACCCAATAGACTGTGCAGTACTCCCACAGTACTGCACTGGATTTGTCAAACTGGCTTTTGTGCTCAAGTCTCTGAGATGGAACTTGAGTCCACAAAATCCTGATTCAGAAGCAGGAGTGGTACCGACGGTAATTTCTCAGCTATCTAAAGAAGTTAGAGGGACATTGGAACTCAGGAAGCCAATAAAAGAATATGGACATTTGAGTGCAACATTGGTGAAGACATGGATTATTTACTAAAAATGGACACAGAGGATGCCACTATTTTTTTTTAAAGTCATTTTTGGAACAAACTAGGATAAGCCAAATTCACCAATTGCAGTGCATCATTTTTCTGTAATAAGTAATGTTGGTCTATTGTGTGTGTGTGACTGATCAAATCATCATCTGGATGATTCTTGGGTAGGGTGTGTGGATAGTCTGGGTCATGTTGTCAAAAGGGAGGAGGTATTGGGTGTTTTAAAAGACAGCACGGTAGCATTGTGGATAGCACAATATCTTCACAGCTCCAGGGTCCCAGGTTCAATTCCGGCTTGGGTCACTGTCTGTGCGGAGTCTGCACATCCTCCCCGTGTGTGCGTGGGTTTCCTCCGGGTGCTCCGGTTTCCTCCCACAGTCCAAAGATGTGCAGGTTAGGTGGATTGGCCATGATAAATTCCCCTTAGTGTCCAAAATTGCCCTTAGTGTTGGGTGGGGTTACTGGGTTATGGGGATAGGTGGAGGTGTTGACCTTGGGTAGGGTGCTCTTTCCGGGAGCCGGTGCAGACTCGATGGGCCGAATGGCCTCCTGCACAGTAAATTCTATGAAATGACTATGAAATTAAGGTAGATATGACTCCTGGGCCGGATGGGATTTACCCCAGAATACTGAGGGAAGCAAGGGAGGAAATTGCTGGGGCCTTGACTGACATCTTAGTATCCTCATTGTCTGCAGGTGAGATTCCAGAGGACTGGCGAATAGCTAATGTGATACTGCCATTTAAGAAAGGTAGCAGGGATAATCCTGGAAACTTTAGGCCGGTGAGCCTCACATCGGTAGTAGGTAAATTATTGGAGAGAATTCTCAGGGGCAGGAATTATACCCATTTGGAAACAAATGCACTCATCAGCGATAGCATGGTTTTGTGAAGGCAAGATCGTGCTTCACTAACTTGATCGAGTTTTTTGTGGAGATGACAAAGATGATTGATGAGGGGAGGGTGATGGATGTTATTTACATGGACTTCAGTAAAGCGTTTGACAAGGTGCCTCATGGCAGACTGGTACAAAAGGTGAAGTCACATGGGATCAGAGGTGAGGTGGCAAGATGGATACAGAACTGGCTCGGTCACAGAAGACAAAAGGTAGCATGTTATGGGCCAGGGTTTAGAGAACCCCAAAGTGTATCATGGAGTTCACCTGACTTGCATCTTTAAATAGATTGTGGTATGGGGAGCACACGGCCCACTCTACAGGTGTGGCACAGCAGAAATGGAAAAGTATTTTTTAAAGCAAAACAATGTTTATTCTATGAACTCAAGTTAACCTTTTTAAAACAAACAGTGAACATCTTAGCAACCATTAATTCAAATGCAACCCCCAAAGAATACAACACTAAGTAATCCGTAAGGGGTCCTTTTAACATCGAGACTTAAAAACAAAACCTTTAACGGAAGCACATCAGGTTAAAGTCATTACTGAGAACAGTTATTAGTTTTAAATCACCAAAGGATCGATTTACAGTTTTTAGATTACAGAGAGAGAGAGACTAATATCCCTTCTGGCTGTGACTGCAGCTATCCAGCTCTGAAAACAAAACTAAGACACACCCTGCAGCAAACAGCCTAAAACAAAAGTAAAAAGTTGACAGACAGCCCAGCTCCACCCACACTCTGACATCACTGATAACACCCATTTCTTAAAGGTACATTTCTTAAACACCCATTTCTTAAAAGTACTCTCACATGCCACCTCTCTCCAAGAAAAAAAACCCATCAACTTCAAGATGGTTTCATTTTTTGTCTTTTCACTATCCTTTAAGAAATATACTTTTTTGTTTCAAAAAACAACACACATAACAGGTATGATAATATAGTCCATTTTTTATTTGGTCTTCTTCCTCCAACTCAAATCCTTCTCGATTGACAGTCTCTTTCAACAAGAAGGTCTTTGCACGATCCATCCATTTCTCTACGCCTTGGCATTTCTCTTTAAAGTCAGATACTTTAGTTCAATCTGATCACAGAGTCCCTTGTAATTCTCCAACACAGGAGCATTGGTTATCACAGCTTTCAGGCAGTCAAATGCCTATTGAAAGTCTGCTGTCCACTGAAATATTTGACGTTTCTACAGCAAGTCCATCAGTGGAACAATCACGTTACAAAATGTTTGCACAAATGTTCGATCAAATCCACTCATGCCAAGAAATCGCATCATTTCCCATCATCTTGAGGGTATTGAAAACTCCTCAATAACTGTTGGTTTCACATCCCGTGTGACCATTCGACCCTGTCCGATTGTACTTTAGGCGAGGTTTATCACCAAACCCGCCTCCTGAAGTCGATCGAATAACTCCATTAGATGTTTTAATTATTCTGTCCATATCTGGCTGAAAATTACCAGATGGTTGATGTATACCGCACAATTGGGTAATCCTGAAATGACTTTGTTAGTTAACCGTTGAAATGTGGCTGGGGTGTTTTTCATGCCAAATGACATAACTTTGAATTGGCATATACCATATGGAGTCACAAAAGCTGACATCTCCTACACCTTTTTGGATATAGGTAACTGCCAGTAACCTTTAAGTAAATCCAATTTGGAAATAAAAGCTGATTGTCCCACTTTCTCAATACAATCCTCCAAACGTGGGATAGGATAAGAGTCTGTTCTTGTAACTGCATTAACCTTTCTATAGTCCACATACAACCCTTGGGTACCATCTGGTTTAGGCACCATCACTATGGGTGAGCTCCATTGGCTGAAACTTCAATTATGCCATTTTTAAGCATACTCTCAATCTCTTTGTTAACCTGTCCCAATTTTAAAGGGTTAAGTCTGTATGGGTATTGTTTAATTGGAACAGCATTTCCCTACATCTACATCATGTACAGCCATTTTAGTACTTCCCAAATTATCTATACAAACTTGCCCACGTGATATCAATAACTCTTTCAGCTCAGTCCGTTTTTCCTCTGGAAGGTAACTCAACAATTTATCTTAATTTTTAAGAACATCCTCATTTTCCAATTTAATTTGAGGTATGCTAAATTCCAAGTCATCTGGGTTTAATTTGTCTCTTTGAGTTAGAATCATTAAACACTCCTCCATTTTCTCTCCTTCCCTTTCAAAGTACCTTTTAAGTATATTCACATGACACACTCGGGGAGTCTTCCTTCTATCTGGTGTTTTTACCATATAATTCACCTCACTTAATTTCCTTTCAATCTGATATGGTCCACAAAACCTAGCTTTTAAAGGTTCACCGACCACTGGTAACAACGCTAAAACTTTATCTCCAATGGCAAAACTATGAACTTTGGGTTTCTTGTCCGCTACCCGTTTCATCACATTTTGTGCAACTTTTAAATGTTGTCCAGCCAATTCACCTGCTCTATTTAATATTTCCCTAAAATTTGACACATAATCTAACAATGTAATTTCCGATTTCTCACTCACCAATTTTTCCTTAATCAATTTAAGTAGTCCTCTTACCTCATGACCAAAAATTAGTTCAAAAGACTGAATTTGATTGACTCATTAGGTGCATCCCTAATTGCAAACAATAGAATGGAATTCCTTTATCCCAATCCTCTGAATAATCTCAACAATAAACCCTCAACATTGTCTTTAACGTCTGATGCCACCGTTCTAATGCTCCCTGTGATTCTGAATGGTATGCAGTTGATTTAAATTGTTTTATTCCTGAGCTATCCATAACGTCTTTGAATAACCGTGAGGTAAAATTTGAACCTTGATCCGATTGTATTTCTGTGGGTAGTCCATATCGAGTAAAGAATTTAAGTAACTCTCCACAATATTATTAGTTGTAATATTACATACGGGAATGGCCTCTGGAAACCTAGCAGACACATCCATTATAGTCAAAAGATATTGATTCCCACTTTTTGTTTCAGGAATCGGTCCCAAGCAATCAATTAGGATCCTTGTAATAGGTTCCTCAAATGCTGGAATTGGTATTAAGGGCGCTGGTTTTATCACTGCTTGAGGTTTCCCTATCACTTGACATGTGTGACATGATGACAAAATCTAACTACATCCTTATGTAGTCCAGGCCAATAAAAATGTTTCTGAATTTTAGCTTGAGTTTTCCTTATTCCCAAATGACCTCCCACTAGTACCTCATGTGCAACTCGCAATACCTCCTTTCTATACCCTACCGGCAATTCTACTTGATGAATTTCTGCCCACTTTTCATCCGCCTGCATATGTAAAGGTCTCCATTTTCTCATCAAGCCATTACTTTTACGGTAATAACACTCTGGTATACACTCAGATTCCTCTTCTGTGTATGCTTTCTGATACATCCATTTTATTTCTACATCTTTCTGTTGGAACTCCGCCGATTTTCCTGAACTAAAAATATCCGCCTCATCCTCCACCTGTTCTTGTTCTTTTTCAACCATCTGATCAAAAATCGTTTCTGATAATTGCACTTCAACTTCATCTTCACTCTTTGATTTCTCCTCTTGTCTTAACCTGCGACTTTGCGACCTTGTTACTACACAAACAGGAAAAATCGCAGGATATTCATCCCTCAACAATTCAGTTGTCTGATTTTACACTGGCTCCCTCCTCACCTCACTTTGCTTTTACTTTCAGACTGTTGCTGGGCCAGACACTGGCGCCTCTCAGGGGACAGGTACACCAGACATCTCGTCACAAAATGTTACCAAAAGAAATTGCAGACACTGGCTCAGATACAGGAACTGTATGAACTTTAGCGGGTGGCGGAGAATTAGAGTCAGAACGAGTCAATGTGTATGAGTGACTCGTAGCCAGACAGAGAGGAAAGGATTGTTCAATGGGCTAGTTTACCTGAGGGAAGGGATTCACATGAGTGATATTGCAAGGCACTCAGATGAGGATTTCAATGGGGCGGTGTTAAGGAGGGCACTGATGAGCATAAACACAAAATGTTCGGTGCATTGGCAGACCTGCAACACAGCCTGTTGACATTGTTAAAGGGCATGACGGAGTCCGGTGCCAACAGGCTTTTGTGAAGAATCTGGAGCCCATTCTGCCCAGTGTGAAAGTGTTGGTCAACTCCATGATAACTGATGCACTATCAATTATGACGAGATGAGAGTAGAATGTAATCGAGGCTTTATTACCCAGAGATGTGTGGCCTCCCACAGCAGCTGACGAAATGGCTGTTGTTCGGAGAGCACACATATTTATCCTCTGCCTACTGGGCGGAGCCAGCAGGCAGGGATCTACCACCGTACCCTTCCCAAACCCAAACCGCCCCAGGACCTCCCACAGGTATTCCCACTCCTATTGGTCAAAGTCCTCCACATCCATAGCAAACACTACCTCACCTCCCTTCCCTCGGAGGGCACCATGATCACATTTAAGAGCCTCCTGAAATTGGCTGTTACCTGCCTCCCTTTTACAAACACCGTCTGGTCCTCCCCATCACCCCTGGCACACAATCCTCTATTCTCGAGGCCAAGGTCTTGGCCAAGAATTTGGCGTCTACATTCAGAAAGGAGATTGGTCTGTATGACCCGCATTGTTCCGGGTCCTTCTCCCACTTCAGAATCAGGCAAATCAAAGCCTGTGACATTGTTGGGGGAAGAACACCTCGCTCCCTAGCCTCATTAAATGCCCTCATCAGCAAGGGCCCCAGAACTCTGGAAAATTTCTTGTAAAATTCCACTGGGTACCTATCCGGCCCCGGGGCCTTGCCCGACTGCATCGTCTCCAGCTTCTCCACTACTTCAAACAGCCCGATCGGAGATGCTAGGCCCTCCACCCACTCTTCCTCCACCCTCGGAAACCTCCAAACCCTCCAAAAACTGCCTCATTCTCTCCACCCCAGTTGGGGGTTCTGACTCGTACAGCCTGCTATAAAGTTCCCTGAACACCCCGTTCACCCCCGTTCGGTCCAAGATCGTGTTCCCCCCTCTATCCTTCACTCTTCCTATCTCCCTAGCCACCTCCCGTTTCCTAAACTGGTGTGTCAACATCCTACTGGCCTTCTGTGGATTGGGAGCAGCTGTTTGAAGGTAAATCCACATTTGATATGTGGGAGGCTTGCAAAGAGAGGTTGATTAGAGGGCAGGACAGACATGTCCCTGTGAAAATGAGGGATAGAAATGGCAAGATTAAGGAACCATGGATGACAGGTGAAATTGTGAGACTAGCTAAGAGGAAAAAGGAAGCATACATAAGGTCTCGGCGACTTAAGACAGACGAAGCTTTGGAAGAATATCAGGAATGTAGGACCAATCTAAAATGAGGAATCAAGATGGCTAAAAGGAGTCATGAAATATCTTTAGCAAACAGGGTTAAGGAAAATCCCAGAGCCTAGTATTCATATATAAGGAGAAGAGGGTAACTAGAGAAAGGGTTGGCCCACTCAAGGGCAAAGGAGGAAAGTTATGCGTGGAGTCAGAGAAAATGGGTGAGATTCTTAACAGGTACTTTGCATCGGTATTCACCGAGGAGAGGGACATGACGGATGTTGAGGTTAGGGATAGATGTTTAACTACTCTCGGTCAAGTCGGCATAAGGAGGGAGGATGTGTTGGGTGTTCTAAAAGGCATGAAGATGGACAAGTCCCCAGGTCCGGATGGGATCTGCCCCAGGTTACTGAGGGAAGTGAGAGAGGAAATACTGGGGCCTTAACCGATATCTTTGCAGCATCCTTGAACACGGCTGAGGTACCGGAGGACTGGAGAATTGCTAATGCTGTCCCCTTGTTTAAGAAGGGTAGCAGGGATAATCCAGGTAATATAGACCGGTGAGCCTGACGTCAGTGGTAGGGAAGCTGCTGGAGAAAATACTGTGGGATAGGATCATTCCCATTTGGAAGAAAATGGGCTGATCAGCGATAGGCAACATGGTTTTGTGCAGGGAAGCTCATGTCCAACCAACTTAATAGAATTATTTGAGGAAGTGACAAAGTTGATTGCTGAAGGAAGGGCTGTAGATGTCATATACATGGACTTCAGTAAGGCATTTGATAAGGTTCCCCATGGTAGGCTGATGGAGAAAGTGAAGTCTCATGGGGTCCAGTGTGTACGAGCTAGATGGATAAAGAACTGGCTGGGCAACAGGAGACAGAGAGTAGTAGTGGAAGGGAGTTTCTCAAAATGGAGAACTGTGACCAGTGGTGTTCCACAGGGATCCGTGCTGGGACCACTGTTGTTTGTGATATACATAAATGATCTGCAGGAAGGTATAGGTGATCTGGTTAGCAAGTTTGCAGATGACAGTAAGAGTGGTGGAGTAGCAGATAGTGAAGGGGACTGTCAGAGAATACAGCAGAATATAGATGGACTGGAGAGTTGGGCGGAGAAATGGCAGATGGAGTTCAATCCGGGCAAATGCAAGGTGATGCATTTTGGAAGATCTAATTCAAGAGCGAACTATATGGTAAATGAAAAAGCCCTGGGGAAAATTGATGTACAGAGAAATCTGGGTGTTCAGGTCCATTGTACCCTGAAGGTGGCTGCGCAGGTCGATAGAGTGGTCAAGATGGCATACGGCATACTTTCCTTCATCGGAAGGGGTATTGAGTACAAGAGTTGGCAGGTCATGTTACAGTTGTAGAAGACTTTGGTTTGGCCACATTTGGAATACTGCGTACAGTTCTGGTCGCCACATTACCAAAAGGATGTGGATGCTTTGGAGAAGGTGCAGAGGAGGTTCACCAGGATGTTGCCTGGTATGGAGGGCGCTAGCTATGAAGAGAGGTTGAGTAGATTATGATTATTTTCTTTAGGAAGACGGAGGTTGAGGGGGGACCTCATTGAGGTCTACAAAGGCATGAGAGGTATAGACAGGGTGGATAGCAAGAAGCTTTTTCCCAGAGTGGGGGACTCAATTACTAGGGGTCACGAGTTCAAGGTGAGAGGGGAAAGGTTTAAGGGAGATGTGCGTAGAAAGTTCTTTACACAGAGGGTGGTGGGTGCCTGGAAAGCATTGCCAGCGGAGGTGGTAGAGGAGGCACGATAGCATCATTTAAGATGTATCTGGACAGATACATGAATGGGCAGGGAGCAGAGGGATATAGATCCTTAGAAAATAGGTGACAGTTTTAGATAGAGGATCTGGATTGGCGCAGGCTTGGAGGGCCGAAGGGCCTGTTCCTGTGCTGTAATTTTTCTTTGTTCTTTGTTTTTTGTTCTTTGTTCTCCCCATACTCATATGCCACTCCTCTCGCTTTTCTCAGCTGCCCTATCGCTGGTTGATATTAATAAGAGAAAAGGTTACGGTTAACACCACTAAAACAATTAAGGGGAATTTGGGACGGTATTTTGAGAAATAGGAAACCAATATCCAATTGTTACCTGAGGATCTAGATTGGATTAAAGAACAGTTGGAGAAAACCCACCAAACATTCATTAGTGTTATCCAAAACGCCAAAGAATCTGAGCGAAAGATAAAGACTATAAAATAAATGAGTTGGTGAGATGATATTTGGAACTGGGATACAAATGAACAGGTTCACCTTCTTCGAGGCGATGTCCAATGTTGTGGGGGTGAGGGTGGAGTCATGCACAAGAGTGGTAGTCTTTGGGATGTCGGACCAGCCAGAACTACATATGGGGAAGAGGACCGACGCCTTGGCTTTTGCTTCCTTAATCGAATCCTGCTCGGCTGGGGATCGGCAGCACCACCCACAGCTGCAGATTGGCTGGCGGACCTGTTGGAATTTCTCCATCTGGAGAAGATCAAATACACTATCCGAGGGTCGGACAAGGGCTTCAACAAAGCGGGGGCAATTCATCAGCCTGTTCCAAGACCTGTTCGAAACCAATAGAGTTTAAGAAGAAAGGAGGGAGGGAGTACCAATGAGGGCACAAAACAGAGAGGAATAAAGGAGGGAGGGTTGGTGGTGGCAAGGAAGAAGCCCAGGGAAGTATCAGGAAGGGACATGGGATAAGAGTGAGGGGAGGAGGGAGCAGAGAATACCCCCGGAGCCATAGGGGTAACAGCAAAAATCGCAAAATGGAGGAAAGATTATAACAATACAACACCCAGGGAGGAAAAAGGGAGCCAAGATGGAGCCTCTCAATGGGGGGAGCCTATCTACATAGAACATAGAACACTACAGCGCAGTACGGGCCCTTCGGCCCTCGATGTTGCGCCGACCTGTGAAACCATCTGAAGCCTATCTGACCTACACTATTCCATTTTCATCCATATGTCTATCCAGTGACCACTTAAATGCCCTTAAAGTTGGCGAGTCTACTACTGTTGCAGGCAGGGCGTTCCACACCCGTACTACTCTCTGAGTAAAGAAACTGCCTCTGACATCTGTCCTATATCTACCACCCCTCAATTTAAAGCTATGTCCCCTCGTGTTGGTCATCACCACCTGAGGAAAAAGACTCTCACTGTCCACCCTATCTAACCCTCTGACTATCTTATATGTCTTTATTAAGTCACCTCTCAGCCTTCTCCTCTCTAACGAAAACAACCTCAATTCCCTGAGACTTTCCTCGTAAGACCTTCCCTCCATACCAGGCAACATCCTAGTAAATCTCCTCTGAACCCTTTCCAAAGCTTCCACATCCTTCCTATAATGTGGTGACCAGAACTGCACGCAGTACTCCAGGTGCGGCCGCACCAGAGTTATGTACAGCTGCAGCATGACCTTGTGGTTCCGAAACTCAATCCCCCTGCTTATAAAGGCTAGCACACCATATGCCTTCTTAACAGCCCTATTAACCTGGGTGCCAACTTTCAGGGATTTATGTACCTGGATGCCGAGATCTCTCTGTTCATCTACACTACCAAGAATCTTGCCATTAGCCCAGTATTCTGCATTCCTGTTACTCCTTCCAAAGTGAACCACCTCAGACTTTTCCGCATTAAACTCCATCTGCCACCTCTCAGCCCAGCTCTGCAGCTTATCTATGTCCCTCTGTATCCTATAACATCCTTCAGCACTATCCACAACTCCACCGACCTTCATGTCATCTGCAAATTTACTAACCCATCCTTCTACACCCTCTTCCAGGTCATTTATAAAAATGACAAACAGCAGTGGCCCCAAAACAGATCCTTGCGGTACACCACTAGTAACTGAACTCCAGGATGAACATTTGCCATCAACCACCACCCTCTGTCTTCTTTCAGATAGCCAATTACTGATCCAATCCGCTAAATCACCTTCAATTCCATACTTCCTTATTTTCTGCAATAGCCTACCGTGGGGAACCTTATCAAACGCCTTACTGAAATCCATATACACCACATCAACAGCTTTACCCTGATCCACCTGTTTGGTCACCTTCTCAAAAAACTCAATAAGGTTTGTGAGGCATGACCTACCTTCACAAAACCGTGTTGAGTATCGCTAATCAACTTGTTCTTTTCAAGATGATTATAAACGCTATCTCTTATAACCTTTTCCAACATTTTACCCACAACCGAAGTAAGGCTCACAGGTCTATAATTACCAGGGTTGTCTCTACTCCCCTTCTTGAACAAGGGGACAGCATTTGCTATCCTCCAGTCTTCCGGCACTATTCCTGTCGACAAAGACGACACAAAGATCAAGGACAAAGGCTCTGCAATCTCCTCCCTGGCTTCCCAGAGAATCCTAGGATAAATCCCATCTGGCCCAGGGGACTGGAGGAAGGAAAGGGGAGGTCCGATGAAAGGGGTACATGTAAAATTGCACATAAGAAAAACGTCTTATTCTGTAAATATTGTCTGTTTTATATGTCTAATTGTTAAAATTGGAAAATGTCAATAAAAATATTTTAAATAAAGATGAAGACATTGTGGTTGATGCCAGGATAGTAGGTGTACAACAAGTGGATCTCTCAGACATGGTTGCGCACCAACTGCGCTTTACCCCTTTCGGGTATGTAACCATAAACATTTGAGATTCGGATAGCCACAAGGGGCAGCACGGTAGCATGGTGGTTAGCATAAATGCTTCACAGCTCCAGGGTCCGAGGTTCGATTCCCGGCTGGGTCACTGTCTGTGCGGAGTCTGCACGTCCTCCCCGTGTGTGCGTGTGTTTCCTCCGGGTGCTCCGGTTTCCTCCCACAGTCCAAAGATGTGCAGGTTAGGTGGATTGGCCATGCTAAATTGCCCGTAGTGTCCCAAAAAGTAAGGTTATGGTTAAGGGGGGGGGTTGTTGGGTTATGGGTATAGGGTGGATACGTGGGTTTGAGTAGGGTGATCATTGCTCGGCACAACATCGAGGGCCGAAGGGCCTGTTCTGTGCTGTACTGTTCTATCTGTGCAACTGATTAAGTTCTGCACCATTCAGCATCCTGCTAAACTGGCAAAGCCAAATCCAGTCTCCTGCTTCTCTCTGAGCAGTGAGAGGGTGGTGAAGTCCTGTTGCTTTCTTTGCTTGGTCCCTGAACCCTTCCTAATGCAGTGACTGGCAGTGGACTGTGAAGTGTTGCTAATGTCGTCTGTACCCACGCTAGTGCCATAGAAATTAAAGGCGAGAGTGGTGGCGTTGAGTGGCACTGGCAGCACCATCCTCATCCTGCTGTGAGTCTGCAAGTCTGACTGGATAAAGCGGCACTATTCAGGCGCCACAGCCTTGCTGAATTAGAGCCCCCTCAGGCACTGCACCTGGCAGAGCTGGAGGCAGAAGAAGTGCTGTCTAAAGACCCTTGGTGCTTTGGGTCTTCTATTGAAAGTCCTTTATTCCCCCTCTGCTTACAGCTTCCCCTCTCTGCTGCCTATGATTTATCTCTAAATTCAGGTATTGCAACTATAGAGCCGCCACTGAAGGACTGCTTTCCAATTTTTCTGACTTCGTCATCAGCGTCTAGCTGAAAATCCAAAAAGTTAGCGAGACTCCTCCAGGAACACAAAACACAGCACTCTGGAAGTTGGATGATTATCTCTTGGAAGCTCAAGTGGCAGGTGGCTTGTGCTGCCAAACATACGTTCAGTTGCAGTATTTGAGAAATGGTGTTAACTGGATATATGCCAGATTGGATGATCTGCCTACTCTGCTTGCTTCTGACGCATGCATGGCACACAGGCACCAGCCTGCCAGTCAGGATGTACATGTGGGCCATGCTACAAATTGTTCAATGTGCTCCAGCCACCATTTTTGACGAGTAGTCACCCAGACTCAGTATTCGCTTAATTCTCTCTCCACAGAAGCTGTCAGACCTGTTGAGATTATCCGGCATTTTCTATTTTTGTTTCAGATTTCAGTATCCGCAGTAATTTACTTGTAACTTTTTTTCTGCGTGGATCTTCCATAACGGCACTATGGAGTCCATTTCCACAGTTTCAGCCGTACACTACCTCAGGGTCCTGACTTCAAACTCTGATATTCCATTTGCAATACTGGAATATTAGTAGCATTTTGAAAACTGAATGTAAGATGAGTGAACTACATAAATGTTGAGGAATGAGACACACTTCCGGTCGGCAAGCGGAGCGGTCGCACAGAGAGGGGCTCCCGCAAGGTAACAAAGTCAGGGCCTTTCTCTCCGCAGCGGCAAAGAGCAGGGAAGGGACGCCCCCCCAACAAACCTGTCGGCGGAGGATCCTCGGCGGCGGCAGCAGGAGCGGCTCGGCGGCAGCAGGAGCGGTTCGGCGGCAGCAGGTCCACCCCCCCCCCCCCCCCCCCCCCCCAACGCAGGCCAGGACCGGTGCGGCAGCGGCCAGGACCGAAGGGGGGCCCAGCCGGTGGCAGCGACCAGCAATCTAACCACCCCCACCGGGAGGACGCGGGGTGCGAAGTGCGGCAGCAGGGACCGAGCAGCGGGGACCGAGCAGCGGGGACCGACCCAACCCCCCCCCCCCAACCGGCAGCGACCACCACGAGGCAAGGACAAAGGGACTGGGTAAAAGCCTCTCGCTCTCTCTCTCTCTCTCCTGGGTGAGTGAGGAGAAAGGAAGGGGGGGGGGGGAAAGGACTTTTATTTTAAAAAAAACAAAAGAAAACTGTTAAAGAGAGAGGGGGGAGGGGGATATATACTATTTTCTCTCTTTTTACACTCTCTCCCATCAAAAGTAAGCCCACCTGAGAGGAGTTGCATAAAAGAGGGGGGGGGGGGAGAAAATAATAAATAAATAAATAAATAAATAAAAGTGGTATAGGAAAGAAGGGAAGAGAGGGGGGGAAAAAAAGAAAGAGACAAAAAATAAAAATAAAAAGTTAAAAAAAATAAAATAAAAGTAGGGTGCGGAAAAGGGGGGAAAAGAAAAACAAGGGGAGAAGAAAAGATGAAAGGGAAGGGGGAGAAAAAAACGCCAGAAGGGAGCCAAGGGAGAGGGGGCACCAGAAGCAGACGGGACAAAGGGCAAGCCAGCTCAGGCGAGCGAATCAGCACACGAAGCGGCGGGACGGATGTATCGCCGCATCAAAAAGAGCTGGACAGACAGGTGCCCTCTCCCCTGGGGCTAGAGGGGGGCTGGAATTGGAAGGCAGCCTTTGCCGAGGTGCTGAGGGAGCAGCTGCAGGCAATCAAGGCAGAGGTGAAAGCAGACGCAGAGGCCGCAGCACAGGCAGCAGTGGCCAGGGCCATGTCAGGGGTGCAGCAGGCTCTGACCAGATTGGAGGAGAAAGTGGATGCCCAAGGGGAGAAACTGGAAGCCCATGAGGCAACCATTAAAGAGCTGGAAAAAGCAGCGACTGACATGAGCGACCGGGTCACGGCCCTGGAGAGGGAAGTGGCGAGACTGGGCGCAACACAGGGGAGCCTGAAGGGCAGGGTAGATGATCAGGAAAACAGCTCAAGAAGGCAAAATGTTAGGATAGTGGGCCTGCCAGAGGGGACCGAGGGTAGAAACCCCACAGCATACGTCGCTGAGATGCTGGGCAACTTAGTGGGGAGGGAAACTTTCCCCATCCCACCGGAAATGGACAGAGCTCATCGGTCGCTGCGCCCGAAGCCCAAGGCAGGGGAACAACCGAGAGCAGTCATAGCCAAACTGCACCGGTACCAGGATAGGGAAACAATCCTGCGCTGGGCCAGGGAAAATAGAGCTTGGAAGGGCACACCATCCGAATCTATGAGGATCTTGGCGCAGACATAACTAAGAGACGGGCTGAGTTCAACAGAGCGAAAGCAGCTCTCTACAGGAGCAGAGTGCGTTTTGGTATGCTGTACCCAGCGAAACTCTGGGTCACATACCAAAACAAGGAATATTTCATTACAGTCCCTGCTGAGGCGAATAGGTTCGTCGAGGAGCACGGGCTGGAAAAATACCAGGGGGGGTAGGGACAAGGGGCCCCTGGCAAGGGGCAACGACACGCCGACGGGGGGGTGGGGAGGGGCGAGGCAATGCCAGCCCCCCCCCGGCAGGAACACCCAGAACAAAAAACAACCCACTGCCCAAGGGACCGCTCCAGGTGGGAGGCCAGGCCCCAGCACGAGGGAACAAGAGTATTGGAGAAGGGAGAGCAGGTGAGAGGGGTGCAGGATGGGGGAAGAGCGGGCAGAAAACCGTAGAGGCCAGGCAGAGGAGAAGCGAGACAACAACCCCCGAGAGGGGAGCCACCGTACTAGCAGGAAAGCCAGCGCCGGGGGCACGCAACAAAGCAGGGCCGCAGCGCACCCCCAACAGGGGGGAAGGCGCCAGGCAGGGGAGGGGGGGGGGGGGGGGGGGGGGGGATCACCCATCAAAGTCGGGAGAGCAAACGGGGACAGGAATAGGGGATAGAGGGGCAAAGGAGGGATATACGGGGGAGGAGGGAAAAGGGAGAGACGGGGGGGGGGCACACAGGGAGCGAGAGACCGGGGAGGGGAAATGCAGGGACAAAGGGACAAACGAGGCCAGAAAAGGAACAGGGCTACAAAGTGCCACAACCAAGGGCTCGAAACAAGGAACCGCTGCAAGCACCCACCCAGTACGGTCTGTGGGCGAAGGGGGCCCCCAGAGTGCAGAGGACTACCCGCGTGGTGGACACACAGTGGACGGCCATGGCGGGTGCCCCCGGGACAAGGGGAAACCCCAGAGCGCAGGGACCCGACCGCATGGAGAGAGCAGTGATAGCGGCCATCCTGGACGGCCCCCTAACAAAGGGAAACCCCGGAGGGCAGGGGCGCGTCCACCAGATAAATATGGTTAATCCCACAGGAACGAGGGGGCAGAAGCCCCCCACCAGGATAATCACCTGGAACGTAATGGGACTTAACGGCCCAGTGAAAAGATCTAGAGTCCTCACCCACCTCAGAAACATGAGGGACGACATAGTCTTCCTCCAAGAGACGCACCTGAGGGAGCAGGACCAACTGCGGGTAAGAAAGGGCTGGGTGGGACAAACCTACCATTCCTGCTATGGGACAAGGACCAGGGGGGTGGCGATCCTGATCGGCAAGAGGACAATGTTTAGGGCGACAAAGACGGTTACAGACCCAGGGGGGCGGTATGTCATGGTCAGCGGGGCCCTGGATGGGGCACAGGTAGTTCTAGTCAACGTGTATGCGCCCAACTGGGACGACACGAGTTTCATCAAAAAAACCATGGCAGAAATCCCGGACATAGCGACGCATCGACTAATCATGGGGGGGGACTTCAACGGTGTACAGGATCCAAAGATGGACAGATCAAACCCCAAAACGGGGAAAACCTCAGCATGGCAAGGGAACTCAGTCACTTTATGGAGCAGATGGGAGCAGTGGACCCCTGGAGGTTCGCCCACCCGGGGGAGAAAGAATTCTCCTTCTTCTCCCCAGTACACAACGTGTTCCCCAGAATTGACTTCTTTGTGGTTGGGAAAACGGTGCTTCCAGGGATAGACAAAGTGGAATACTCCGCAATTGTGATATCAGACCACGGTCCACACTACATGGACGTGCGGCTGGAGACGGGAAGGGCCCAGCGCCCCACATGGAGGCTGGACGGTGCCTTACTAGCTGACAAGGCCTTCAGCGAAAGGATAGCGCGGGCCATAGCAGAGTACACGGAGAACAACCAAAACGGGGAGGTCTCATCCTCCACGTTCTGGGAAGCGCTTAAGGCCGTACTAAGAGGGGAAATCATTGCCTTCAAAGCGCAAAGAGATAGGGAGGAAAGGGTGGCTAGGCAGAAGCTGGTCGACTCCATACTGGAGGTAGACCGTAAATACTCCGAGGCCCCGACCGTAGAGCTCCTGGCGGAGAGAAAAGAACTACAAAGGAACTTTGACCTGCTCTCCACCAGGAAAGCAGTGCACCAACTCCGCCAGGCGCGCGGGACCCTATACGAACACGGAGACAAAGCCAGCCGCCTGTTGGCACACCAGCTGAGAAAGCAGGCAGCCACCAGAGAAATTGCGCAAATCAGGGTACCAGAGGCACGTTGGAAACAGAACCAGAGAGGATTAACAAAACCTTCAAGGCCTTCTACCAAGAGCTGTACACCTCAGAGCCCCCAACGGGGAAGGCTGGGAAGAACCGGTTCCTTGATGGACTGGACATACCAGTCGTGGGAGAGGGCAGAAAACGGGATCTGGAAGCACCACTAGCACTGGGAGAGATCATGGAGAGCATTAGCTCCATGCAGACGGGGAAGGCGCCGGGACCGGACGGATTCCCGGCGGACTTCTACAAAATATTTGCGACAGCGCTGGCCCCGCACCTGCGGGAGATGTTCACAGATGCGCTAGCTAGGGACACACTGCCACCCACGTTAGCACAGGCCTCAATCTCGCTGATACCTAAGAAAGACAAAGACCCAACGGAATGTGGATCATACAGACCCATATCTCTGCTGAACGCAGACGCCAAAATACTGGCCAAAATCCTAGCCAAAAGGCTAGAAGACTGTGTACCTGAGGTGGTCACAGAGGACCAGACGGGCTTCGTCAAAGGTAGACAGCTTACCTCGAACATCAGGCGCCTGCTGAACGTGATAATGACCCCCTCCGGGGAGAGAACACAAGAGGTGATCGTCTCCCTGGACACAGAAAAGGCCTTCGACAGAGTCGAATGGAAATACTTCATAGAGGTACTGGAGCGGTTCGGGCTTGGAACAGGGTTCACCGCTTGGGTAAAGCTCCTATACAACGCTCCCATGGCGAGTGTACGGACCAACAATACCAACTCCCAATACTTCCAGCTGCACAGGGGCACCAGACAAGGATGCCCACTGTCCCCGCTGCTGTTCGCACTAGCAATGGAACCGCTAGCAATCGCGCTCAAGGCAGCAAAAAATTGGAGGGGGATCCGAAGGGGAGGCAGAGAGCACAGAGTCTCACTCTATGCAGATGATCTGCTCCACTACATCTCGGACCCACAAAGCAGCATGGATGGAATTATCGCGCTCCTGAAATAGCCTTCTCGAGCTACAAACTCAACATGAGCAAAAGCGAGATCTTCCCAGTACACCCACAGGGGGGGGCAGCACTAAAGGGGCTGCCGTTCAAACAAGCCCGACACAAATTCCGCTACCTGGGATCCAAATAGCCCATGACTGGAAAGGGATCCACAAATGGAACCTCACCAGCCTGACGGAGGAAGTAAAAAAGGACCTGCAAAGATGGAACACACTCCCACTCTCCCTCGCGGGGAGAGTCCAGACGATCAAAATGAACGTACTGCCCAGGTTCCTCTTCCTGTTTAGATCCATTCCGATCTACATCCCCAAGGCCTTTTTCAAAGTGCTGGAAAAACTTATCATGGCGTTCGTATGGGGGGGGTAAAAATGCTAGGATCCCAAAGAAGGTCCTACAAAAAACAAAATCCAGGGGGGGGCTAGCCCTCCCGAATCTACAATTCTACCACTGGGCGGTAACAGCCGAGCGAGTAAGGGGATGGATCCAGGAGCCAGAAGCCGAGTGGGTGAGTGCGGAGGAGGCCTCCCTCCGGGCCCTCGCCACGGCAGCACTCCCATCCCCACCCAAAAAACACTCCAACAGCCCAGTGGTGACAGCCACCCTCCACTCCTGGAACCAACTGCGGCAGCAATTTGGCATGTACAAAATGTCGGACAAGGCTCCTGTGGTGATCGTAGATTGACTAGATACAAAACAACTGAGCAAACACCAGAGGGAGAGCTATAAATACACCGGGACAGGATGTACAATTTTCTTTAACGATGTACAGAAAATATGTAAAGAGAAAAAGGGGGATGTGGTGATCACAAGTTAACTAGATGCAATACAACTGAGCAAACACTAGAGGGGGCACGGGAGAGCCATATAAATAGACGGGGACAGGAAGTGAGGACACACTTCACAGCAGGCAGAACTGGTAGCTGTACACACACAGCAGCAAGTAGCACTGAAGGTAGCCGTAGGTAGAGCTCTGAAGAGAGAACGAATTCACAATAAAGCATCTTCTCCACATTTGAGACTACGAGCTTTATTAAGACACGAGTAACAACACATGGTACCCAGGAGTGGCTTCAGACGCTTACTACAGGACAACTCAGTGGCAGACACAGAAAGAACAAAATGGCATGGAAATCTCTTACTGGACATTCGACTTGGAAAGACATCGCTGATGGGAGGAAGTGCCTTGGATTCACACTTCAGCTGGACACGACTGGAAAAGTAAGAAGTGTCTGGGAAAGGTTTAAACAATGGTTCAATTACGGTATCATAGCATATGATGCAGAAGCAGCCTCAGACGAAATTAAAATAGCAATTCTCATCGAAGGACATGAAGCTACGAAAGTTTATAATGGATTTAAATACTCAAAAGGTGAAGACAGAAACAGCTTACAAACGATACTAAACAAATTTGAAGAGTACTGTAAGGAATTTGCACAGCAAGGCATGCTCAGAGGCCAAACTGCAGAGAGGCTGAGTGATGCAAAACTTAAAAAATCACGAAAAGAACAAGAAATCGCGAATGAAAAGTACAGATCAAAAAGAAGAAATAACAAGAATTTCTCACAAAGCCAAAACGCTGACACCCAGTCCAGATCGGGAAGAGAAGGTAACTTACAACTTTTAGAAATCCAGTCCAGATGGGAAAGAAAAATCGCTGAAATCCACGAAAAAATGGCGTCGGAGCACATTTTGCAGTCTCCGGTAAGCAAAGAACTACAAATTGCGTCTGCGCATGCGCCGGAACCGGAAGCCGCGCATGCGCAGTTTAAAAAATATTGCGGTGCCGATCGTTATGCGCATGCGCAAGCCGCGCATGCGCAGTCAAAAACAGTCTTGGTCGCGGATCGTTATGCGCATGCGCAAGCCGCGCATGCGCAATGGAAACAAAACCGCACAGTGAAGGAGGAAGGCCGATTTGCGCATGCGCAATGCATTCCTGCGCGTGACGTCATGACGTCTGAGCATCCCGACCACGCCCACTTAAAAGGGAAATGCCCGAAAATTGAAAACAATTTCTTGCCTCAGAACACAGAAAAACGCCTGAACTTAAACCAAAAGTTAAAAACAACTTGCACAGCACCCTGAAAAAAGCAGTCTGCACCACCCAAAGTGAAGAGAACAAAAAGAATTCCGAAACAACAAAAGATGATTTGTTTTTCGAAGATTACCTCTCAGACATGGCTGAGTCAGTCGGATATGCTTATCACAGCATCAGCGACACGGTCGCAAAGCACAACACGAACCAACTCGTGGTAGATGAATCCAACCAAGATGATTTGGTTTTCAAAGAATACTACTCAGACATGGCTGAGTCAGTCGGATATGCTTATCACAGCATCAGCGACACGGTCGCAGAGTTCAACACGAATCAACTCGTGGTAGAAGAATCCAACCAGGATGATTTGGTTTTCGAAGAATACTACTCAGACACAGCTGAGTCAGTCGGATATGCTTATCACAGCATCAGCGACACGGTCGCAAAGTTCAACACGAATCAACTCGTGGTAGAAGAAGCCAACGAAGATGAAATGGGTATCAAAGAATACTACTCAGACATGGAGGAGTTATTTGGACATGCTGATCACAGCATCAGCGACACCGTTGCAAAGCTCAACACGAATCTACTCATGGTAGATGAATCCAACACCATGATGCCATGGCAGCTCGTCGATACATTGGATGACAGCAATACCCTAGACGAAGACGACGCCACACAGAGAGCACAGGAAGACTCCACAGAGCGAGCGATGACAGGCTCCACAGTGCGAGTGATGAAAGACTCCAAAAGGGATGCAAGCAAACACTCCCTGGCGAACACCATGCATGAACAAGACCATGAAGGTAAACCCGCTGTATCTGAGCAACCGCAAGCAGACTATGAAAGTCTACCAAGCTCACAGGAACAAGAAGAAGACAACGTACATCTAACCACTGACACCATGCATGCACAAGAGCATGAAGGTCAACCTGCCGTATCTGAGCAACCACAAGCAGACTATGAAAGTCTAACAAGCTCACATGAACAAGAAGAAGACAATGCACCTCTACCCACTGCATGCGAAGACAGTGACAAGGTGATCACACTCGACGTACAGGATCACAGCGAGACTGACAGTTCTCAGCTTGTCTGTACAGCAGCACAGAGTCGGGCCACCCAACAGTCCAGAGAGACGATGCCGAAAGAAAACATGCAGATTTTGACTCCAGAAGAGGAGCACCTGGAGTCCAGAGAGACAACGCCAAAAGAAACCATGCAGATTCTGACTCCAGAAGAGGAGCACCTGGAGTCCAGAGAGACCAAGCCAAAAGAAACCATGCAGATTTTGACTCCAGAAGAGGAGCACCTGGAGTCCAGTGAGACAACATCAACAGAAATCATGAAGATTTCAACTCCAGAAGCGGAGCACCAAGAGTCTAGAGAGACCACGTCAACTGAAATCATGGAGGTTTTGACTCCAGAAGAGGAGCGCCAAGAATCCAGAGACACCGCGTCAAATGAAATCAAGAAGAATTTGACTCCGGAAGAGGAGCACCAAGAAAGCAAAGATGAGGAATCCAATTCTCCACAAATGATTGATGTCACCTGCACCGATGCAACATCAGATCATTCGCACCACTCTCGAGACGAAATGCTCAATGACTCAAATTATCCACTCGGGACACGAATAGAGTATAACAAGAAAATCAAAAGTCAAAAGAAGCACAGCAGAAACGGGACAAACAACAGCAAGAACAAAAGCAACATGAAGCACGACAAGACCAACAACAATAGCAAGAAGCACAGCAGAAACGAGAACGACAACAGAAAGAACAAAAGCAACATGAAGCGCGACAAGACAAACAACAAAGTCAGGCACAAAGATAGCGACAACACCAAAGACAGAAATGACAAAAACAGCAACAAGAACGGCAACGAAAACAACAAAGTCAGGAACAACGACAGTGCCAACACCAAAGACAGAAACGACAAAAACAGCAACAAGTACGGCAACGAAAACAACAAAAACAGGAACGACAGAAACAACAGCAATGAAACAACGACTTGTACACAATGGTACTACTCGGCACATGAAGGACAATGCCACAGCACACTGCAAAACGATGACAAGACTACAAACATGTCATGGGATGACAACGAATCGCACAAACTCACGTCTGCTCCAGAACGAGCAAGCACACCAGCATCCAAGGCGGATGAGACAATAAATCAATACCACAAGCACAGAAAAAAGTCCATGCCAGTCAACATCAGTGAGGTGACCATGCAAACACCTCGGGATGATGCATTGGGTACTTAAAATAACAAGGAACACCAACAACATTCACAGCGGACTTGCAATATCAATATCACCACGTCATCAACAACAAAAAGAAAAAAAAGCTCTGAACAAATTCATCAAGTTTGGACTCATAAATGTTTTTATTAAGATTGGACATATAAATACATTGGCTTTGTAAAATATGCAATAGCACCATCACCTGTATAGATACGCATATCATAAGTACCCGTTTTCTATAATTTTCTTTAACGATGTACAGCAAATATGTAAAGAGAAAAAGGGGGATGTGGTGATCGTAGATTGACTAGATACAAAACAACTGAGCAAACACCAGAGGGAGAGCTATAAATACACTGGGACAGGATGTACAATTTTCTTTAACGATGTACAGAAAATATGTAAAGAGAAAAAGGGGGATGTGGTGATCACAAGATAACTAGATGCAATACAACTGAGCAAACACTAGAGGGGGCACGGGAGAGCCATATAAATAGACGGGGACAGGAAGTGAGGACACACTTCACAGCAGGCAGAACTGGTAGCTGTACACACACAGCAGCAAGTAGCACTGAAGGTAGCCGTAGGTAGAGCTCTGAAGAGAGAACAAATTCACAATAAAGCATCTTCTCCACATTTGAGACTACGAGCTTTATTAAGACACGAGTAACAACACAGCTCCCATCTGCAACAACCATAGGTTCACACCAGCACTGACTGATGCCACCTTCAAAAGGTGGAGGCAGGACGGGGGGACACTGACAGTCAGGGACCTATACACGGACGACAGGATCGCAACACTGGACGAACTGACAGAGAAATTTCGGCTAGCCGGGGGAACGAGCTATGGTACCTGCAGCTCAAAAACTTCTTACGAAAGGAGACAAGGACGTACCCACAACCGCCACAACAGACACTACTGGAAGACCTACTGGACGCAAGTATCCTAGAGAAAGGGAACTGTAGCGACATGTATGACCGACTGGTAGAAAGGGACGACACCGTACTGGATGCAACAAGAATGAAATGGGAGGACGACCTGGGAATTGAGATAGGGTGGGGACTCTGGAGCGAAGCACTGCATAGGGTCAACTCCATCTCCACGTGCGCAAGGCTCAGCCTGACGCAACTAAAAGTGGTACATAGAGCCCACTTAACAAGAAACCGTATGAGTAGGTTCTTCCCGGAGGTGGAGGACAGATGTGAACGGTGCCAAAGAGGCCCGGCCAACCACGCCCACATGTTCTGGTCTTGCCCCAGACTTGTGGAGTACTGGACAGCCTTCTTCGAGGCTATGTCCAAAGTGGTGGGGGTGAGGGTGGAGCCATGCCCGATAGTGGCGGTCTTCGGGGTTTCAGACCAGCCAGATCTATTCTGGGGAGGAGGGCGGACGCCCTTGCCTTTGCCTCCCTGATCGCCCGCCGTAGAATCCTGTTTGGCTGGCGGTCAGCAGCACCGCCCAGAGCTGCAGACTGGCTGTCCGACCTCTCGGAATCTCGCCAAATAGAGAAAATCAAATTCGCCATCCGAGGGTCAGACGACGGCTTCTACAGAAGTTAGGGCCAGGAGACTGGTAATTATTAAATTGGCAGAGGGCATCAGAAGAGTCATAGATGTGGGTGGGAAGAGATTGGACATGGGGAGAACAATAGAATCATCATGGAATCATACATGCAATTGTTCCGGGACCTGTTTGTGGCCAACGAACAAGAGGAAGAATAGTCGGGTGGCCAAGAATCAGGGGGAAAATGGACGGGAATTGGGGGAAGGTAGCCGGGGGGGGGGGGGGGGGGGGGAAGAGGGCTACGGGTTCGTTATGGGGGTTTGATGGCAAGCTAAGGCCCAAAACCAAACTGTAAATAAATGCCTATAAACATGTGCCTCGGCCATATTGGGGAATGTAAAATATGTATGCCGGCTAAAGGGGGCGGCCACAGTTGTTATTATGAAGATGCTTGCCTGTAAATATACATGTTAATTTTTGCGAGTTTTTTTTTCTAATAATTTGTAATTTGTTGGATATAAAATATGAAAACTCACTAAAAAACATTTTTTAAAAAAAATAAATGTTGAGGAATGATGAAATGTTATTTTTAACCATACGAAAGGAAAGTACAAATCACAAAAGTAATTAAAGGATTAAGTGGATTTTTCTCAGGTCAGAATCAATATATGTATATGGGGACAATGATACGAATGATTCTATTCATAGATTTAATTACTGTAATTAGAGGATTGTGTTCAATATTTGATCATACAATGCAATTGAAGAGCATTTCATTATATGTTTGTAGTGCTATTATATCCCGGTAAGGTGCTAAATTATTGAGATGTGATTGTAATGTGAATCCTATGAAAAATTGAGAACTTTTACCGAGAAGAATGAGAATAAAATGCTTCTATAATGATGAAGATTATACTAAAGGTAAGTATTGAATGGTTTGGCTTGGAACTGTTAGGTATGGTAATTACTATTTATCTGCTTAACAATAAAAATGGATTCCACTACCTGGGCAGGAATAATTACATTTTTGGGGTCTAAAATGATCTAACGTAGATGTGGATCAATCTTACAGAATATTCCAAACGTCCAGTGTTTCCAAAGGCAGCTTCAAACTTTGGCATACCCACATTTCATTGCAAACTGTCGGCTTGGCATCTCAATTTTTCTGCTCCTCTCACTAACTCTTTTTAAAAATAAATTTAGAGTACCCAATTATTTTTTTTTCTCAATTAAGGGTCAATTTAGTGTGGCCAATCCATGCAACCTGCACATCTTTGGGTTGTGGGGGTGAAACCCACGCAGACATGGGGAGAATGTGCAAGCTTCACACAGACAGTGTCCCAGGGCCGGGATTCGAACCCGGGTCCTCAGTGCAGCAGTCCCAGTGCTAACCACTGTGCCACACGTCGCCCTCTCTCACTAACTCTAACCAGTCACCCTCTGAACTTGCTGCATTCCATTCTCTCAGGTCCAACTCTAACATTGCTATCAAACTTACTGACAAGGGTGATACGGTTATTACCTGACATCAACCTAGCAGAGGCCAAGCGCCAACTCTGTGACACTTCCTGTGAAAGGGGCTATAGAAATAGAGGCCTTGCTTTCCTGTTGCCCGACATTGCTAAGGAAGGGGAGGGCTTTTAAAGATTAAAGCCCAATATTAAACTTATTCATCGAATCAGCCGTGCCGTACAATGCAGGAATTCCGAGAACCCTGGGCCCCAACACCAAACGTCAAGTCATTGTCCTCAGGTTTGTCACTGACCTCATTTTCCCTAGAGGCCTTCTTTCCCTGAAGTCTAATGTCATAGTCTCCCACCCAAATAGTCTGCTTCTGCCTCCTTCCCAAAACCCACTGACAGATTGCCCCGAAAGACCTATCATTTCAGTCTGCTCCTGCCCCATTGAATTGGCTTCTTCTTATCTTGACAGATAAGCACGGTAGCATTGTGGGGGGCAGCACGGTAGCATTGTGGATAGCACAAATGCTTCACAGCTCCAGGGTCCCAGGTTCGATTCCGGCTTGGGTCACTGTCTGTGCGGAGTCTGCACATCCTCCCCGTGTGTGCGTGGGTTTCCTCCGGGTGCTCCGGTTTCCTCCCACAGTCCAAAGATGTGCAGGTTAGGTGGATTGGCCATGATAAATTGCCCTTAGTGTCCAAAATTGTCCTTAGTGTTGGGTAGGGTTACTGGGTTATGGGGATAGGGTGGAGGTGTTGACCTTGGGTAGGGTGCTCTTTCCAAAAGCCCGTGCAGACTCGATGGGGCGAATGGCCTCCTTCTGCACTGTAAATTCTATGATTCTATTGTTCTCCCCATGTCCAATCTCTTCCCACCCACATCTATGACTCTTCTGATGCCCTCTGCCAATTTAATAATTTCCAGTCTCCTGGCCCTAACCCTCTCCTGTTAACTCTGGACATTCAATCCCTCCAGACCTCCAACACCCCCACCAGAATGGTGGTTTCTTCCTGAAGGGGCTGTTTAGCACAGGGCTAAATCACTGGCTTTGAAAACAGACCAAGCAGGCCAGCAGCACGGTTCGATTCCCGTTACAGCCTCCCCGAACAGGCGCTGGAATGTGGCGACTAGGGGCTTTTCACAGTAACTTCATTTGAAGCCTCTCGTGACAATAAGTAATTTTAATTTTCATTTCATTTCAAATGGAGGCCAAACCGGTCCCCACCTACCACCGCCCACTTCCCTCTGACTGAGCTTATTCTGCAAAGACGAACAAGGAAAATCTTCAAAAGGGAGGTTCGATCCAGAACTTTCCTCAGAGCGTCTCTCATTTTACAGCTTTTACTTTGATGGTAACTCTGTCAATGTGAATAGACAGGTATCCCATTGAACCTCTGGCAAAGTTCTGGTGACTGATTGGCAAACCCCGGAGGAAACTCCCAGCATTTGGATTTTCTATTGGATTAACTAGGTTTGAAGTGGAGTCTGTTGTCATGTCAAAACAGAACTACCTCTTTGTGCACAGCAAGATCCCACGAACAGCAGTGCAATCGTGATCAGGCCATCTGTTTTTGCGATGTTGATTGAGGGAAAGATATTGGCCAGGACACCGGGAAGAAATTCAGAGTGCATACATTTGACCTTATTAGCCCCGGGTCCCTATTTTTAGTGATAAGTGTATCTGTAACCCCAAATCCCTCCAACACATTGAGACACTTAATCCCTTATTGAACATAGAACATAGAACATTACAGCGCAGTACGGGCCCTTCGGCCCTCGATGTTGCACCGACCTGTGAAACCATCTGGAGCCTATCTGACCTACACTATTCCATTTTCATCCATATGTCTATCCAGTGACCACTTAAATGCCCTTAAAGTTGGCGAGTCCATTACTGTTGCAGGCAGGGCATTCCACACCCCTACTACTCTCTGAGTAAAGAAACTGCCTCTGACATCTGTCCTATATCTACCACCCCTCAATTTAAAGCTATGTCCCCTCGTGTTGGTCATCACCATCCGAGGAAAGAGACTCTCACTGTCCACCCTATCTAACCCTCTGACTTATATGTCTCTATTAAGTCACCTCTCAGCCTTCTCCTCTCTAACAAAAACAACCTCAAGTCCCTGAGCCTTTCCTCGTAAGACCTTCCCTCCATACCAGGCAACATCCTAGTAAATCTCCTCTGAACCCTTTCCAAAGCTTCCACATCCTTCTTATAATGTGGTGACCAGAACTGCACGCAGTACTCCAGGAGCGGCCGCACCAGAGTTATGTACAGCTGCAGCATGACCTTGTGGCTCCGAAACTCAATCCCCCTACTGATAAAGGCTAGCACACCATATGCCTTCTTAACAGCCCTATTAACCTGGGTGGCAACTTTCAGGGATTTATGTACTGGATGCCGAGTTCTCTCTGTTCATCTACACTACCAAGAATCTTGCCATTAGCCCAGTACTCTGCACTCCTGTTTCTCCTTCCAAAGTGAACCAACTCACACTTTTCCGCATTAAACTCCATCTGCCACCTCTCAGCCCAGCTCTGCAGCTTATCTATGTCCCTCTGTGTCCTATACATCCTTCAGCACTATCCACAATTCCACCGACCTTCGTGTCATCTGCAAATTTACTAACCCATCCTTCTACACCCTCTTCCAGGTCATTTATAAAAATGACAAACAGCAGTGGCCCCAAAACATAAGAACATAAGAACATAAGAACTAGGAGCAGGAGTAGGCCATCTGGCCCCTCGAGCCTGCTCCGCCATTCAATTAGATCATGGCTGATCTTTTGTGGCTCAGCTCCACTTTCCGGCCCGAACATCATAACCCTTAATCCCTTTATTCTTCAAACAACTATCTATCTTTACCTTAAAAACATGTAATGAAGGAGCCTCAACTGCTTCACTGGGCAAGGAATTCCATAGATTCACAACCCTTTGGGTGAAGAAGTTCCTCCTAAACTCAGTCCTAAATCTACTTCCCCTTATTTTGAGGCTATGCCCCCTAGTTCTGCTGTCACCTGCCAGTGGAAACAACCTGCCCGCATCTATCCTATCTATTCCCTTCATAATTTTAAATGTTTCTATACGATCCCCCCTCATCCTTCTAAATTCCAACGAGTACAGTCCTAGTCTACTCAACCTCTCCTCATAATCCAACCCCTTCAGCTCTGGGATTAACCTAGTGAATCTCCTCTGCACACCCTCCAGCGCCAGTACGTCCTTTCTCAAGTAAGGAGACCAAAACTGAACACAATACTCCAGGTGTGGCCGCACTAACACCTTATACAATTGCAACATAACCTCCCTAGTCTTAAACTCCATCCCTCTAGCAATGAAGGACAAAATTCCATTTGCCTTCTTAATCACCTGTTGCACTTGTAAACCAACCTTCTGTGACTCATGCACTAGCACACCCAAGTCTCTCTGAACAGCGGCATGCTTTAATATTTTATCGTTTAAATAATAATCCCGTTTGCTGTTATTCCTACCAAAATGGATAACCTCACATTTGTCAACATTGTATTCCATCTGCCAGACCCGAGCCCATTCACTTAACCTATCCAAATCCCTCTGCAGACTTCCAGTATCCTCTGCACTTTTCGCTTTACCACTCATCTTAGTGTCATCTGCAAACTTGGACACATTGCCCTTGGTCCCCAACTCCAAATCATCTATGTAAATTGTGAACAATTGTGGGCCCAACACGGATCCCTGAGGGACACCACTAGCTACTGATTGCCAACCAGAGAAACACCCATTTATGCCAACTCTTTGCTTTCTATTAATTAACCAATCCTCTATCCATGCTACTACTTTACCCTTAATGCCATGCATCTTTATCTTATGCAGCAACCTTTTGTGTGGCACCTTGTCAAAGGCTTTCTGGAAATCCAGATATACCACATCCATCGGCTCCCCGTTATCTACTGCACTGGTAATGTCGTCAAAAAATTCCACTAAATTAGTTAGGCATGACCTGCCTTTAACGAACCCATGCTGCGTCTGCCCAATGGGACAATTTCTATCCAGATGCCTCGCAATTTCTTCCTTGATGATAGATTCCAGCATCTTCCCTATTACCGAAGTTAAACTCACTGGCCTATAATTTCCTGCTTTCTGCCTACCTCCTTTTTTAAACAGTGGCGTCACGTTTGCTAATTTCCAATCCACCGGGACCACCCCAGAGTCTAGTGAATTTTGGTAAATTATCACTAGTGCATCTGCAATTTCCCTAGCCATCTCTTTTAGCACTCTGGGATGCATTCCATCAGGGCCAGGAGACTTGTCTACCTTTAGCCCCATTAGCTTGCCCATCACTCCCTCCTTAGTGATAACAATCCTCTCAAGGTCCTCACCTGTCATAGCCTCATTTCTATCAGTCGCTGGCATGTTATTTGTGTCTTCCACTGTGAAGACCGACCCAAAAAACCTGCTCAGTTCCTCAGCCATTTCCTCATTTCCCATTATTAAAACTCCCTTCTCATCCTCTAAAGGATCCTCTAAAACAGATCCTTGTGGTACACCACTAGTAACTGAACTCCAGGATGAACATTTGCCATCAACCACCACCCTCTGTCTTCTTTCAGCTGGCCAATTACTGATCCAAACCACTAAATCACCTTCAATCCCATACTTCCTTATTTTCTGCAATAGCCTACCGTGGGGAACCTTATCAAACGCCTTACTGAAATCCACATACACCACATCAACCGCTTTACCCCCATCCACCTATTTGGTCACCTTTTCAAAAAACTCAATAAGGTTTGTGAGGCATGACCTACCCTTCACAAAACCGTGTTGACTATCGCTAATCAACTTGTTCTTTTCAAGATGATTATAAACGCTATCTCTTATAACCTTTTCCAACATTTTACCCACAACCGAAGTAAGGCTCACAGGTCTATAATTACCAGGGTTGTCTCTACTCCCCTTCTTGAAAAAGGGGACAACATTTGCTATCCTCCAGTCTTCCGGCACTATTCCTGTCGACAAAGACGACATCAAGATCAAGGACAAAGGCTCTGCAATCTCCTCCCTGGCTTCCCAGAGAACCCTAGGATAAATCCCCTGGGCCAAGGGATTTATCTATTTTTACATTTTCCAAAATTGCTAACACCTCCTCCTTGTGAACCTCAATTCCATCTAGCCTGGTCGACTGAACCTGAATATTCTCCTCGACAACATTGTCTTTCTCCAGTGTAAACACTGACGAAAAATATCCATTTAACGCTTCCCCTATCTCCTCTGATTCCACGCATAACTTTCCACTACTATCCTTGATTGGCCCTAATCTTACTCTAGTCATTCTTTTGTTCCTGATGTACCTAAGGAAAGCCTTAGGATTTTCCTTGATCCTATCCGCCAACGACTTTTCGTGTCCTCTCCTCGCTCTTCTCAACTCTCCCTTTAGGTCCTTCCTGGCTAACTTGTAACTCCCAAGTGCCCTAACTGAGCCTTCATGTCTCATCCTAATATAAGCCTTGTTCTTCCTCTTGACAAGTGCTTCAACTTCCTTAGTAAACCACGGTTCCCTTGCTCGACAACTTCCTCCCTGCCTGACAGGTACATACTTATCAAGGACACGCAGTAGCTGTTCCTTGAAAAAGCTCCACATTTCGATTGTACCCATCCCCTGCAGTTTCCTTCCCCATCCTATACATCCTAAATCTTGCCGACTAGCATCATAATTCCCTTTCCCCCAGCTATAATTCTTGCCTTGCGGTATATACCTATCCCTGCCCATTGCTAAAGGAAACATAACCGAATTGTGATCACTATCACCAAAGTGCTCACCTACATCTAAATCTAACACCTGGCCGGGTTCATTACCCAGTACCAAATCCAATGTGGCATCGCTCCTTGTTGGCCTGTCTACATACTGTGTCAGAAAACCCTCCTGCACACACTGCACAAAAACTGACCCATCTATAGTACTCGAACTATAGTATTTCCAGTCAATATTTGGAAAGTTAAAGTCCCCCATAACAACTACCCTGTTACTCTCTCTCCTGTCGAGAATCATCTTTGCAATCCTTTCCTCTACATCTCTGGAACTATTCGGAGGTCTATAGACAACTCCCAACAGGGTGACCTCTCCTCACCTGTTCCTAACCTTCACCTATGCTACCTCAGTAGACGAGTCCTCAAACGTCCTTTCTACCGCCGTAATACTTTCCTTGATTAACAATGCCACACCCCTCCCTCTTTTACCATCTTCTCTGTTCTTACAGAAACATCTAAATCCTGGAACCTGCAACAACCATTCCTGTCCCTGCTCTACCCATGTCTCCGAAATCGCCACAACATCGAGATCCCAGGTACCAACCCATCCTGCAAGCACACCCACCAACCGTGAGTCTCTTTCGTTCCCACAGAACCTCCTGTCTGTTCCTCTAACTATGGAGTCCCCAATGACAAGTGCTCTGTTCCTCTTCTCCCTTCCCTTCTGAGCAACAGGGACAGACTCTGTGCCAGAGACCTGTGCCCCATTGCTTACCCCTGGTAAGTCGTCCCCCGCAACAGTATCCAAAACGGTATACTTGTTATAGAGGGGAACGACTACAGGGGATCCCTGCACTGCCTGCCGGTTCCCTCTCCCTCCCCTGACGGTAACCCATCTACCTTTTTCTTTTACCTGAGGTGTGACTACCTCCCTAGAACTCCTCTCAATAACCCCCTCTGCCTCCCGAATGATCCGAAGTTCATCCAGCTCCAGCTCCAGGTCCCTAACGCGGTTCTCGAGGAGCTGGAGTTGGGTGCACTTCCCGCAGATGTAGTCAGCAGGGACACTCGAGGTGACCCTTTCCTCCCACATTCTGAAGGAGGAACATTCAACTGCCCTAGCCTCCATTCCCACTGAACTAACTTCCCAACTACTGAAAACTAAAAAAAAACTTGTTAGTTTAGCAATCCGACGGACAGAACTTTTGTTTTGGTTAGAGGAGGAGGATGGGTGGGAGACACTACGTAAGTAGTGTTTCGGGTAAAGCTGTCACTCGAGAACAGCCCCTTCAATTTACGCTGACCATACTGCACGTATGCAAATCTCCCCGGAACAGCCAATCAGAAGCTCTGCTCTGCTGCCCTCTGCTATTAACTGAAAGATGGAGAGAGAGTGTGGGACTTCTTTTTGGGGGGGTGGTCAGGAAACCTGGAAAAGTGGGTTCCCCTCGGGTATTGCTGAATTTTGTGTTGGAGCAGCTTAGCATCTTTTGTCTCTGCTGTGTGTGTCTCTCCATGAGATTGCCCAGTCTCCCATGGTCAGAGCTCATGACCATGAGTCCCTGGGACAATGAGGCGCTCATAATGGCAATGGACTCCATTCTCTGTCCAAGAGCCCCCAACGCCTCAGGAAACTCTGCAGCTGTCCACACATTGGACAACTACTGTTTCCCAAAATCTGACTCCTGAGGCTCCACATTCCTGCCCACTGGAGCATTGTGCTGACTTTCCTCCCTACTCTGAGAGGAACTGTGCACAGATATCTCTGACACTTTTCACCCCGTGTCAATATCTCTAAATGCGTGTGCCCCCCCACCACCACCCACCCCCTCCAAAGTGCCAGTGTCTGTGTTAGTGGGTGCGGGCTGGTCTGATCTGGCACAGCCTCTTCAGTCATCTCTTCCTCCTCTTGATACCCGAGGGATGATCTGGCCTACGGGAGAAAGCCAGCAGAGCTGGGGCCTGTGAAAGAAACAAAATGAGATAGATAGGTAACAGAGCATGTTCACAGTGCACTAACCATTCACCTTATTTCATCTGTGACTACATTTAATTGTGTGGTTGAGAGAAGGTCTTGGCATCGTGTACGTTGCAGATGCCACTTCAAGGTGACATGTTGCGTTCAAGGATAATTGAGAGATCTGCTGGCTTCCTCTGTCTTATTCAGACGGTTTAACACTACACTGCGACTTTGAGGGGCCTGGTCAAGGGCTCACAGTGTGGGCACATCCAGAGAGATGAATAACAATAGGGGAAGTAGATGAAATCATGAGCATGACAATGTTGTTCATTCAGCCACTGAATTTAGCCAGCTTATTAAATCATTGCATCTGATCTGCATCAGGCTGGAGAGAGATGGAAATGCCACCTGCATGGCTCTGTCATGAGAATCCACTTAATGGTTTAGTTCAGCACATTTTTCATTTTAAGCATCATTGACAGTTCTCCTGAAGGAGAAGCCCATGATGGGCCATTCATTCATAGAATCATAGAATTCCTACAGTGCAGAAGGAGGCCATTCAGCCCTTTGAGTCTGCACCAACCCTTTTGAACAATCGCACTGTCTAGGCAATGCCCTGTCCTACTCCTGCAACCTCATCTTAAGGGGCAATTTAGCATGGCCAATCCACCTAACCTGCACATCTTTGGACTGTGGGAGGAAACCGATGCACCTGGAGGAAACCCATGCAGACACAGGGAGAACATGCAAATTCCACAGACAGTCACACAAGGTTGAAATTGAATCTGGGTCCCTGGCACTGTGAGGCAGCAGTGCCTCTGTGCCACTGTGCTGCCCACTGTACCATTCTAAGATAGTCTAACGGTTGGACAAACATTCACATCTTACCCACTCCCCAACACCTGCTCCAAGGCTCCAGATGTGCTCCATTGAGCAGGAATGAGTTGCCTGACCTGCACTGGATCCACCTTCGAATACGCTGGGGTTGTCCACCCTGACTGGTAATTCAGCCTGCACATTATCTCCCCCTCACCCCCTCCCACCAATACCCGACTCTGCATACTGAACCCTGGGACAAACATCTGGGTCCCTGCCCCTTATTGGTGCATTCAACCATTGAGAACCCTGAAATTCTCTCTCTAAAGCTTTCTGACCAAACTCTTCCTTGCATCTCTGTATTTGACTGGTTGTCCATTATTTGTCTGGTTTTATCACATGTTCAGTATCAAAGTTTCCTTTTAACTCACCTGTGAAGTGCCATTAGGAAGTGTTATTATGTCAAAGATGCTGTGTGGCTATAAGCTGTTATTGTTGATTATGCCTCTGTTTTGGGATGTTTTTCTACATTAAAGGTGCTTTGCAAGAGATTATGGAAAGGTAAATCAATTAGAACAATAGTGAAATGTTTGAGACCAAATAAATATCATCCAGTCAATTTCCTTGGCACCATTTCACCATCTCTCTCAGATGACCTATTGTGTGTAAACTCATTTTCCGCTGGTTAATCAAATTGCTGAGTGTACTGGATAGTACATAGTCAAACTTAATGCACAGTTCATAAACACTCGTGCATCAACACTTGGGCTTATTATATTAAAAATTAACTAAAATTGCTTCAGTTGGGACAAACAAATTAGGAGTTATATAATCACTAGAGGTCTATTTTGTCTGCAGACCCAAAGTTTGTTAACATTGATGATCAGTGAAGCTTCAATGAAACAAATTGAGTACTCTGATCTACACCACCTATAGTGCGGTGACCAAGCAATAGTCATGGGGCTAGATTCTCCGCTGTCGGGATTCACCATTTCGCCAGCAGCCAGATGATTTCTCGACGGAGCTGCCCACAATGAGAAACCCTATTAGCCAGCTGGCCAGACGGAGAATCCCGCCCATGATAATTAATTTCTTTCAGAAATGAAAAACGGGGTCTCACGCATGTGAGGGCAGGAGTGGCCGTGTTTTTGGGAGCACTGATTCTACTCATCATTTAGTCCTTTATTTTATCCTAATGCACATCCTCTTGTCCCTGGGCGATCCCAGTCGGAGTTTGGTGATGAAGAACCGTGTTGAATAAGAGAGAACCTTGGGGCGGTTGGAGATGGCTGAGTGGGCCCAGCTTGGCTTGGCGGTTTTGCTGGTGAGGGGGCTTACACGTCGGCAGTGATATGTGCTATGTGCATCGGATTGATGACCGCCATTGCGAATTATGCATTGGGTGATTATCTCAGCTTGGTGGTACAGGTTTTTGGTGCTCACTTTGATGAACTGCGAACTGCGAAGTGGTTCACTTTTTTTTCTTGGGGGGGGTGTCATGTGAGAGTACCTTTAAGAAATAGGTGTTTTTATAGAATAATTGTAGTGGGTGTACTGTTAAGAAATAGGTGTTTATTGCTGCAGTGATGTCAGAGTGTGGGTGGAGCTGAGCTCTGGCTCTGCTTTTTAGTTTCACTTTTAGAAAAGCTTGGGTGTGTCTGTTTTTTTTGGTTTTGATTTCGTGTTGGAGCTGCAGCTAGCCATTGGAGGTGTAATGTTGATCTCTCTGCCATGTAAAGACTATCTCTTGATAATTTGGGGAATTCAGAGGGACAGCTGTTCTCAGTAGTGAATTTAAACCTGATGTGCTTCTGTTAAACGTTTTTTTAAAGTCTCATGGATGTTAAAAGGAAAGTAAGGATTACTTAGTGTTGTCTTCTTTTGGGGTTGTATTTGAATTGTTGGCTGCTAAGATGTTCACTGTATGTTTTAAAAAGGTTAATTTGAGTTCATAGAATAAACATTGTTTGATTTTTAAAATACTTTTTAATTTCTGCTGTACCACTCCTGTAGAGTGGGCCGTGTGCTCCCCATACCACAATCTAGTAAAAGTTGTGGGTCAGGTGAACTCCATGATACACTTTGGGGTTCTCTAAACCCTGGCACTTAACAATACATCTAATCATAGAATACCTAAAGCACAGAGGAGGTAATGTGGTCCATCGAGTCTGTACTGACTTTTGAAAACGCACCCCACCCAGACCTACTCCCTCACCTTATCCCCGTAATCCTGAAACCTCAATAAACCCTTGGACACAAAGGGGCAATTTATTTTTTATTCGTTCATCGGATGTGGGTGTCACTGGTTGGGCCAGCATTTATTGCCCATCCCTGAGGGCATTTAAGAGTCAACCATATTGCTGTGGGTCTGGAGTCACATGTAGCCAGACCGGGTAAGGACGACATGGTGGGATTCAAACCCAGGTCTCAAGTCCCCAGAGCATGGCTCTGGGTCTCTGGATTACGAGTCCAGTGACAATACCACTATGCCACTGCCTATCCTGTAGCCAATCCACCTAACCTGCTCATCATGGACTGTGGGAAGAATCTGGAGGACCCAACAGAAACCCACGCAGACATGGGGAGAACGTGCAAATCCCACACAGACAATCACCCAAGACCTGAATCGACCCAGGGTCACTGCACTGTGTCAGCAGTGCTAGCCACTGTGCCATCCTTATGACAGAAAGAAATAGCAATCTGGGCTTAAGACATCCTGATGGGCCTTCAATACCCTGTGATTGTAGCTCCACCCACCTCCTTTCTGATGTACCACCATGCCACCCCCATGAGAGAGCATTCGAAGGAGCATTTTGTACACAGTTTTCAAGGCCTGGGGTCGGGTGGAGGCCTGGATCATTGGTCTTATGCTGTCCTGTCCACAATGCTGATCATGAGGGGTTGGAGATGGCTGGCCATATCGAGTCATTCCCCCTGACTGGGGCCTTGGTTCTTGGCTACCTAGGCGTGAGGCAACGGCATGGCTGGGTGAAGACGCTTCAATCGATGGAACATTTGAGAGATCCTGGGCTGGATTCTCCACTGGCGGGATGCTCCATTTTGCCGGCAGCCTGGAGGTTTCCCAATGGCGTGGGGCAACCCCACAATGGGAAACCCCATTGACCAGCCGGCGTAATGGAGCATCTCGCCAGCGTGCTGAAAAGAAACGTGGCGTGGCGGGGCAGAGAATCCAGCCCCTTGGGTATTGTTTGATGAACCTGTCATGACCTTGGCCTTTCCAAGTGACATAGATCGTGTTATTACCCTGCAGTTCATCAAGAATCCTGGACTTTATTTCCTTGCGATTGTGCTGTTGATTTTATGTTGTTGCCTTTTCTCCTGAGAAGGGTGTGCAATGTTTGAGTAGGAGGGCTAGGGTTCCTCTCCTATTTATGCAAAAACTGAATTGATAAAGTAATGTTTGGTTTATGCAGAGTCTGATCCTTTTTTAATGCACTGTGACCCTTTCACTCATGAGAAGGGAGTGCATTATCTCGTTTATAGAGAAAATGAGTAGAGCCATGGCGGGGTGATGGGTGGATGGTTAGGGTGGTGGTCGGTGGTTGGGTTAGATTAGTCCTCACTTGGATTGAGAATAGTCCCAAATTAGAACTAATCATATCAAATTTTCACTTGGTTTTCTGTTGCTTTGAATTTTGAGAATCTGTCCTTGTCTCCTTTGAAACCCTGTGCAGATTATGTATCCTGGAGGGAACTGGGTTCCTTCTGATTCACTTTTGTGTTTGGCTTTTTTAGGGTGACGGGACTAGGGGGAAATGAGTGGTGGTACATGTCTGGGTGTGGTCGGTTTATTCCTTATTGATTTGTTGAAGTGAGAGTTTGTATGATATGTCTTTGCATTGATGTAGCCCTTCTTCAGTTTGGGGAAGGTTTGATGGGGAAGGGGTGTCTTATATAGTGGTTTGCTGAATATCCTCCTAGTGGTTGGGTCTTCCATGGGAGGCAGTGTTTTTGGCTCTGTTGAGGCAGTGCTGGTCTGTCCCCTAATACTCTTCTTGTAAGGACAAACAGTGCTAGTCTGTATCTAATGTTCTTGGGCTTACTGAGGTGCTTCTCCCTTGGGGTGGAGCTTCTTCTTTTCATCTGTTTTTGTCCAATGGTTTACGGGGGGACTTTGCCAGGGGCTGGGGCACTGTGCAGGTGGGGGTGGTCGGGGGCGCCCGGGCCGGCCAAAGGGGGGGCACTATTTCACGGGCCGGGGCCGCGAGAGGACAGCAACATGTAGGATGGTGCGGCCACTGCGCGCATGCGTAGCCACAGACCCGGAATTCTCCGGGCCGTATCGGCAGCTAGAGCTGGGTGCTCTACACTGCCCTCCTACTAGCCCCCAGCAAAATGCGGAATCGGTGGCCATTTTATACCAGTTTTCCTGGCCGTTCCTACGCCGACGTGTGGACAGAGCCCCAGAATCGGAGAATCCAGCCCATGGTCTCACCAACACCCTATGCAATTGCAACAACACTTCCCTACTTTTATACTCCAGTCCTTTTACGAAAACACAAACATTCCATTTGTCTTTCTATTTACATGCTGTAACTGCATACTGACTTTCTGCGATTCATAAACAAAGACACCCAGATCCCTCAGCCAGACGCATTTTGAATCTGCTTTCCATTTCGAAGGCACTTATTAGGGACATCCTGAGACGCTGTTTTTTTATTTAAATTGAGAGTACCCAATTCATTTTTTCCAATTAGGGGCAATTTAGCATGGCCAATCCACCAAGCCTGCACATCTTTGGGTTGTGGGTGCGAAACCCACGCAAACACGGGGAGAATGTGCAAACTCCACACAGAGAGTGACCCAGAGCCGGGATCGAACCTGGGACCTCAGCGCCGTGAGGCAACAGGGCTAAACCAGCATGCTGCCCGAGACTGGGTTTTTTGAGGTGCTTGAATATCCTTGGTTTATTGACTCCTAAGTGCACGAGTGTGTGGGGCTGAGCCGTGTCCTGAACTGTGGTTGATAACCTGTTGCCCCATTATGATTGGAATATTCCCTCATCTGAACAAGGAGCTTTTTCTCTTCTTCATCATTGGGCTGGTTGTGAACCTGAGGAATCCAGACTTACGATTGCATCTTGGCCTCTTTTATACTGAGACTCCTTGCTCTTGGTAGCTCTCCCGTTTTTATCTTATTTAGTTTAAGATGTTGGGAAGCGCTGACCGCACTGGCCATAATCCAAATTTATAGCTGCTGGTCCTCTCTGTATAAATGTGTGGAATGGTGATTGTCTGTACTGTGCTGGAGATTGTTGTTATGTGGTGTTGTGTGGTATGTGTAAAACATCCTTCTAGAACTGGGGCTCTCGTGTATTTTCTTTGTATTTGTCTATTTTTGTTCTGGCGGGGTTTAAAAATCCGTGATTGGCTCCTGCAGGGGTACAGATGAGGTTACAGTGTGTCACTGATGCCTCTAGTGCTGTTGGAGTTGAGTGTTCTCATGCACGTCCAAACATAGTGCAAAAAACATATCCTGAACTCTCGTGGTCTTCGCAAGCAGTCACCACGTGAGAAGTTGTGCACCATTTTACCATGTTTTCATGGTTCTTTCCTTCTCTTCTTGTTCTCTAGTAGTGTGGAGATAGGCACCAAATTGAGTTTAATGGTTGTACTGGGCCAGTTATATTGCTGTTCACCTGTCTCTCTCTCTGTATCCATATATGATGAGATTTTATTTGTGCTGAGCTCCATTACCCGTGTAGTTTTGTTGTGTTTTGTTTAAATGAAAAACTTCAGTCAAAATATGTGAAGCAAAATGAAGAATAAACTCTAGCAAGTGATTTGAACACTTTAACTTGTGCATTCAGATGACAGATACTCAATCTTCATGTAGTTGACGGTCGAAACTGCATCTCTTGATTAGATTAGACTGGTAAACCATTCCCAGCTATCCACTATTCCAAATACATATTCTTCTATTTGCTGGTACTTTCTTTATCTTTATAGATTATTAACCTTATCTGACCTTTGAGAGCTTGCAATATGCTTAACTGGTTTGTGGATTTTGCAATATAATAATATAACTGGGCATGTCCTGGACTAGTACTGAGTCCAACCTTTGGCCAGTTTATCTAACATTGCTGATGCAGGTGCAGAGGGTAACAAATGAAATCTGGCAATATAAGTGGTACTTGCAAGTTTAAACAATCTGCTGGGTGGCGCAATGTCATTTGCTAGTTACAGATTATGCCTCACTGGACATACCTATCATTCAACCAACCTTGAAAATCTAATTGTTTTGTTCGGAATAGAAAGGTGAGGCTTTGCTTAAGAGCTACTCAAGATGCAGGAATTAAGTTTCTTAAGTATGATATTTATCCCATTCCTAACTAGATTAAAAAGCAATCTATTCAGACCTTGCTTAATGAGTTGAGTTTGTTTCTGTTTTAAGTACAATTGAGGAAATGCCTGATGCAGTATAACGTTCACTGTTTGAATTACACTCCCCAGAAGCTTTCTCCAGCTTCCATAAATCCTTTATTTCAATAAATTACTTAGTCTGACAGTCAACAATTAAATAAAACTGAGAGTGGGATATCATTGATATCTTGGACATTGGGAATGTTATTCTGTTCAAGCTCACACTCACGGGCACACACACGTGAGAAGTGTTATGCTGACGGGCAGCACGGTAGCATTGTGGATAGCACAATTGCTTCACAGCTCCAGGGTCCCAGGTTCGATTCTGGCTTGAGTCACTGTCTGTGCGGAGTCTGCACATCCTCCCCGTGTGTGCGTGGGTTTCCTCCAGGTACTCCGGTTTCCTCCCACAGTCCAAAGATGTGCAGGTTAGGTGGATTGGCCATGATAAATTGCCCTTAGTGTCCAAAGTTGCCCTTAGTGTTGGGTGGGGTTACTGGGTTACTGGGATAGGGTGGAGCTGTTGACCTTGGGTAGGGTGCTCTTTCCAAGAGCCTGTGCAGACTTGATGGGCCGAATGGCCTCCTTCTGCACTGTAAATTCTATGATAATTCTATGACTAACATGTTTTATAATCTGCATGTTCATGGGAAAAATAATTTTAGTCACTTCAATTGCGAGACTGGGGAGTTGTGTACTTATGAAAAATTAAATTCTTCTTTTTATTAATAAATTTTGTAGTACCCAGTTATTTTGTTCAATTAAGGGCCAATTTAGCATGGCCAATCCACCTAACCTGCGCTAGAACATAGAACATCGAACTGGATAGCACAGAACAGGCCCTTCGGTCCTCGATGTTGTGCCGAGCTTTGTCCGAAACCAAGATCAAGCTATCCCACTCCCTGTCATTCTGGTGTGCTCCATGTGTTTATCCAATAACGGCTTGAAAGTTCCTAAAGTGTCCGACTCCAGTATCACAGCAGGCAGTCCATTCCACACCCTAACCACTCTCTAAGTAATGAACCTACCTCGGATATCCTTCCTATATCACACATCCTGAACCTTATAGTTATGCCCCCTTGTAACAGCTACATCCACCCGAGGAAATAGTCTCTGAACGTCCACTCTATCTATCCCCCTCATCACCTTATAAAACTCTATTAAGTCGCTTCTCACCCTCCTCCGCTCCAAAGAGAAAAGCCCCAGCTCCCTCAACCTTTCCTTATAAGACCTATCCTGCTAACCAGGCAGCATCCTGGTAAATCTCCTTTGCACCCTTTCCAATGCTTCCACATCCTTCCTATAGTGAGGTGACCAGAACTGCACACAATATTCCAAGTGTGGTCTCACCAGGGTCATGTACAGTTGCAGCATAACCCCACGATTCTTAAACTCAAGCCCCCGTTAATAAACGCTAACACACTATAAGCCTTCTTCACGGCTCTATCCACTTGAGTGGCAACCTTCAGAGATCTGTGGACATAAACCCCAAGATCTCTCTGTTCCTCCACATTCCTCAGAACCCTGCCGTTGACCCTGTAATCCGCATTCAAATGTTTCCTACCAAAATGAATCACCTCGCACTTATCAGGATTAAACTCCATCTGCCATTTTTCGGCCCAGCTCTGCATCCTGTCAATGTTTCTTTGCAGCCTACAACAGCCCTCCACCTCATCCACTACTCCACCAATCTTGGTATCAACCGCAAATTTACTGACCCACCCTTCAGCCCCCTCCTCCAAGTCATTGATAAAAATCACAAATAGAGGACCCAGCACTGATCCCTGTGGTACATCGCTGGTAACTGGTCTCCAGTCTGAAAATTTTCCATTCATCACCACCCTCTGTCTTCTATGTGATAGCCAGTTACTTATCCAATTGGCCAAATTTCCCTCTATCCCACACCTCCTTACTTTTTTCAGGAGCCGACCATGGGGAACCTTATCGAACGCCTTATTAAAATCCATGTATACGACATCAACTGCTCTACCTTCAGCTACACACTTAGTTACCTCCTCAAAGAATTCAATCAAATTTGTGAGGCAAGACTTACCCTTCACAAATCCGTGTTGACTATCCCGGAATAAGCTGCATCTTTCCAAATGGTCATAAATTCTATCCTTCAGGACCTTTTCCATTAACTTACCGACAACCGAAGTAAGACTAACCGGCCTAGTTACCAGGGTCATTCCTATTCCCTTTCTTGAACAGAGGAACAGCATTTGTCACTCTCCAGTCCTCTGGCACTATTCCCATGGACAGTGGGGACCCAAAGATCAAAGCCAAAGGCTCTGCAATCTCATCCCTTGCCTCCCAAAGAATCCTAGGATATATCCCATCTGGCCCAGGGGACTTGTCGACCCTAAGGTTTTTCAAAATTGCTAATACAGCCTCCCTCAGTATCACACTCTCATCCTCTAAAGCATGGCCCCTCTCCTTGGTGAACACTGAAGAAAAGTATTCATTCAACGCCTTTCCTATTTCTTCTGACTCCATGCACAAGTTTCTACTGCTGTCCTTGACCGGCCCTAACCTCACCCTGGTCATTCTTTTATTTCTCACACAAGAGTAAAAAGACTTGGGGTTTTCCTTGATCCGACCCACCAAGGACTTCTCATGCCCCCTCCTAGCTCTCCTAAGCCCTTTTTTTTAGCTCATTCCTTGTTACCTTTTAACCCTCAAGCGACCCAACTGAACCTTGTTTTCTCATCCTTATATACTCTTCCTTTTTCCTCTTGACAAGACATTCAACCTCTTTTGTGAACCATGGTTCCCTCACATGGCCATTTCCTCCCTGCCTGACAGGGACATACCTATCAAGGACACGCAGTATTTGTTTCTTGAACAAGCTCCACTTTTCATTTGTGCCTTTCCCTGACAGTTTCTGTTCCCATCTTATGCTCCCTAATTCTTGCCTAATCGCATCATAATTACCCCTCCACCAATTATAAACCTTGCCCTGTCGTATGGCCCTATCCTTCTCCATTGCAATAGTGAAAGACACCGAATTGTGGTCACTATCTCCAAAATACTCTCCCACAAGCAAATCTAACACTTGGCCTGGTTCATTACCAAGTACCAAATCCAATGTGGCCCCACCTCTTGTTGGCCTATCCACATATTGTGTCAGGAAACCCTCCTGCACACACTGTACAAACACTGCCCCATCCGAACTGTTTGGCCTATAGAGGTTCCAATCAATATTTGGAAAGTTAAAGTCACCCATGACAACTAACCTGAGACCTCAACACCTATCCATAATCTGCTTTGCAATTTCTTCCTCCATATCTCTATTACTATTTGGGGGTCTATAGAAAACTCTTAACAATGTGACCGCTCCTTTCCTATTTGTGACGTCAGCCCATATTACCTCAGTAGGCAGATCCCCTTCGAACTGCCTTTCTGCAGCCGTTAAACTATCCTTAATTAATAATGCTACTCCTCCACCTCTTTTACCATCTTCCCTACTCTTACTGAAACATCTATACCCAGGAACTTCCAAAAACCATTCCTGTCCCTGTTCTAACCATGTCTCCGTAATGGCCACAACATTGTAGTCCCAAGTACCAGTCCACGCTCTAAATTCACCTACCTTATTCCAGACGCTCCTTGCATTGAAGTAAACACGCTTCAATCCACTTTCCTGTCTGCCAGTACATTCCTGCAACATTGATACCCTCCTCAGTACCTCACTACTCTCAACACTGGCTTCTGGACTACAGCTCGTTTTCCCATCCCCCTGACAAATTAGTTTAAGCCCCCTCGAAGAGCCGCAGCAAATTTCCCTCCCAGGATATTGGTGCCCCTCTGGTTCAGGTGCAAACCGTCCTGTCTGTACAGGCCCCACCGTCCCCAGAATATGCTCCAATTATTCACATAATTGAAACCCTCCCTCCTACACCATCCCTGCAGCCACATGTTTATCTGCACTCTCTCTCTGTTCCTCACCTCACTAGCACGTGGCACCGGCAACAAACCAGAGATGACAACATGGTTTGTCCTGGCTCTCAGCTTCCACCCTAGCTCCCTAAATTCCTGTATTAAATCCCCGTCCTTTCTCTTCCCCATGTCGTTGGTACCGATGCGTACCACGACTTGTGACTGTTCCCCCTCCCCCTTAAGGATTCTGAAAACACGGTCCGAGATGTCACAGACCCTGGCACCCGAAAGGCAACATACCATCCGTGAGTCTCTTTCGTTGCTACAGAACCGTCTATCTGTCCCTCTAACTATCGAGTCCCCAATAACTATTGCTCTCCTGCTCTCCCTCCTTCCCTTCTGAGCCACAGGGACGGACTCAGTGCTGGAGATCTGTTCATTGTGCCTTACCCCTGGTAGGTCACCCCCCCTCTACAGTATCCAAAACGGTATACTTGTTACTGAGGGGAACGACCACAGAGGATCCCTGCACTGCTTCCTACCAGCCCCTCGCACCGTCACCCATCTGTCTACATTCTTTGGAGTAACTACATCCCTGAAGCTACTATCTATGACCACCTCTGCCTTCTGAATGAACCGAAGTTCATCCAGCTCCAGCTCCAGTTCCCTAACGCGGTTTCTGAGGAGCTGAAGATGGCTGCACTTCCCACAGGTGAAATCAGCAGGGATGCTGATGGTGTCCCTCACCTCAAACCTTCTGCAGGAGGAACATTGCACTACCTTCCCTGCCATCCCCTCTAGATAACTTGTGGATAAAAGAAAAGAAAGAAAGAGCTTACCTGATACTCACTCACCCCCTTAGGTTTGAGGAGGTGGAAGCATGGGAGACACAAGTGTTGTGTCTCGGGTTTAGCAACCGCCCAACTTAAATACAGGTAAAAATAAAACACTTAAGCACCTAACTGAATCCCAAGCTGTACTCCGGCTCCCTCTCTCTCTCCCGCACCCGGAAATGAAGGCCGCTGGAACCTGGGGATAAGTTTAAGAACCTACCTGATTCCCAAGCTGCACTCCAGCTCCCTCTCTCTCTCCCGCTCCCGGAAATCTTTGTGTTGTTGGGGTGAAACCCACGCAGATAAGGGGAGAGCGTGTCAACTCCACATGGACAGTGACCCAGAGCTGGGATTCAAACCCGGGTCCTTAGCACCGTAGGCAGCAATGCTAACCACTGTGCCACCATGCTGTCCCTGAAAAATACATTTTTGAAGATCTACTGACGTCAAGACGGTGCTCTTCTCTGACCACTGCCTCCTGATGGCCGACTGTCACCTACAGGAGGATCAGAGTTTGGCAGGGGAATAGGGAAGTTGAATGTGAAACTGTTGATGCCAAGGAACATTGAGGAACTCAAGGGGGATTACACAGGTTTGATAACCATGAAACCCTTCTTTGCAACCCTGACATATTGGTGGGAGGCAACAAAGGAGAGCATCAAGAGGTTTTTCATCCTCAAATTTAGAAGACAAGAGAGAGAGAGAGATTTAGATAGAGTGAGAGTGGAAATGACCTGACTCCAGAATCTGCTGTGGCTGCAGTCAAAGAATCATAGTATTTACAGTGGAGAAGGAGGCCATTCAGCCCATCGAGTCTGCACCAGCCCTCATAAAGTGCACCCCACTTAAGCCTACGCCTCCACCCTATCCCCATAACCCAGTACCCCACACAACATTTTTTCGACACTAAGGGCAATTTATCATGGCCAATCCACCTATCCTGCACATCTTTGGACTGTGGGAGGGAACCGGAGCACCCAGAGGAAACCCACGCACACATGGGGAGAACGTGCAGAATCCACACAGACAGTGACCCAAGCTGGCAATCGAACCTGGGACCCTGGAGCTGTGAAGCAACTGTGCTAACCACTGTGCTACCATGCTGTCCTTAATTAGTCGATGTCAAGGAGGATCTCCAGAAGGTGAAGGGCCAGGAAGTCTCACTCTTTGCCTTGGAGGTTTCCAAGTTCTGGGCTGACCGATCCCTTGTCCACTTCACCAGCAGGTCAGGTGACCTGAAGGTGCTACTATATGGTTCAGAGGGATGTTTAGAAACTTGAAGGAGCGAGTAGGTACAATGAACCAATAACTGGGCATGTGGGCATGAATGTCCCTCTCTATTCCGGGTATGAATGCGGTCATCAGGAGCGAGACACTCTTGGTGTTGTTGTACATGCCGCAAGTCTGGCACACTCCTCACTCCTACGCAGTGGCAATCACTCAAATCATTTTACACTTCACCTGGGGGTCATAAATGGATCGTGTTCGATGGGACACACTGTACAACATCTACATAAATGGAGAAAAACATGCCCAGGTCTGCCAAATCCTAATGGTCACCTTTGTATGTAGCTGCATTAAGCTGCACATAGACCCTTGGGACGCAAACACCAGGGGCTGGATTCTCCATCGGCGGGATCCTCCATTTCGCCAGCAGCACACTCACGCCCCCGGATTTCCCAGCAGCATGAGGGTGCCCACAATGGGAAACGGGATGGCTACCGGGATGGAGAATCCCGCTATCGGCGGGGTACGTCGCACCCATTTTCTGGTGTGGCGGGACAGAGAATCCTGCCTCAAGTTTCTGGCGACTGAATGTCCCAGGGTTCTCAATATTTAGGAAGGACAGGCATAAAAGAAAAGGTGGTGAGGTGGCACTGCTGGTTAAAGAGGAAATTAACACAATAGTGAGAAGGGATATTAGCTCTGACAATGTGGAATCTGTATGGGTATAGTTGAGAAATACCAAAGGACAAAAAACATTAGTGGGTGTCAGATACAGACCCCCAAACTGCACTGGTGATGTTGGGAATGGCATTAAACAAAAGATTAGATATGCATGTAATAAGGGAATATCGGTGATCATGGGTGATTTTAATCTTCACATAGATTGGGCAAATCAAATTAGGCACAATGCCGTAGAGGAGAAATTCCTGGAGTGTATACGGGATGGTTTTCTTGACCAATATGTGGAGGAACCAACTAGAGAGCAGTCCATCTTAGACTGGGTACTGTGTAATGAGAAGGGTATCATTGCCAATCTGGCTGTACGAGACCCCTTGGGGATGAGCGACCGTAACAGGATAGAATTTTTTTATCATGATGGAGAGCGAAGTAGTTGATTCGGCGACTTGGGTGTTGAATCTTAATAAGGGGAACTATGAGGATATGAGGTGTGAGTTGGCCTTGGTGGATTGGGGAGAGTTACTTAAAAGGGATGACAGTGGATAGACAATGGCAAACATTCAAGGAACAGACGGAACTACAGCAACTATTCATTCCTGTCTGGCACAAAAGCAAAGGGGTAAAAGGGCCAATCCATGGCTTACAAATGAAATTAGAAATCGTATCCAATACAAGGAAGAAGCATACAGATTGGCCAAGAAAAATAATAGGTCTGAGGATTGGGAGCAGTTTAGAATTCAGTAAAGAAGGACGAAGGCATTGATTAAGGAGGGGAAAGTACAGTACAAAAGGAAGCTTGCAGGGAACATAAAGACTGGCACTAAGACTTTCTGCAGATATGTGAAGAGAAAGAGATTGGTCAAGAGAAATGTAGGCCACCTACAGACAGAAACAGGGGAAGGGACAAAGAAATGGCTGAGCAATTGAATACATACTTTGGTTCTGTCTTCACAAATGAGGACACAAATCAGATCCCAGAAATGTTGGAGAATGAAAGGCTTGGTGAGAGTGTAGAACTGAGGGAGATCAACATTAGTAGAGAAATGGTGCTGGGAAAACTGATGGGATTGAAGGAGGAAAAATCCCAGGGCCTGAGGAGTGCTTAAGGAGGTGTCTCTGGAAATAATGAACGCACGGGCAGCACGGTAGCATTGTGGATAGTGCAATTGCTTCACAGCTCCAGGGTCCCAGGTTTGATTCCGGCTTGGGTCACTGTCTGTGCGGAGTCTGCACATCCTCCCCGTGTGTGCGTGGGTTTCCTCCGGGTGCTCCGGTTTCCTCCCACAGTCCAAAGATGTGCAAGTTAGGTAGATTGGCCATGATAAATTGCCCTTAGTGTCCAAAATTGCCCTTAGTGTTGGGTGGGGTTACTGGGTTACTGGGATAGGGTGAAGGCGTTGACCTTAGGTAGGGTCTCTTTCCAAGAGCCGGTGCAGACTTGATGGGCTAAATGGCCACCTTCTACACTGTAAATTCTATGATTCATTGATGGTCATCTTCCAGGATTCTATAGACTCGGGAACTGTCCTTGCAGATTGGAGGGTAGCTCACGTCACTCCGATATTCAAAAAGGGAGGTAGAGTGAAAGCAGAGCATTATAGACCAGTAAACCCAACATCGGTAGTGGGGAAAATGCTTGAATCCATCATCAAGGACTTTATAGCGGAACGTTTAGAAAGCAGTGGCAGGATCAGTCAGAGTCGGCATGCATTTATGAAGGGAAAATCATGCTTGACAAATCTGTTGGATTTCTTTGAAGTGGTAACCAGCACAGTCGACAAGGGGGAGCCAATCGATATGATATATTTGGACTTTCAGAAGGAGTTTTACAAAGTCCCGCATAAGAGATTATTGTGCAAAATTAAAGCGCATGGGCTTGGGGGAAATGTATTGAGGTGGATAGAAAACTGGTTGGCAGAGAGAAAACAAAGAGTAGGGATTAATGGGTCCTTTTCAAATTGGCAGGCAGTAACCAGTGGGGTACATCAGGGATCAGTGCCGGGACCCCAGCTATTCACAATATATATTCATGATTTGGATAAGGGAATAAAATGTAACATCTCAAAGTTTGCAGATGACACCAAATTAAGTGGGAGGGTGAATTGTGATGGGGATCCTACAGCAAGATCTGGACAGGTTAGGCAAGTGGGCAATCCAATGGCACATGCAGTATAATTTGGAGATTATTCGCCATATAAGTGTGAGGTTATTCATTTTGGGGATGGGACGTTTCGGCGTGGCCAGTTCGGCGTGGCCGATTCGGCGGGGCCAGTTCGGCGTAGCCGATTGGAATGGGATGTTTTGGCGTGGCCGATTCGGCGGAGGAGTTTTTCGGCGGAGCGACGTCAAATTAGTTATACAGTAGTCCCCCTTTATAACGCGGGTGTTGGGGTCCAAGACAGCCACCCGCGTTGCATCCGAGCCGCGGATATCCATGATGGGGGTTTTAAATTTATTTAAAAATCTATGCTAGCGCTTCCCATTGAGAGTCTACTGGGGGCGGGGGGAGAGGTCAGACCCCCGTAGACTCACAATGGGAAGCGCTAGCATAGATTTTTAAATAAATTTAAAACCCCCATCGTGGATCTAATTAAAACAGTGTCAATTTCAGCGGCCGGAGAGGGAAGCTGCTCTCTCACTGAAGCAATCAGCGGGCGCTGAAATTGACACTGCCGGCTGCTCTCTCCCTCCAATCCAACTTTTAAGTTTTAATGTTTCTGATTGGAGGGAGAGAGCAGCCGGCAGTGTCAATTTCAGCGGCCGGCTGATTGTTTCAGTGAGAGAGCAGCTTCCCTCTCCGGATCAAAGTGAGCCGGCCGCTGAAATTGACACAACTGACAGTTGACGGCTGGAAGGAAAAGATACAAGAAATGGGCTGCACAAACATTTTGCGACTATAACTAATTTGACGCCGAAACGTCCCTCCGCCGAAAAATTCCTCCGTCGAATCGGCTACGCCGAACTGGCCACGCCGAATCGGCCACGCCGAACTGGCCACGCCGAAAAACGTACCAAACCCATTCATTTTGGAAGCAAAAACAGGAAGGCAGATTACTACCTGAATGGTTGTAAATTGGGAGAGGTGAGTGTGCAGCGGGACCTCGGTGTCCTTGTGTACCATTCGCTGAAGGTAAGCATGCAGGTACAGCAGGCGGTAAAGAAGGCTAATGGTATGTTGGTCTTCATTGCAAGAGGTCTCACGTATAGAAGCAGGGATGTATTGCTACAATTGTACAGGACAACTTGGAGTATTGTGTGCAGTTTTAGTCTCCTTCTCTGAGGAATGATGTTCTTGCTCTCGAGGGAGTACAGCAAAGGTTTACCAGACTGATTCCAGGAATGGCGGGACTGTCATATGAGGAGAGATTGACTAGGTTAGGATTGTTCTCGCTGGAGTTCAGAAGAATGAAGTGAGATCTCATAGAGACTTATAAAATTCTAAGAGGACTAGACAGGGTAGATGCAGGGAACATGTTACCAATGATGGGTGTGTCCAGAACAAGGGGTCACAGCCTAAGGATTCAGGGTGAACCATTTCAGACAGAGATAAGGAGACATTTCTTCACACAAAGAATGGTGAGCTTGTGGAATTCATTACCACAGGAAGCTAAAACTTTGAATGTATTCAAGAGGCGGCTAGATATAGCACTTGGGGAGAATGGGATCAAAGGCTATGGGGAGAAAGCAGGATTAGGCTATTGAGTTGGATGATCAACCATCATCGTGATGAATGGCGGAGCAGGCTCGAAGGGCCAAAAGGCCTCCTTCTGCTTCGATCTTCTGTGTATCTATGTATTTATGTATAAGTTTCACGACATACTGAGGTTCTCTCTGTCCCCAATGCTGCAGAGCCTGGGTCTGGCCATGCTACCATGGAAAGCTCCAAGTAGTTGGACTGCGCCATACCATTGCGTCTCGTGGAAAGATTATGCAGAGAAACACCTTTGAGCACAAGTCCACCAGGCAGTGGTCTGCATGTAATGTCCTAGAGGCCCTTCGGGGAAAGGAGATGGTGGATCCTGCCGGATGGTCCCCTGAGCAGATTGTCAAGGTCATTTGGCAGAATGCCGCATCACCAGGCCTCACCCCACCTGCACGTTAACCTCGAGATAATTGCGGTGGAGAAGAAACTGATGACCTCCCTGTGGAATGTGCCTTTGCAAAGAAGGTCTAGACTAGAGAGAGTAATTTTTGTTGAGGTTCGTCCCAAGTAGTTACGTGACGCAGGACTCTGTGCTCTTCCCAGGGACACACCCCGAGATGAACATCAGCTGCTGCTGGAGGATCATCAACTCGGTGAAAGATACTCTTTGGTCTGTCCGAGATTTTTTGGTCTTCAGTGCAAAGAATAGTCTCCAATCTAGTGTTGCACACTGGTGCATTCCAAATCCCAGGTCTATGTGCTGAACGATGCACTTAAGCTTGGGCAGCAGCCACAGAGGCGCAATGGGGTAAGGTCACTGACTGAGACTGTAGCCATCTGCGATGGCCACTTCCTGAATACAAAATGGATGATCGCAATGACTGTAGGGAAATATGGACAATGTTCGGAAAGCAAGCAGGCACAGAGCCTGTATGCGTATTGAGAAGGCAACTCCCAGACGAGACTGAAACTATAGGTCAATTAACATATTGATGGCCCATCTCCGGGAACAAAGGAAAGATACTCAAGCAACCGATCTAGCTCCAGACATCCCGGCGCCAATTCCCCAAACCAAAAGCGTAAACAAAACAAAGCCAACGGCCACCTAGGACATGCCCAGCCATCAGGGCACCCACCCCTTCATCGGTCAAGATCAATACCAGTGATCAAGTTACTACCCAATTAAGTGGGGCCAAGTTCAAGGTCCGCCCAAAAGCGCGCGAAGCCCCTTCGGGTATATGAAGAAGCCCCCGAGAGAGAATCGCTCTCTTGGACTCAGTTCTCAAAGCGGAGAGACCCGTCCACCAGCTGCACCAGAAGCAAGTAAGTCCAAGGTCAACGCTCGCCATCAGACGGACGACCTCAGCTGTTCTCCTGTTACCTCTTCAAACCCAACAGCCTCAGATCCGAACAACGGCCATTGTTCCTCTGACTGAGTGGGCACCCGAAGTTAAGTATAGGTGTTAGCGTTGGTGATAGTTTAGTTTGTAGTATTTTGTGCATGAGTAGATATTACTGTGTGTGTAAATAAATAGTATTGACTTTGAACTAACTAACTGGTGTATTGGTTCTTTGATCAGTATTCGGGTTTGAACCTTGTGGCGGTATCGAAAGATATCTGGCGACTCTAGAGCAAACATAATTAGGATTAAGAAAGGCGACCATATTGATCGCCATATTTATAACCAGATAAATATAGCAACATGACAGGTGGGTTGGCTGTGCTAAATTGTCACAAGGTGAGGTTATGCGGATAGGTTGGGCGAATTGGCCTAAGTAGGGTGCACTTTCAGAGGGTTGGTGCAGACGCAATGAGCCGAATGGTCACTTTCTGCACTGTAGGGATTCTATGAGTCTATTAACTGGGGGGAGTGGAATTGTATGGAACCCCCTCGGGCTGTATGACTCACATTGAATGTATGCAGTGAATATTACATGTATTACAATTTTATTGAAGCACCTCAAAGTGTAAGTTGATCTATGTGGACAATTTAAGTACCTTTGTGTCAATTTGTAATGACCATTTTGAAATGTCTGAAATGTTTCTTTGACTGTATTGAAGCACCTTAAGTGTGCAAAATAATGTATGTAGAGAACCTGAATATTATTGCACTTTGTGTAATTACCATTTTGAAATGTTTGTTATGTTCTTTCAGATACTTTATAAATAAAGTACATTTTTGCAAATAAAGAAGCTCTTGAACTCATTTATGTTTTTATTCCTGTGCAAATTATTTTATTGTTAAGTCAGTTATATGCCCTATTATGTATTTTCTTTTCATATACTTAATCATCTGTTGAGCTGCTTTCAGAAAAATACTTTTCACTGTACCTCGGTACCCGTGACAATAAATCCAATCCAATCCAAAATGCCTGCGCAATGAATGCATCACCTAGATGTTGTTGGTCCAATTGGACAGGAAGAGGCATCCAGCTAACAATCAGGAATGGATTTTCTGCAGCCGGGAGCTGGATGCCACAAGCTACCGTTTTAAAAAGAGAAATCTGCACTGATCATGCAATGATCAGGGTAGCATGGTGGTTAGCATAAATGCTTCACAGCTCCAGGGTCCCAGGTTCGATTCCCGGCTGGGTCACTGTCTGTGTGGAGTCTGCACGTCCTCCCCGTGTGTGCGTGGGTTTCCTCCGGGTGCTCCGGTTTCCTCCCACAGTCCAAAGATGTGCGGGTTAGGTGGATTGGCCATGCTAAATTGCCCGTAGTGTCCTAATAAAAGTAAGGTTAAGGGGGGGGTTGTTGGGTTACGGGTATAGGGTGGATACGTGGGTTTGAGTAGGGTGATCATGGCTCGGCACAACATTGAGGGCCGAAGGGCCTGTTCTGTGCTGTACTGTTCTATGTTCTATGTTCTCTGTGGCAGCCTAGGGCCTCCAGTGCCCTGGTCTGTGCAGGCTCCAGTACAGTACAGGAAGAGTGCAGCCCCACCCCCTTATGACACAGGCAGCTTCAGGACGCCCATTGAGGGCAGGCATTTAAACAGATAGAAAATAACAGGCAACTATTTTAACAAATGTTTTACAGGTTTACAGGGGGGGGTTGTTGGGTTACGGGTATAGGGTGGATACGTGGGTTTGAGTAGGGTGATCATTGCTCGGCACAACATCGAGGGCCGAAGGGCCTGTTCTGTGCTGTACTGTTCTATGATCTATGATCTATGATCTAGGTATGGAGATGGGTTTTTTTTAACAGGTTTTTTTCTTTCTTTTAAACAGGCATTACTGTTGTTGCTGATCCTTTTCAAGTATTTTTTTGTGAGGGCCACGAAGAATCCAGCACGATTTTGTAGAATCAAAAGAAATAACTTTATTTACAATTACATATATACAACATCAGCTGTACTCCACCACTGCTCCCTCCACTAGCTGGTTCCACACCAGCTCTATTTGTGCAGGTGACTCTGCTAATGATTTCTCTGCTCCCCTCATTGGGGAAGTTCATACTCACTAAGGATTGTAGGATAGGCAATAGTCCCCAGCCAGTCGTAATCAGGCAGGTTATAACATCCCTCCCCTCCAAAGTCTGAGGAATCCACCAAAGACCCTGGTGAAGGAAGGTGTCGGATTTGTTTTGCCACAGTCCGGACACCATTTGCACAAGGCGCTGGATCAGGCGGCGTGGAACAAGAAGGAGAATGGCACTTCCGCGATGAATAGCGTAACAGTTGTACATCCACGGGCCGTGGGACCGAGGACTCCCCCTCAGAGGTGTCATCTGTCTCCATCTCAGAGTCGGAGTCCGCTGCCTCCATCATCTCGGCGTCCCTATCTCCGTGCGGTTCTGCAACGACCTGCGCAGGCATTGAGTGCGGTGCCAGAGGAAGATCGTGAGGAATACTCTCCACTGTGTCTGGTCTCTGTGGCTGTAGAAGTGAGCTCCCGGGGCGGGGAATCTTTGGAAGAGGTGGCTTTCTGGATTGAATATGGCCTAAACGCTTGCACTGGGGATGACCCGGGGCTTGCACCTGGTAAGAGACCGGACTCATTCATCAAAGATAATGCCAGGGACCCACTGGGCACCACCAGTAAAATTTTGAATGAACACCGAGTCACCAGGCGCAAACTGCCGAATCGACCAATGCTGAGAAAGGCCATGCCCCTGCCATTCTTGAGTGCGGCGTACTTTTGCGTCAAATTCCAGGAAAACCATGCCAAGGCAGGCGCGAATTCTCCGGCCCATTAGGAGTTCCATCGGAGCTACCCCAGTCACGGCATGTGGAGTGGTCCTGTATGAAAACAAAAAAACGAGCCGGGCTTGTGTTCATAGACCCACAAGACTATTTCTTTATGCCCCGTTTGAATGTCTGCGCTGCGTGCTCCGCCAACCCATTGGAAGCCGGGTGTGGAGCGGAGCGGTGGACCGGATATGGCGAATGCCGTTCATCTTCATGAACCTCACAAACTCCTCACTTGTGAACGGAGTGCCGTTGTCCGTGACCAGCACCTCGGGGAGGCCACACATGCTGAAAGACAAATGCATCTTCTCGATCGTTGCACAGGACGTTGTGCCTACCATCTTTTTTTTTTCTTTTTTTAAAATTTAGATTACCCAATTATTTTTTCCAATTAAGGGGCAATTTAGCATGGCCAATCCACCTACTCTGCACATTTTTGGGTTGTGGGGGCGAAACCCATGCAGACACGGGGAGAATGTGCAAACTCCACACGGACAGTGACCCAGAGCCGGGATCGAACCTGGGACCTCAGCGCCGTGAGGCGGTTGTGCTAACCACTAGGCCACCGTGCTGCCCTGTGCCTACCATCTTAAGCACCTCCAGCCATTTAGATTGGGCATCGATTAATAAAAGGAACATGGATCCTTGAAAAGGGCTGGTGAAATCCAAATGCAAGTCTCACCATAATCACAGCAATTCTGCGTAGCCTGAATAGAAACCCTGCAAGAGATTCTCCTGGGGTCCTCTCAGCAGTATTAAACCGGTAACGCCGGATTATTGTGGACGGGTTTACATTAAAACGTTGCCCCACCAAGGTCACAAGTTCATCAAACGTCTTGCTATCTGGCGCAGCTGGGTACGTAAGGCTCCTAATCACCCCAAATGTATGCGGGCCACAGGCAGTGAGCAAAATGATCACCTGCCGCTCATTTTTGGTGATGTTATTCACCCGGAAAAATTAATGCATCCGTTGTGCGTACTGGTTCTAACTTTCCAGCGCAGCATCTGGTCGCCTCATTATAGGAAGGACGTGGAAGCTTTGGAACGGGTGCAGAGGAGATTTACCAGGATGTTGCCTGGTATGGAGGGAAAACCTTATGAGAAAAGGCTGATGGACTTGAGGTTGTTTTCGTTAGAGAGAAGGTTAAGAGGTGACTTAATAGAGGCATACAAAATGATCAGAGGGTTAGATAGGGTGGACAGCGAGAGCCTTCTCCCGCGGATGGAGGTGGCTAGCACGAGGGGACATAGCCGTAAATTGAGGGGTAATAGATATAGGACAGAGGTCAGAGGTGGGTTTTTTACGCAAAGAGTGGTGAGGCCGTGGAATGCCCTACCTGCAACAGTAGTGAACTCGCCAACATTGAGGGCATTTAAAAGTTTATTGGATAAGCATATGGATGATAAGGACATAGTGTAGGTTAGATGGCCTTTAGTTTTTTTCCATGTCGGTGCAACATCGAGGGCCGAAGGGCCTGTACTGCGCTGTATCGTTCTATGACTCTATGACATCCAAACGTCCATACAGAGGCATGGTGTAACAGAAAATAAACTTCCAACCTGTATCCAACAAAAATCCAGAGAGGTGGCTTCAGCAGCGAAGACAGCTTTAACCCTCGTCGCCACGAAGAATACAGAACGACTTTATGGAATTGAAAGAAATAACTTTATTTCCAGTTACATATATACAACTGCAGCAGTACTCCTCCACTGCTCTCTCCTCTCTAGATGGTCTACACTGGCCAGCTCTATTTATGCAGGTGACTCGGCTAATTATTTCTCCGTTCTAACAAACATGTTTTTTGGGACTTGTGGGAGGAAACCGGAGCACCCGGAGGAAACCCATGCAGACACAGGGAGAACGTGCAGACTCTGCACAGAAAATGACCCACCCGGGAATCGAACCTGGGACCCTGGCGCTGTGAAGCAACAGTGCTAACGTCTGTGCTACCGTGTCGCCCTTATAAGAAACTTGACGTCAAAGCCAGGGAGACTTTTGCTCAGAAGAGACCTACTTGGAGGAGCCACCTGATTGAAGGGACACAATTCTTCGAGAACAGAACGTCGGGCTTCCAGCTGTCAAAACAAAATGGTCGCAAGTTTGAACGCCGTGTGCTTCCAGCCGGCACGCCTGTATGCCCACAGTTCCAGGTCGTCACACAGCATGTGCGGCACACCAGCAACTTGAGTTGTTGGCCGGGGAGGAAGTTATGGGTCATTGAGTTTAATAACACGGCTTCTTTTTATTCACCAACCTGGGGAGACAGTTACACTTCGACGTCATGGTTAACAATCCAGTCAATGATTTCTGCTGGCGTGGGGTAAATGGTTGGGATGCCCCCAGGAACGGGCCTCTCAGGGCAAGGGTTCAGCCTGTGGCCGATGGTCTCACCTGGATGGCCAGAGTCACAATTTGAGCTGTTCATGTTCCACTTGTGAAGTAAGTGGCCACATCTTCCTTGGCCCCTGTCCTCAAGCAGCTGAGGGTTCTACAGATTCTCAATGCAAGGTTGAAACCTGGATCTTGACTACTCGGGTCAGTTACCAGGTTGGAGTTGGTGATGTCTGCAGTCAACCAGGAGGTGTCCCATCGCCTTCTGGAACTGTTGTCAGTTTGTAGGGAGTGTGGTGTGTTCCCGCAGGGATATAGGATTTCAGATGGGTTTGTGGGGTGTTTTTGAGATCCTGGGCAGAACTTCATGGCCCCATCGCCACAGGGGCGGGGCCATAACATGCAGCGAGCCTTTCAAAAGTCCATCAACTTTGGAAAAATGGAAACTCCCGTTAGCCTCCTGTAACATTCCACCCCCTGTGCCAGTGGGAGTGGTTCATTAGCTGTCAATGAATGGTGCTATTTAAGGAGGATGGTTACCCTCTGGACATCAGGAAGCTCAATGTGTGTGAGTGCAGCAAACCACACAAAATGTGTTGTGCACAACATCCTAGAAATAATCCTCATGACTTCCTGAAAGCTGATATCTACCATGTTTGTTTCATGGCTCCTGGGCCAGGTTGAGCAAGTGACTGATGTTGGGTAGACCAGGGTGGGTGAAGCAGTGTGATGACTATGCTGCCCCAATTGGTACCACTCCATGTGAAATTAACTCTTGTAAAGTTCTCTGCTCCATCATTTTGGGTAGTCAGGTAATGTATGGGCAAGAGTGAAACCAAGGTATTTTGGTGTTGAGTTCATTGGGGACTGGTCGGCCACTGAACTGGACATGAAGTTCTCCCTTGGCCTTCAGATTATTCAGGTAGAAGTCAGAAACGCCAGTCTTGGTGCGATTTGTTCAAAGTCTCCATTTTCTGAAGTTGTCTTTCAGGGAACTTAGATGAAATGAAATGAAATGAAAATCTCTTATTGTCACAAGTAGGCTTCAAATGAAGTTACTGTGAAAAGCCCCTAGTAACCACATTCCGGTGCCTGTTCGGGGAGGATGGTACGGGAATTGAACCGTGCTGCTGGCCTGCCTTGGTCTGCTTTCAAAGCCAGCAATTTAGCCCTGTGCTAAACCAGCCCCTAAACCAGCTCCTCAAAAGTGAGTGTTTTCTCAATGTTCTGAAGTTCTTTATCCTGGAAAACAGCAACAAAAGTCATTTATCTACAAAGAGTCATGACTTTTTGCGACTTTTGGGGGTGGGGGGATCACTGGTATTTATGTTAAAGAAGTCAGGGTGAGAACTGATCCCTGTGGAAGCCCATTGTTGGTTATATATGGACAGTTGACTTGATCTCCAGGGAGCACTCGGGGTGGCACGGTGGCATAGTGGTTAGCAACATGCTGCCTGATAGTGTGGTGGAGGCAGATTCAACATGGTTCTCACAAGGGAATTGGATAATCACCTGAAGAGAAAAGTTTGCATGGTTACAGGGAAAAGGCGGCGGAACTAGGTGAGTTACTCTTGCAGCGTTGACCCAAAGGTGACAGGTCAAATCGATTCCTTCTGTATTGTAACCACTCTATGGACGAAATTATCCAGCCCTTCCCACCAACGAGATCTTTCGTTCCCGCTGAAGGAGCCCACACGTGGTGTATTCCGTGGGCACAAACCCTGGAGACATTGTCGGGACCAGAAGCCAATGGTCAGAAACTCTCACCCTATGATTCTATTGTATTCTATTTCCTCGACAAGATCTCACAATGGGAAGAATTATACCTCTGTAATAATCACATAGTCTGCCTTGTATTACTGCAATCAAATCTTCTGTCAGCCAGCCACTCTTATTTCAATGCCTGGTCTGACGTTATTTTCCTATTGATTTTGTGAAGGAGGCTGCCTGATGGTGAGTATTTACTGCAAAGAAAACATTCAGCAGATAAGTTATGACATACAATTTGCAGAACCCCCCTCCCTCCACCACTCCAATCAATCTCACACCTCACCCCCATAGACATTAATCTCCTGTTTTTTTGATGTTTCCATGATGATTTTTATTTGAGCTGGTCATACACTCTTCCAGAGTAGAGAATGACTAGAATGGACTTAGGTGCCTGTGCATTGGGTGTTCCTCGACTAAGAATGTGTTATTAATAGGAAGATTCTGCTACTGAAACTTGGCAATGAAAGCTAGTGGAATAATTTAAATGGAAGTTGGATGGGAACGTGGGGAATGAGAAACCTAAAAAGTTACAGAAGAAGAAGGGGTGTGGGTTAAGCATAACTGCTCTGAGTCACCATCAAAGGGTCAAATGGTTATAAGTCTCTATGATTCTATTTTTTTATTCATGTGGGTATTGCTAAGTGGGCCAGAATTTATTGCCCACCCCTCCATTTTAGGAGCTGACCACATTGTTGTGGGTCTGGAGTCACATGTAGGCCAGACTGGGTAAGGACATTAGTGAACCAGCTAGTTTAAAAAAAAATTTTGAGTACCCAATTAATTGTTTCCAATTAAAGAGCGATTTAGCCTGAATTATCCACCTACCCCACACAATTTTGGGTTGTGGGGGGGTGGGGGGGGGGGGGGGGGGGGGGGGGTGCGAAACCCACGCAAACACGGGGAGAATGTGCAAACTCCACACCGACAGTGACCCAGAGCTGGGATCGAACCTGGGACCTCGGCGCCGTGAGGCAGCAGGGCTAACCCACTGCACCACCGTGCTGCCCAAAACGAGATGAGTTTTTATGACAATTGACAATGGTGTCATGGTCATTCAATTCCAGATTTTGTTTTGTTTAGAATTCAAATTTCACCATCTGCCATGGTGGGATTCAAATCCTGGTCTTCAGAGTGTAACCCTGGGTCACTGGATTACTAATCCAGTGACAATATCACTATGCCCTCATTACGCCACTGCCTCCCTGATATATCTTAACTACCTGTTTCTTTTACTGTTAAATACAGCAAAGAGGAATAATAAGCAATTTGGTTATGTAGTTTTTCCTGTTTACGTCCATATCATGTCAGGACATAATCTGGATTAGAAGATGCCGCACCTTACTCGGGTCTTTATATTTATTCACGCAACGTCGGTGTTGCTGGAAAGGCCATCCTTCATCATCAAACCCAAATTGTCCCTGAGAAGCTGGAGGTGGATAACTGAATGGTTTGCTTAGCTATTTCAGAGAGCAGTAAAGAGTCAGTCATATTGCTGTGTGACTGGAGTCCCTGGCCAGGCCAGGTATAAGAGTGGCAGATTTCCAACCCTGAAGGAAATCAGTGAGGCAAATGTGTTTTTATGACAATGCGATAGCTTCACAGTCACCATTACTGATACACTTTGTATAAATGTATGTCACTTCTGGTAAACGTAAATTAACCACGTTACAATCTTGACTGATTACTGTTTTTTAAAATCATTAGCAGTGCTGCCCCACGGTGCTGAGGACCCGGGTTCAATCCCGGCCCCGGGTCACTGTCCGTGCAGAGTTTGCATATTCTCCACTTGTCTGCGTGGGCTTCACCCCCACAACCCAAAGATGTGCAGGTTAGGTGGATTTGCCACACTAAATTGCCCCTTAATTGGAAAAAATGTTTAAAAGTACATTACCGGACGATGGTTAGATTCTGGGGATGATCATTCCTGACGTGTACGTGGCTTGAATGCTACTTGGCACGTATCAGCTGAACGTTTGCCAGGTTTTACTGCATGCAAAACCAGACTGCTCTGGTATTTGAGGAGATGCAAATGATAGAGGACATTGTGTAATCATCAGCAAACATCTCCACTCTGAGTTGATGATGGAGGGAAGGTCATTGATAAAGCAGCTGAAGATGTTTGGGCCAAGGGCACTACCCTGAGGAACTTTTGCAAAGACACTCTGGGGCTGAGACAATTGACTTCTTACAACCACAGTCACTTTTCTTTGGCTCCAACCAGTAGAGAAATTTTCATCTGATTGATTCCCGTTGATTTAGGTTTTGACGGTGCTCCTTAATGTCACAAGGTCTGTTAAAAGGTCCAGAACTGAGTGGCCCTGGCAGAACTCAAGCTGAGTATTAGTGAACAGGTTAACACTGAGTAAATGGCACTTTGTGGCACTGAAGATGGTACCTACAATCATTTTGCTGATGATCACGAGTAAGCTGATGGGGTTGGATAGCCAGGTTGGATTTATCCTACCTTTTGTGAACAGGACATACCTGGGCAATTTTTCACATTGCCGGGTAGATGCCTGTGTTGCATCGGTTCTGGAACAATTAGGCCAGGGGTGCAGCAAGTTCCGGGGCACAAATCATTGGTACGATTGTCAGAGTATTGTCAGGGCCCCATTGCCGTTGCAGTAGTCAGTGCCTTCAGCCATTTCTTGATATCACGTTGAGTGAATCATATTGGCTGGAGACTGCCATCTGTGATGCTGGGGACCTCCAGAGAAGGCCAAGGTAGATCATCCACTCAGTACTTCTGGCTGAAGATTGTTGTAAACGCTTCAGCCTTGCCACTTGCACAGATGTGCTGGGCTCCTCCATCATTGAGGATGGGGATATTTATGGAGCCTCCTACTCCAGTCAGTTGTTTTATTGTTCCCCCACCATTCACGACTGGATGTGGCAGAACTGCAGAGCTTGGATCTGATCTGTTGTGTGATTGCTTAGCTCATTCTATCATATGCTGCTTCTGCTGTTTAACATGCAGTCCTGTATTGTCGCTTCATCTGGTTGATATCTCATTTTTAAGTATGATCCTGGCATGCCCTGAGGGTTGGTAGATGCTTGTGAACATCTGTTTACAGAGTCATTGTCTCCCCAGCAGTGAATTGCAGTCATCTCCTGGTATCTTCACCTATCCCCATTGATCCTGTATACAGGGTAATGTTTTTCTCCTTAATACCTCATCCTCTTCTCCCTGGCACTCTGCCCTTCCTGAGCAGGGTAGTGCTCCTCATTTCCATTGTCCTGAAGGTGCCGTACGCACTTTCAGGTGGAGTAATTTCATCCTCACCCACTGTTCTGACGCCTATGCAATGCCAGGAAGGTGATGAACCCCTGAACTGATAAAGGTCTTAACGCTGACAAATGCGACAAATGCGACAGATGCGACCATCAATTCACTCGAGACGAGAGTAGAAGCAAACTGTGGCTTTAATCAACTTAGAACAGTGCCTGCCTGCGACTGATCCAATACTGAGAACCACCTGCAGGTCGACAGCTCTTTATACCTCCCTTCAAGGGGAGGAGCCATGGGCAGAGCACATACATGCCCCAACGCCGGTGCAGGTACAGACGCGGACTCCGGGAGCGTCTCTTCTGGAGCTTCATTCCTGTGGATCGGTGAAGGGGGGATAGTGGGCGAGAGGAGCGCGGGAGCCATATAGGGGCGGGGGCACTGGTCATGGTAGGTTGGGCGGGATATGGTGGAGGGACGGTGGTGGTGGTGGTGGAACCGGCGGGCGCCAGGTCCTGGAGGGAGACCGTATCCTGTCGGCCATCCTGTTCGATATAAGTGTACTGGGGGTTGGAGTGTAGGAGCTGGACCCTCTCTACCAGAGGATCAGACCTATGGCTCCTGACATGCTTTCTGAGTAGGACTGGCCCCGGTGTCTTCAGCCAGGATAGAAGCGGGGCCCCTGAGGTGGATCTTCTAGGGAAAACAAATAGGCGGTCATGAGGGGTCATGTTTGTGGCCGTGCAAAGTAGGGACATAATAGAGTGGAGCGCATCGGGGAGGACCTCCTGCCAGTGGAAAACTGGGAGATTCCTGGACCGCAGGGTCAGTAGGACGGTCTTCCAGACCGTTGCGTTTTCCCTCTCCACCTGCCCGTTTCCCCTGGGGTTATAACTGGTAGTCCTGCTCGAGACGATGCCCTTACTGAGCAGGTACTGACACAGTTCGTCGCTCATGAACGACGAGCCCCGGTCACTGTGGACTAAATTGGGTAAACCAAACGGTGAAGACACTATATAGGGCTTTAATGATAGTGGAGGTGGTCATGTCGGGACAAGGGATTGAAATGAAAAATGAAATGAAAATCGCTTATTGTCACAAGTAGGCTTCAAATGAAGTTACTGTGAAAAGCCCCTTGTCGCCACATTCCGGCGCCTGTTCGGGGAGGCTGGTACGGGAAGGGGAAGAAGGAGAACTCATCAATAATATTGAGGAAATATGTATTGCGCTTATTGGAGGGGCAGGGCCCTTTGAAATCGATATTGAGGCGCTCAAAGGGCCGGGATGCCGTTACCAGGTGGGCCTTATCTGGTCGATAGAAGTGCGGTTTACACTCCGCACAGATCTGGCTGTCCCTGATCATGGCTCTGACCTCCTCGATGGAGTAGGGCAGGTTGCGGGCCTTGACATAGTGGATAAGCCAGGTGACCTCCAGGTGGCAGAGGTCATCGTGGATAGCCCGTAGTCGGTCAACTTGCACGCTGGCGCATGTGCCACGGGACAAGGCATCTGGGGCTCGTTGAGCTTCCCAGGACGATATACTATATCGTAATTATAGGTGGAGAGTTTGAACCGCCACGTCAAGATCTTATCGTTCTTGATTTTGCTCCGCTGCGTATTGTCGAACATGAAGGCTACTGATCGTTGGTCGGTGACGAGGGTAAACCTCCCACCGGTGAGGTAGTGTCTCCAGTGCCATACGGCTTCCACGATGGCTTGGGCCTCCTTCTCGATTGAGGAGTGCCGAATTTTGGAGGTGGTGAGGGTGCGCGAAAGAAACGCTACCTGTGATGCGTCGCTCTCCACCTGGAAGGGGACGGACTCATCCACCGCTCACATCGCAGCTTTGCCGATGTCCTCCTTGACGCAGCTGAAGGCCTGGCGGGCCTCAGTTGCCAGTGGGAAGATGGTGGCATTGATTAGTGGACGAGTTTTGTCCGCATAGTTGGGGACCCACTGGGCATAATATGAAAAGAACCCGAGGCACCTCTTCAGGGCCTTGGGGCAGTGGGGAAAAGGGAGTTGCAGGAGGGGGCGCATACGGTCAGGGTCGGGTCCTAGAACCTCGTTTTCCATGACGTAGCCGAGGATGGTTAGTCTGGTTGTGCGGAAAACGCATTTCTCCTTGTACGTGAGGTTTAGGGTTTGGGCGGTTTGGAGAAATCTGTGGAGGTTGGCGTCGTGGTCCTGCTGATCATGGCCGCACATGGTGACATTGTCCAAGTACGGAAATGTGGCCTACAGCCCGTACTGGTCCACCATTCGGTTCATTGTTCTTTGGTAGATTATTGGCATAATACATTCACCACAAACTGTAATGGACTTCTGCAACTTTAACTTCCATGGGGGTAAACCCTTAAAACTATGAAAAGCATGATCACCTCTTTTTATCATTATCTCACCTCTATGGCTTGCTGAGATGGCCCTCACTTGTCTGCAGCTGGTCTGATTCAGACTGGCTGCCTCCAGGGGAACACAGAAATGTTGCAGAAGTTGGGCTTGTAATAAACGCAAAACAACTGTGGTAGTATGGCTAGAGAGATCATATTACCGGAGAACCAGGCTGCCATTGGTACAGCAGCCTCGCTTGCCCAGGCAAGTCATGTGCCTCTCTGACAATTGGTTGTGGCTGGTCATGTGACCCCCCACCGATTGGCTGGGTATAAGAGCTCGTGTTGGCTGGCAGTCGGCCTTTCTCTGTACGACCACTGCCTGGCTCACATCTAGCGTATTTAAGCCTGTTGTTTGGAATTTCACTATGACTCAAGTCTAACTGATGGTGCATCAACAACTTCAGTTGGCCTGTTTAGGAGTTAAGAGTGAGTTCCATGTTTTCCCGCCGTCAGGAAAATCATTGACGCTGGAAACAGAGGCAGGTTGCCCACCTCCATTTTGTCCCAGATGGAAATCAGACCTGGGCTTTTCAAACAGAACTGTGGTGGAATACAGCATAAACCAACACAATATATGGTTTTTGCCTGACGGATAAGATTGGTGTTTGGCAGCAGCACAAACTGGGCTGTGGTGAATCATTTGGCTTGATTTTCTTTCCTGTTATCAATCCATTTCAGCCCCCACCCAACTTGTTTGTCCAACAAAATGGTAGTGCAAAGCTGTTTATTTGAAATGTGTTAATGCCTTTGTTGTAATGACTCCCACAGGAATTTCAAACCCCACTAATATCTTTATGCTATGTTTCTCAAATCAAGGTCAGTGTCAAACTAAAAAATGGATCTGATCTTTTCCCTGTAAAATGTGACTCATATACTCTGACAATTTATATCCTTCTATTTGTGTTTTATTCATTCTTTCCAAGGGATTATCCAGCCGCATTTACATCCATTTTAATGTTTGTCTATTGTTCCCTCTGTCAGATAAAATAATGCATTTTAACAGCGGTCCAGTTTCCGTAAGCAGATATCGTACTATCCCCGCCCTGCAAGTCTGAAGTTGCAGCAGGGACTGCAACATGCCAACAGTAACTGTTTACTGGTTTGCATTTCTCTTTTATGGTTGTTGGGTTGTTCCAGTAACTATTTCAATCGTTGAATTAAAAGCCATTGTTTCATTAATAACAATGTGACAGTTAAATTCCTTTCATACAACTGATTAATTATGAAGTGCATGGGGAAAGGACACACAAGATCTCTTACAGCGTGATAGGTGGTCATCATAATGTTTTTTATTGTTTTCAACTCAAAATAAAAGTGTACAAAGGCTGTACCCCGGGGCTGTGTACCCTCATGATTTTTTAATATGGCCACAGAGTGTGAGGGGAATTAAACTGAGGTAAAATAAAGTCACCATGGGCTGACTTCCATTTTGAGGAGGAGAGCTGACTGGCGGTGTATTTAACCTGAAGGCCACACCTCAGGCAAGGTTGAGAAGGCACAACCTGAATGAAAAACCTCAGCTGGCATAGGAATTGAACCCATATTTTCAGCATCACTTTATATCATGAACCAGCTGTCCAGCCAACTGAGCTAACCCAGCCTCCCTGACCAAAACTACAAAAGTCGTAGAATCAGGGTGGCATGGTGGCGTAGTCGTTAGCACTGCTGCCTCACAACACCGAGTATCCGGGTTCGATCCCTGCCCTGGGTCACTGTCCGTGTGGAATTTCCACACTCTCTCCATGTCTGCCTGGGTCTAGCCCCCACAACCCAAAAGATGTGCAGGGTAGGGGGATTGGTCACTAAATTGCCCCTTAATTGGAAAAAAAAAGATAGTGGAGGGAAAAATTAAATACAGACAGTTATCAATACTAACAGTATTTTCTACCCAACTATATCTTTAAAAAAAAACACAGAATCATAAAATCCCTGCAATGCAGAGGCCATTCAGTTAATCGAGTCTACACCAACGCTCTGAAAGAGTACCCCATCCAAACCGCTCGCCTGTCCAATCCCAATAACCCCTACACTGCTGCTATCTGATAACTCCTGCATGGAAAAGAGAGCTAGAGCTTCTGGGAACTCAGTGATATACTGGATTGTGAAATGCCCTCGAGTGGTAGTGTTACAGCTAGGTGTTGTGATTAACATTTCAGTTATATCTGTTGACATATCATTATATCCCCCCTTTTTTTGTTTTACATTTCTTGCTTGGTAACAAGTAAGAATGGATAGTGAGACTAAATGTAAGAACATGATAATTACACAGCAAATATATTCGACAAAATGTTCATAAATTCAGTCTTTTAGATCGTCTTCTTGTGCTCAACAACCTCCTTAGAAGTTGCGGTGTTTTGATAGTTGTGTGTGACTCACGACTAGTAGGGTTGTTGGTTATGGTGTCCCGAAATATTTCTTCATTAAATGGAACTTGAGGAAAAATTGTGGGCGTGTGATTTTCTGAAGTGCCCTTCGATTTCTACGAATGATGTTACCATAAGAGGTTTTGAGAATATAGTATCTGGGTGTGGCTTGTCCAATTATGACAGCTGGAGCAGACCAATCTCCATCAGGATTTAGATTCTGACGGTATCTTCTGGAGATAGCGATTCCAGAGTGGTTGCATGTCTGTTGTAGTAATGGGCGGTATTCTCTCCCCCCCATGCCGGGTGGGAGAATTGCCGGGTAGCTGCGCGAGTCGCGCCACGCTGCCCCGACACCGCACGCGATTCTCCCCCCCCCCCCCCCCCCGAAACCAGCGCCGCAAAAATCATGCCGGGCCACTCGGAGAATCGCCGCAAATGGTGAGCGCCGATTCTCCGGCCCGGCGGAAAAAATAACAGTCCCACCGGCGGCGTTCACCCCTGGTCGCTGCCGGCGGGAACTGTGCGGGAACACTGGGGGGGGGGGGGGGGTGGCCTGTGGGGTGGGAGGGGGGCTTGTTCACCGGGGGGAGCCTCCGATAGGGTCTGGCCCACGATCGGGGCCCACCGATTGGCGGGCCTGCCTCTCCCCCTCGGGCCTACCTCCTTCCGCGGCCGGCTCCAGAACCCCGGCGCCATGTTGGGTCAGAGCCGGCGCGCGTAAGAAGTTCACCACACATGCGCAGGGTGGCGTGGCCCAACTGCGCATGCGTAGGAATGAGTTGCCCCAATTGCGCATGCGGGGGTTGGCGCGGCACCCATTTGGCGCCACGTAAGGAGGCTGGAGCGGCATGAACCACTCCAGCGCCATGCTGGCCCCCGATGGGGGCCAGAATAGGTCGTGCCCGGGCCCTGTTTGCGCCGTCGTGAAACGCGACGGCGTTCTTGACGGAGCGGGCACTTAGTCCCGGGAGCGGAGAATACTGCCCAATATGTTTGAGCATTACGAAGCTGTTTCATCTCCTCTATCACTGGTAGGTGATTTGGATTAGATAGTTGCAGAGCCGGAAGTGACGTTCTCAGATCCCTGTTCATCAGAAGTTGAGCTGGTGACATGCCAGTCGATAATGGAGTAGCACGGTATGAGAATAGTGCTCAGTGAATGTCAGATGCTGAATCCGAGGCTTTGTTGATCAGCTGTTTGACTATGTGCACCCTGTTTTTTGACTTTGCCGGTAGTGCGGACTAGAGGTGACGTGCTTAAAGTTGTAGCGTTTTGTAAATTCAGTCCAGTCTTGACTGTGAAAGCACGGTCCGTTGTCAGTCATAACAGTGTGCGGTATGCCATGACGTGAAAAAGTTTATTTGCATGCTCTGATCACGGTTTTGAGGTGAGGTCAGACAGCTTCATTACCTCAGGGTAGTTCAAGTAGTTGTCTATAAGGAGCGTTACCATTGGAGTCACGACCATGAGAGTGGAATAGGTCAATACCTACCTTGGACCAAGGAGAGGTTTCCAAGTCGTGTGGTTGAAGAGTCTCCTTACACTGCGCTGGTTGGAACTTATTTTTAAAAATATTTCTTTATTCTCCTCCTTTTTTACATTTTCTTCCAAATTTACACCCACCAACAATAAACAATGATCAGTAACATATATGCCAATCCCCATATCAATAACAACGATCCCATCCTCCCACCAAACCCCATGTTCACATGAACAAATGACAAAAAGGAATCACCCATAGCCACCGTTAACACCCATCACCCACCCCCCCCAACCTTCCCACCCACCCCCCCAACTAATGTTCGATGTTATCCAGTTCTTGAAAGTGCATGATGAATAATGCCCATGAATTGTAGAACCCTTCTACCCTTCCCCTCAGTTCAAACTTAACCTGCTAAGAGTCAAGAATTCCAACAGACCCCCCCCCCCCCCCCCCCCCCCCCCCCCCGCCACTCCAGGGCACAGGGTGGAGAGGCTGCTCTCCAACCCATCAAGATCCGTCTTCAGGCGATCAACAAGGCGAAGGCTACAACATCTGCCTCCGCACCCGTTTCCAACCCTAGCTGGTCCGACACCCCGAATATGGCCTCCCGGGGGCCTGGGTCCAGTTTCACATGCACCACATTAGAAATTACCCTAAAAACCTCCTTCCAGTAATCCCCTAGCTTTGGACAGAAGCAAAACATATGAACGTGATTAGCGGGTCCCCCCCCCCGCAACGTTTAAACACATCTTCTACTCCTGGTTGGGAATTTTGACAGGTCTCACATCCCAAGACCATGTCCGTGATGCCCTGATTGATGCCAGGCCAATAGAAGGCTCGTCTGGCCCTTCATTTACATTTTTCTATTCCGAGGTGCCCCTGGTGAATTTGACAAAGTACCATAGGCTTGAGACACAGTAGAATGACTAGTCTGTCCATCCTCAGCAGTACTCCATTGATCATCGTTAAGTCGTCTTTAACATTGTGGAATTGCAGACATTGCCCTTTCGGCCACCCATTGTTGAGGTTATGAATGACTTGTTGCAGCAAATCTTTTTCGTTTCTTCTCTTATCAGAATTCTTTTTTTGTCTGTTGCAGGAAGGTTGTCTGCGCACATTTGTACCTGAGACTCGATGTGTTGGCTTATCTTGAATGGTTCACTTGCTGAAGTGTCTGAACGAGACAATGCGTCTGCACTGATTAGATCTTTGCCAGGTGCACATACAAGATTGAAATCATGGGCGGGATTCTCCCGTACCCGGCGGGGCGGGGGGTCCTGGCGGGACAGAGTGGCGTGAACCACGCCGGCGTCGGCCCACCCCAAAGGTGCGGAATCCTCCGCACCTTCAGGGGCTAGGCCGGTGCAGGAGTGGTTTGTGCCCCGCCGGCCGGCGTGGAAGGCCTTTGGCACCACGCCAGCCAGGACCGAAGCGACTCCGCTGGCCGTCACGAGTACGCGTATGTGCTGGAGCGTCAGCAGCTGCTGACATCATCCCCGTGCATGCACAGGCATTCACCTATGCATCGGCCATGGTGGAGGCTGACACGGCCGACGCGTAGGAAAAGAGCGCACCCACGGCACAGGCCTACCCGCGGATCGGTGGGCCCCAATCTCGGGCCACCCCCGGGGCCAGATCCCCCCCCCCCAGGACCCGGGCCCGTGCTGCCAGGTCCCACCGGTAAGGGACCTAGTCCAATTTATGTCGGCGGGACTGGTACAGAACCAGCGGGACTTTGGCCCATCGCGGGTCGGAGAATCACCAGGCTGGGAGGGGTGTTGTGAGCAGCTGCCGACCGACGCGGCACGATTCCCGCCCCCCGCCGAATCTGCGGTGCTGGAGAATTTGGCGGACGGCAGGGGCTGGATTCACGCCGCCCCCCGGCGATTCTCCGACCCAGCAGGGGGTCGGAGAATCCCCCCCCATATCTCCGAAGCTTGAGTAGTATTCTTTGGAATCGAGGAGTCATGTCATTCAGATTCTTTTGAATGATGTGCACCAGCGGTCTATGATCCATTTCAACAGTGAATGTTGGCAGGCCTTAAACGTAATCATGGAATTTTAGGATACCCGTGAGGAGACCTAAACATCTCTTTTCAATTTAAGCATACCGAGTCTCTGTCAGTGTCATTGCATGTGAGGCAGATGCTACTGGAACCCATGACAAGGTGTCGTCTTTCTGTAACAACACTGCTCCAATACCGTCCACTCACACGAGGTTGATTTATTGATTAGATTCCTTAGAGATATTGTGTGGTTGGCCAAATTTGGGATACATTTGCATAAAATAGTCACCACTCCAAGGAAGCGAAGAACTGCTTTCTTGTCCTCAGGGACTTTCATGGCTTCAATGGCTTTTATCTTGACTGTGTCCGGTGCTACACGGTGTTCTAATATCTGGTCACCCAGGAACTTGAACGCGGACGTTCCAAAACTGTATTTGGATTTGTTCATCTTGAAACCATGCTCGTGTATGTGTTTGAAGACTCTCTGCAGTCTCGATGCATGTTCCTCTGGAGTCGAAGACCAGGTGATTATATCATCCACGTAGACACGAACTCCGTCTATTCCTTCCATCATCTGTTCCATGATGCGGTGGGCTATTTCAGAAGCTGAAATGATTCCAAATGGCATTCGATTGTAACAAAATCTGCCAAAAGGTGTGTTGAAGGTGCAGAGCTTCTTGCTGGATTCTTCTAGTTGCATTTGCCAAAATCCTTGAGACGCATCTAGCTTGGTGAAGATGCGCACGTGTGCCATCTCGCTTGTAATCTCTTCCCTTTTTGGGATCGTGTTGTGTTCCCGCATTATGTTCTTGTTTAGGTCCTTAGGGTCTATGCAGATTCTTGAATCACCTAAAGGCTTTTTGACGCACACCATTGAACTGACCCAGTCAGTCGGTTCAGTGACTTTGAAGATGATGCCTTTTTTCTGTAGACTTGCTTGCTCTGGTTTTAACCATTCCCTCAGTGGAGCAGGGAGTCTCCTTGGTGGGTGAACTACAGGTTTTGCATCAGTACACAGAAAAATTTTGTACTCAAATGGAAGTGTGCCCATTCTGCTGAAAACATCTGGATATTGATCCCGTATTCCTTCAGTTCTGCTCTGAAGAGCTTGATGAAACAACGTCAATGTGTAGATCCTTTGAATAAAGTTTAATTTTTTTAAAATATAAATTTAGTGTACCCAATTCATTTTTTCCAATTAAGGGGCAATTTTAGCGTGGCCAATCCACCTAACATGGCCATCTTTTTTTGGGTTGTGAGGACGAATCCCATGCAAATACGGGGAGAGTGTGCAAACTCCATACAGACAGTGACCCAGAGCCGGGATCGAATCTGGGACCTCGGCCCCGTGAGTCAGCAGTGCTAACCACTGCACCACCGTGCTGCCTTCGAATAAGGTTTAATTGCTTGCAAGCTTTCGTACCTAAGAGCAACGACTTGTCTGATCGGACAATCTCAAATCTCAGGTTTGTCTCTCTGTGTTTGTTGGGCACTACTAAATAGCATGTCCCCAATGACGAGATTGCATTGCCATTGTAGTCTTGAAGTTAGCAGACGCTGGAAGGTGTTTGGGAGCTTGCTTGAGCTTCAAGAAGCCGAGCTTCGAAAGCTGGTTGGCGGAAGAAGCTGTGTCCAGCTTGAACTTAATCGGGCATCTGTTTACATCCAACACTGTGTTGCATTCTGCGCGGAATCAATGGCATGGATTGATTTTACTTGCAATGCATTCTCTGTGGAGTTTTCAAACTTTTCAATAATTCCCACTTGGAATGTTTTATCCAGGCAATAATCTTCAGGATCTGATGCACTATCTTGATCAGACTGATCTGTTTTAAGTTGTACACTGCCAAAGTTACTCTTCTTGAAATTCTGTTTGTGAGTTTTAAATTGGAGTGCAGATCTGCACTGAGCAGCATAGTGATTCAGTCTCCCACATTGGGGACATTGTTTGCCTTTTGCAGGGCATTTTTTGGGAAGTGGACGGTTCCATACCTCGTGCACGTCATTGTGTCAACGTCATGATGTTCTGTGCATCTTCGCGCATGCGCAGAACGGTTCTCGTCCGCCTCGCCCTTTTCTGCGAAGGCCGCATGTGTGGGGCCCGAGTGAGCGCATGCAAGGATATCCGACATGTGGAGCCTTTTCAATTGCGTTCAATCACTGCCTTGATACACTCGACCTTGTGGTTTTGGCACCACTTTCACCGATTTTATACTGCAAGTACTGATTTTTGGACTGTTGATGTACCAAACATGTTTCAATAGCAACTTCAAGGGTAAAATCCTTTTGCCAAAGTTATCTCTCTCTAAGGTGTTCATCAATAATTCCATACACTGTTTAATCACGAATCATTAAGTCATTTAGTGCAGCAAAATTGCAAGATTGAGCTAACAGTTTAAGGTCAGTGAAAAAGCTGTTAAAAGATTCCTTTTTCCCTTGGATCCTTTTTTTAAAGCGCTCAAATATTTCATTTGTCTGAACTTTGCTGGCTATCAAATTTCTCAAGGATGGTCTCATACTTTGTTTTATCTTGCCCTTCTGAGTAGTTAAAAGAGTTGTAGATCGCTATCGCGTGTGGACCAGCCGTAGTCAATAAAAGAGCAATTTTACGAGTATCTGGCACGCTTGTGAAGGCAGATGCTTCTAAATACAGTTGGAATTGTTTTCTAAACAACCGCCAGTTAACATTAAGTTTACTGGTAATCCTGCGGTGACGAGGAACTTGTGGTCCTCCATTGTGTCGGGAATCATCAGGTTCTGTTCCGAAGGCGATGCTTCTGTTACCGAATTGCTGTCTATTCTTCTCTATATACTCACTAAATTTAACCAGGTAGATTCAGTAGCCACTCATGGTACCATGTTATATTACTGGATTTAAGTAATATATGTCGTTACTAATTACAGATGATGTTGAAGAACACGATGTCTTTGAAGTAAACTGAAAGAATTTATTAACTAACGATAAAACTAATAAATGAGTTTGACATTGCACTGAACCAACTCTAGCAATAAAGTAAGAAGAAACAACTGTGCAAACTGTATCGAAGCTATACATGTTGTCTGCCTGTGATTGCACTCTGCTGCACTGCTGCTATCTGATGGCTCCTGCATGGGAAAGAGAGCTAGAGCTTCTGGGAACTCAGTTATATACTGGATTGTGTAATGCCCTCTAGTGGTAGTGTTAGAGCTCGGTGTTGTGATTAACACTTTAGTTACACGTCTGTCTACATATCATTACAGCCTCATAATTTTATACACCTCAATTAGGTCCCACTCTCAACATTCTCAACCCCAGCCTATCCAGGCTCTCTTGATAGCTGAAACGCTCCAGCCCAGACTACATCCTGATGAAACTCCTCTGCACCCTCTCTAGGGCTATCATATCTGGGGTTCTCTGGACTTAGAACCAGAGAATTCCTACAGTGCGGAAGGGTGCCATTTGGCCCATTGAGTCTGCACCGACCCTCTGACAGAACAATATACCAAGAGCACACAACCCGCCCCATCCAGACCCCATAACCCCACATCCTGCACATCCATGGACAAAAGGGTGCAATTTATCATGGCCAATCCTGCATCACCTGCACATCTTTGGACTGTGGGAGGAAACTGGAGTACCCGGAGGAAACCCACGCAGACACGGGGAGAACATGCAAACTCCACCCAATCACCCAAGGCCGGAATTGAACCCGAGTCCATGGCACTGTGAGGCAGCGATGTGAACCACTGTGCCACCATGTGCTCCTTTTTGAATGAATCCCACTGCTCTGATGTAGATTTTCCTACAGGTAGCTGCTCCTAGATGAATTTTGCCAGACCCTGTCATATCCTATTAAAATTGGCCTTCCCCTAATCCAGAACCTTTATTTCCGGTTCATCTTTGTCCCTTTCCATAACTACTGTAAATCCATACTGAGTTACGGTCAATTGTTTTTGCTCCCGATTGCTCCCCTTATCCTTTTCCATAACCTTCTGGTTCTATGAATCACTGGTAAATGTGAAATAGTATTTTGCATTAAAAAGTATTTCCAGTTTGAACAAAAGAAAACTATCAACCTTTGTTTCAAACAGATCTTCATAGTTGAAGCTATTTAGTAACAGGAATAAATTATGAATTACCATCGCTCAGGGTAATGACACTGGAACAGAATTGGAAGATGCCAATAATTTTCTAATCCCTGACAGAAGCCAATGTTTAGCAGATTAGTATTTGCAAGTAATGATTGTCACATTTGAATGTAACCAAGCAGATTCTAATTTATCTAATCTTCATCCCTTTCCCTGTCTGAAAGCTTCTACATCATTACACACATTGGTTGAGTCTATTTCGAATTATTTAAAGGCAATGCCGCAAGTCAATCCATTAATATTGACAATTTTGTGCCGATATTAAGAATGTGCTTTTTAGTTTTGCAGTTAGTTCTGCTCTTACTGATTCACTCCTGCATATTAAGTATAATTGCAAAGTTAGTTCAAATGTGACTACCAGGTAGTCAAGCAGAAACAGGCAGATATTGCAAGATTCCTCTGAGTGCATCCACTTCATCGACCAGTATTAATTTCTGAATACTGATGAGAGTGATTGTACATCGGGAGGAGCATCTGGAGCTGAAACGCTCCAGCCCAGACAACATCCTGATGAATCTCCTCTGTACCCTCTCTGGGGCAATCAGATCTAGGGTTCTCTGAACTTAGAACCATAGAATTCCTACAGTGGGGAAGGGTGTCATTTGGCCCATCGAGTCTGCACCGACCCTCTGACAGAACAATATACCAAGAACAACCCCCCCCCGCCCCATCCACACCCCATCCGCGTAACCCCACATCCTGCACATCCATGGACAAAAGGGCGAAATTTATCATGGCCAATCCACCTAACCTGCACATCTTTGGTCTGTGGGAGCGAAATTGGAGCACCCGAAGGAAACCCACGCACACACGGGGAGAACATGCAAACTCCACCCAATCACCCAAGGCCGGAATTGAACCCGAGTCCCTGGTGCTGTGACTCTGCTGTATAAGGGGGGGGGCATGATGAAGTTTGGTAGAGCCATTGCGATTGGAGATTCCGGGGAACAGACATGTGTTTCTGCCACCACAGATAGGAATCCAGGATGGGTCTTGCCTCTCTGGCACCAGGATCTAGGACATTGCTAAAAGAGCTGCAGAGCACCCTATGGTTAAAGGCTGAACATTTGGCAGTCATGCTCCACATTGGTACCAAAGACAGAGGGATGTGGCTCTGCATTTGGAATTTAGGAAATTAGCAAGCAGGGCATCAAAAGTAGTATCCTCTGGGATACTCCTGGGTGCCATGTGCAGGTACAGAATGGAAGGGTAAAGCAGAGGAATATGCGGCTGGAGAAAATGCTGAGGGAGGCAGGAATTCAGATTACTGTGCATTGGAAGCAGCCTTGGAGGATATGGGACCTACACAGGCCAAATAGATTAAACCTCAGCAGAGCTCAGTCCAATTTCCTTGCTAGTGATTTGCTTGTGCTATTGGAGAAAGTTTAAATTAATTTAGAAAGGCCGTGGGAACCAAGAGATAATACTAGAGATGAATGCAAAGGAGAACAGAATATTCAAGAGACATATAATACCAAAGTAAGAAATAGTAAGGTTTCAGGTGGATTTGGGGTAAGAGGGTCAGCTCCAGGGTCCCAGGTTCGATTCCCGGCTGGGTCACTGTCTGTGCGGAGTCTGCACGTCCTCCCCGTGTGTGCGTGGGTTTCCTCCGGGTGCTCCGGTTTCCTCCCACAGTCCAAAGATGTGCGGGTTAGGTGGATTGGCTATGCTAAATTGCCTGTAGTGTCCTAAAAAGTAAAGGTTGGGGGGGGGGTGGGTTGTTGGGTTGCGGGTGTAGGGTGGATGCGTGGGTTTGAGTGGGGTGATCATTGTTCGGCACAACATTGAGGGCCGAAGGGCCTGTTCCGTGCTGTACTGTTCTGTGTTCTGTGTAATAAAGTCTAAACTAGGGCGACTGTGCATGCATGTGAATGTGTGGACTGTGTTAAATAAGACTGTAGATGCAGGCATTGATGATGACGTGGCAATATTGTTATGGGCCAGGGGTTAGACAATCCCAAAGTGTATCATAAAGTTCACCTGACCCACAACTTTTACTAGATTGTGATATGGGGAGCACATGGCCCACTCTACACGTGTGGTACAGCAGGAATTTAAAAGTATTTTTTTGAAAGCAAAATAATGTTTATTCTATGAACTCAAGCTAACCTTTTAAACATACAGTGAACATCTTACAATCATCAATTCAAATACAACCCCCAAAGAATACAACACTAAGTAAACTTTAAGCTTTCCTTTTACCACCCATTAGGGCAGCACGGTAGCACAAATGGCTAGCACTGTGTCTTCACAGTGCCAGGGTCCCAGTTTCAATTCCTCGCTGGGTCACTGTCTGTGCGGAGTCTGCACGTTCTCCCCGTGTGTGCGTGGGTTTCCTCCGGGTACTCCGGTTTCCTCCCACAGTCCAAAGATGTGCAGGTTAGGTGATTGGCCATGCTAAATTGCCCTTAGTGCCCAAAAAAGGTTAGGAGGGGTTATTGGGTTACGGGGATAGGGTGGAAGTGAGGGCTTAAGTGGGTCTGTGCAAGACTCAATGGGCCGAATGGCCTCCTTCTGCCCACTGCATGTTTTATAAGACATTTTTAAAAAATTAACAGAAGCACATCAGGTTTAGATTCACTACTGAGAACAGTTATCACTCTGAATTCACCAAATAATCAATAATCACCTCCTATGGCTGACTGCAGCTCCAACACTGAAATGAAACACAGAAACACAGGCACACCCAAGCTTTTCTCAAAGTGAAACTAAAAAGCAGAGCCAGAGCTTAGCTCCACCCACACTCTGACATCACTGCAGTAACTTTCGCAGACTACCATTTCTTAAAGTAACATTCTCATGAAAATATGATGTTGTGGTAATAACAGAGACATGCTCCAAGAGTGGGCAGGATGTTAAATATTAAGGTGTTCAGCCAAGAAAGATGGGGAAGGAAGAAAATGGGGAGGAGTGACAGTAGTAGTTAAGATGAGCATTTTATTGCTAGGGAGAATGATGTCCCAGCGAGGTGAAGGACAGAATCTATTTGGCTGGACCTAAAGAGCACAAACAGTGCAATTTGGTTGCCCGGTGTAATCGGTAGCCCATCAACAAGTGGGAAAGATGTAGAGGAGAAAATTTACAAGGAAATTACAGGGAAGTGGAAGAATTATAGAGTAGCTATACTGGTCGACTCAAATGATCTAATTATCTAATTATCTGATTATCGATCTGGATGGGCCATCTAAAGGGCCGAAGAGGAATTTATAGAGAAGCACGTGGCGAAAAAAACAAATGGACTTGTACACTGAAATTTGGGACTTTAAAAAGACTTGAGATTTGCATTTTAAAGTGGATACAAACCCTGAAGATGGCTGAGAATGTGCAGTTAGCCACTGACTGGAATGGCTTCGGGGGTTTCTCTGAGGGAGAATGGAACCCGCCCTGTGTTTCCAGACAAGGTCATTCTAAAATAATCCACAGACTGATTGTCATCTCCGGTGAAGACAAAGGAATGTAATTGCCATCCCATCCTGAAGACTCTGAGTATAATTGACTAGAAACTTCAGGTTTCTTCTGGAATACACAAGAGAAGGGGATAAAAAGCTCACTGAGACAGCTGACAGAGCCTGCTGGTGAGCTGCCTGCCTGTTTGTCTTCCGGTTTATGTGTGCGCGTGTGTGTGCTGTGAGGAAAAACAGCTCAAGGTTTTCAACACAGAGGGCATGATACAGTACTGGAAGCTGTGCCCCTGCATGGGTTTTCACATTGTCACAGCCTTGGAAGGTCTGAAGCTGAGTGCAAAGCCTTGTCAGTTCTCACATTAATACTCTTCAGCTGATGATTAACAACCTCAGAACTCCTGCACATTTCAATACCTTTCTTGAGAATAATTTTCTCTTCTCTCAGCAGATGTACTCTCACACAGATCTCTTGTTCATAAGACAATCCTATCTTTGATGAGATCATCTTTCAGTTGCCCAAACTCACAAGATTCAGCGAGACATCTCAGTGCACACCCATACTGATAAGTGTTCTCCCCTTCTTCCAAAGCTCTGGTGTTGCTCTTGTATCATTTGTAAGTAGAAGGTTCAAAGTTGTTACTTAAGGCCACCAGAAATTCACAAGACTAGTGTGGCAGTCACCACTGTTGTATTATATACTGCATACGAGGGTATTACATTAAGGCCCCTGTACTACAGGTATGGGGGTAGATCCCTGCCTGCTGGCTCCACCCAGTAGGCGGAGTATAAATGTGTATGCTCACCGAGTTGCAGCCAGTTTGGCAGCAGCTACGGGAGGCTCCACATCTCTGTGTAACAAAGCCTTGATTACTCTCTGCTCTCGTCCCGTCGTAATTGATAGTGCATCAACTAGTATTTCTACTCCTTCTAATCCATAGTATCCCGACAGTGTAGATGTAGGCTATTCAGCCCATCAAGACTGCACCGACTCTCCGAAAGAGCACCTTACTCAGGCCCATTCCCACCTTACTTCCATGGTTTAGACTGTGGGAGGAAACCAAAGCACCCAGAGGAAACACACGCTGACCTGGGGAGAACGTACAAATTCCACACAGTCACCCAAGGCCGGAATCAAACCCGGATCCCTGGCACTGGAACCACAATTCTAACCACTGTGCCACCTCATTGAGGTCTAGGTTGAAATAAAGCTTGTAATACTAATAATCTTTATTATTGTCACAAGTAGACTTACATTAACAGTGCAATGAAGTTACTGTGAAAATCCCCTAGTTGGCCCCTGTTTGGGTACACTGAGGGAGAATTCAGAATGTCCAATTCACCTAACAAGTATGTCTTTCGGGACTTGTGGGTGGAAACCGGAGTACGCGGAGGAAACCCACGCAGACACGGGGAGAACGTGAAGACTCTGCACAGGCATTGACCCAAGCGTTAATTGAACTCGGAACCCTGGCGCTGTGAAGCAACTGTGCTTACCACTCTTCCCCAGCACTAAAAATAAAGTTGGAAATCTCATTTGTTCAGGCCTCTAAAGCTAATTCTCTGGTAACTTCATAGTTTCGTCATTGAGACTGGAAAAATTTCTAATTCATTTTCAAATTATCCTTCATCTTTGCAGGAGCTGGTACTGGAACATTCAAAACTGGAATATTCAATATTCACCAGCACCCAGGGCGGGATTATCTGACCCTGAGGCTTAGTGTTAATGCCGTCGTAAACGCCATCGCGTTTTACGATGACGCCAACAGGCCTCCAGGAGCAGCGATCCTGAGCCTTACAGGGGGCCAGCATGGCACTGGAGTGACTGACGCAGCTCCAGCAGCCGATATTGGCATCAAACGGGCGCCGCGGCTGGCACAAATCCGCGCATGCGTGCTGCGACCGGTGCGAACTCACGCATGCACGGTAGCTTCCTTCTCCGTGCCAGCCCCAACACAATATGATGTAGAGCTACAGGGGCCGGCCCTGGTTGGTAGACCCTGATTGCGGGCCAGGCCACGGTGGAGGCTCCCCCTGAGGTCAGATCCCTGCCACCAGGCCGCCCTCCCACAGGATGGACGCCGAGGTCCCGCCGTGTAAGAACACATGTGAACGGGCTAACTCGGCCCATCCCGTGCAGAGAATCGCTGGGGGGGGGGGGGGGGGGCAATGTAGAGCGGCCCCCGACCGGCGGCACACCAACCGCGCCGGCGCCAATGGTGGCAATTTTCCAGTCACCGGAGAATCAGCGGACCGGCCTCGGGGTGGTGTCGCGTGAATCACACCTGTCCCAGCAATTCTCCGACCCGGTTCCAGGGTCAGAGGATTCCGCCCCCAGTGTCCTGTACAAAGTTGCAGTTTGAAGTTTTAATTGTTTTCTGCTGTTTCTTAGTGGCTGGCTCTCTTACAGGTATTAAAAGCTGCTCAATTTCAGCCACACACTCCTGACACCATATTCCATGGGATGGTTGAAAATGGCTTTTGCCCAAAACCTTAGTTTTATCCCATTGGACCTCAGAAATAACTTGATTATGGCAAGACACTACACACAACGGTGTACAGAGTGTACATAAGAGTGCATAAAGGCATTTATCCAGGCAGTAGAGAAGCATTTATGCAACAATGAACAACGTATCAACAAGGTACCAACGACATAGGTAGGAAGAGAGATGGGGATTTGAGACAGGAACTCAGGGAGCTAGGGTGGAAGCTGAGAGCTAGAACAAACAGAGTTGTTATCTCTGGGTTGTTTCCCGTGCCACGTGCTAGCGAAGTGAGAAATAAGGAGAGAGAGGAGTTGAGCACGTGGCTACAGGGATGGTGCAGGAGGGAGGGTTTTGGTTTCCTGGATAATTGGGGCTCATTTTGGGGTAGGTGGGACCTCTACAAACAGGATGGTCTTCACCTGAACCAGAGGGGTACCAATATCCTTGGGGGGGAGATTTGCTAGTGCTCTTCGGGGGGGTTTAAACTAATTCAGCAGGGGGATGGGAATCTAAATTGTAGTCCCAGTGTACAGGATGTTGAGAGTAGTGAGATCAGGGATAGGGTTAAAAGTTCGAAGGAGGGCACCGGCAATCAAGACGCTGGTTTGAAGTGTGTCTACTTCAACGCCAGGAGCATCCGGAATAAGGTGGGTGAGCTTGCAGCATGGGTTGGTACCTGGGATCTCGATGTTGTGGCAATTTTGGAGACATGGGTAGTGCAGGGACAGGAATGGTTGTTGCAGGTTCCAGGATTTAGATGTTTCTGTAAGAACAGAGAAGATGGTAAAAGAGGGGGTGTTGTGGCATTGTTAATCAAGGGAAGTATTACGGCGGTAGAAAGGACGTTTGAGGACTTGTCTACTAAGGTAGTATGGGCCGAGGTTAGGAACAGGAGAGGAGAGGTCACCCTGTTGGGAGTTGTCTATAGACCTCCGAATAGTTCCAGAGAGGTAGAGGAAAGGATTGCAAAGATGATTCTCGACAGGAGCGAGAGTAACAGGGTAGTTGTTATGGGGGACTTTAACTTTCCAAATATTGACTGGAAATACTATAGTTCGAGTACTATAGATGGGTCAGTTTTTGTGCAGTGTGTGCAGGAGGGTTTTCTGACACAGTATGTAGGCAGGCCAACAAGGGGCGATGCCACATTGGATTTGGTACTGGGTAATGAACCCGGCCAGGTGTTAGATTTAGATGTAGGTGAGCACTTTGGTGATAGTGATCACAATTCGGTTATGTTTACTTTAGCTATGGGCAGGGATAGGTATATACCGCAAGGCAAGAATTATAGCTGGGGGAAAGGGAATTATAATGCTATTTGGCAAGATTTAGGATGCATAGGATGGGGAAGGAAACTGCAGGGGATGGGTACAATCGAAATGTGGAGCTTTTTCAAGGAACAGCTATTGCGTGTCCTTGATAAGTATGTACCTGTCAGGCAGGGAGGAAGTTGTCGAGCAAGGGAACCGTGGTTTACTAAGGAAGTTGAAGCACTTGTCAAGAGGAAGAAGAAGGCTTATGTTAGGATGAGACATGAAGGCTCAGTTAGGGCACTTGGGAGTTACAAGTTAGCCAGGAAGGACCTAAAGGGAGAGTTAACAAGAGCGAGGAGAGAACATGAAAATTCGTTGGCGGATAGGATCAAGGAAAACCCTAAGGCTTTCTATAGGTATATCAGGAACAAAAGAATGACTAGAATAAGATTAGGGCCAATCAAGGATAGTAGTGTAAAGTTGTGTGTGGAATTAGAGGAGTTAGGGGAAGCGTTAAATGGATATTTTTCATCAGTGTTTACACTGGAGAAAGACAATGTTGTCGAGGAGAATACTCAGGTTCAGTCGACCAGGCTAGATGGAATTGAGGTTCACAAGGAGGAGGTGTTAGCAATTTTGGAAAGTGTAAAAATAGATAAGTCCCCTGGGCCAGATGGGATTTATCCTTGGATTCTCTGGGATGCCAGGGAGGAGATTGCAGAGCCTTTGTCCTTGATCTTTATGTCGTCTTTGTCGATAGGAATAGTGCTGGAAGACTGGAGGATAGCAAATGTTGTCCCCTTTTTCAAGAAGGGGAGTAGAGACAACCCTGGTAATTATAGACCTGTGAGCCTTACTTCGGTTGTGGGTAAAATGTTGGAAAAGGTTATAAGAGATAGGGTTTATAATCATCTTGAAAAGAACAAGTTGATTAGCGATAGTCAACACGGTTTTGTGAAGGGTAGGTCATGCCTCACTAACTTTGTTGAGTTTTTTGAGAAGGTGACCAAACAGGTGGATGAGGGTAAAGCGTTTGATGTGGTGTATATGGATTTCAGTAAGGCGTTTGATAAGGTTCCCCACGGTAGGCTATTGCAGAAAATAAGGAAGTATGGGATTGAAGGTGATTTAGAGGTTTGGATTAGTAATTGGCTTGCTGAAAGAAGACAGAGGGTGGTGGTTGATGGCAAATGTTCATCCTGGAGTTCAGTTACTAGTGGTGTACCGCAAGGATCTGTTTTGGGGCCACTGCTGTTTGTCATTTTTATAAATGACCTGGAAGAGGGTGTAGAAGGATGGGTTAGTAAATTTGCAGATGATACGAAGGTCGGTGGAGTTGTGGATAGTGCTGAAGGATGTTATAGGATACAGAGGGACATAGATAAGCTGCAGAGCTGGGCTGAGAGGTGGCAGATGGAGTTTAATGCGGAAAATTGTGAGGTGGTTCACTTTGGAAGGAGTAACAGGAATGCAGAGTACTGGGCTAATGGCAAGATTCTTGGTAGTGTAGATGAACAGAGAGATCTCGGCATCCAGGTACATAAATCCCTGAAAGTTGCCACCCAGGTTAATAGGGCTGTTAAGAAGGCATATGGTGTGCTAGCCTTTATCAGTAGGGGGATTGAGTTTCGGAGCCACAAGGTCATGCTGCAGCTGTACATAACTCTGGTGCGGCCGCTCCTGGAGTACTGCATGCAGTTCTGGTCACCACATTATAGGAAGGATGTGGAAGCTTTGGAAAGGGTTCAGAGAAGATTTACTAGGATGTTGCCTGGTATGGAGGGAAGGTCTTACGAGGAAAGGCTCAGGGACTTGAGGTTGTTTTCGTTAGAGAGGAGAAGGCTGAGAGGTGACTTAATAGAGACATATAAGATAGTCAGAGGGTTAGATAGGGTGGACAGTGAGAGTCTTTTTCCTCGGATGGTGATGACCAACACGAGGGGACATAGCTTTAAATTGAGGGGTGGTAGATATAGGACAGATGTCAGAGGCAGTTTCTTTACTCAGAGAGTAGTAGGGGTGTGGAACGCCCTGCCTGCAACAGTAATAGACTCGCCAACTTTAAGGGCATTTAAGTGGTCACTGGATAGACATATGGATGAAAATGGAATAGTGTAGGTCAGATAGGCTTCAGATGGTTTCACAGGTCGGCGCAACATCGAGGGCCGAAGGGCCCGCACTGCGCTGTAATGTTCTATGTTCTATGTTCTATGTTCTATTGCATCATAAGGTTTAGGTTGGCTATGGAAAAGGACAAGGAATAATGCAGAGTAGGGATTGTGGGGAAAGTCAACTTCAATGGGATAATAATGGATCTGGCCCACAGAAATTGTAATCAAAGGTTGGCAGGCAAGACGAACTGAACAATGGGCTGACTTTAAGAAGATATAGTTTGGGCACTATCAATGTATATTGCCAAGAAGGGAAAGGTAGCACAAACAATTCTAGAGGTCTCTGGATGATAAAAGAGATACAGATTAAAGAACAAAGAACAAAGAAAATTACAGCACAGGAACAGGCCCTTAGGCCCTCCCAGCCTGCGCCGATCCAGATCCTTTATCTAAACCTGTCTCCTATTTTCCAAGGTCTACTTCCCTCTGTTCCCGCCCATTCATATACCTGTAAGGTGAAGAAAAGAAATGTGCTGTTGACAAATGTCAGGTGGATAATAAAACCAAGAACCAGGATGAATATAGAAGATTCAAAGGTAATTAAAAAGTAAATAGCAAAAGCAAACAAAGAGCACGAGAAGAGACTGATAGCTAACATAAATTGGAATCCAAAAGTGTCCTACATGCATATAAATAGTTAGGGGTGATGAAAGGAGGAGTGGTACCAATTAGGCACCAAACGGAGGGGTTACACATCGTGCTGGGACATGGCCAAGGAACTAAATGAATGAAGACAGGAAGAAGGTGATGCCCAGGTCATGGCGAAAGAAAAGGTAATTCAGACGCTTGAATACTTTAAAATTGTCAGTGAAAAGTTATTGCATGGGCTCTCTGTGTTGAAGTTGATAAGGTACCAGGACTGGATGAGAGGCATCCAAGGGTACAGAGGTAAGTGAGATTGGAAATTATGGGGACAGTGGCCTCAGTTTTCCAATCATTCTTAGACACAGGGATGGTGCCAGAGAACTGGAGCAGTGCACATTTTCAAAGAAGGGTGTAAAGATAAAGCCCAGAAACAGCAGACCAGTCAGATTGACTAGGACATTGGGGAAGCTTTTCAAAATGATAATTCAGCGCAAAATTCATAGTCATTGGGGAAATCGTGGTTCATCAAAGAAATGTAGTATAGATTTGTTGAGGGCAAATGATATTTAACTAACTTGATTGAGTTTCTTGATGAGGTAACAGAAAGGGTTGATGAGGATAATGTTGTTGATGTGATATACATGGGGCGTGATTCTCCGCCCCCCACGCCGGGTGGGAGAATAGCGGGAGGGCCGCCCGACATTTTTCACGCCCTCCCGCTATTCTCCCCCCCATGCCCGACCCACGCCACGAATCGCCGCTCGCCGTAAAAAACGGCGAGCGGCGATTCTCCGAGGCCGATGGGCCGAGCGGCCGGGCCTTCACGCCCGTTTCAACATGGCAGCAAACACACCGGCTCGCTGCCGTCGTGAAACGGGCGCCAGATGACCGTTTGGGGCATCTGGGGGCCCGATTGGCATGGCAGTACCACGGCCGTGCCAAGGGGGGCATAGGCCCGCGATTGGTGCCCACCGATCGTGGGCCGTGCGTCCATAACGGATGCACTCTTTTCCCTCCACCGCCCCGCAAGATCACGTGGTGGCTGAGGGAAAAGACGACATCTGCGCATGCGTGGGTTGACGTCGGCCGCATCAGCCGGCGTGACGCTTGACATGCGGCCTTGACGACCGCCGTGACGCACGGGGCCGTGCTCCTAGCCCCGCCCGGGGGGGAGAATCGGCTCCGGAAGTGGGCGTGAAGGCTGCCGTGGGTCACGGCCTGTCCCACGGCAGCCTTTACGATTCTCCGCATGGACTTCCAAATACGGTGCCACCCAACAGACTATGAGCAAAGTTAAAGCTCATTGACCAAAAGGGACAGTAGCAATGTTGACAGAAAATTGGTTTAATGACAGGAAACAGAGAGTGGGGGTTAATGAAGACTTATTGTTCTGGAGAAATGTCAGTGTTTGTACCCCAGCTCTTCCTAATATACCTTTATGATCTGGACCTTGGTGTGCAGGGCATAATTACAAAATGTGCAGGTAATTGTAAACCGCAAGGAGGATAGTGCATGCGTATTTAAACTAGCTGCTTCGCGGATTCGAGTCTTTTCGGCGGGAATTCAGCTGTTGGAGTGGGCGGAGCTACAGAGTCGAGCGGTGAGTATTTAAACTAGCTGCTTCGCGGATTTGAGTCTTTTCGGCGGGAATTCAGCTGTTGGAGTGGGCGGAGCTACAGAGTTGAGCGGTGAGTATTTAAACTAGCTGCTTCGCGAATTTGAGTCTTTTCGGCGGGAATTCAGCTGTTGGAGTGGGCGGAGCTACAGAGTCGAGCGGTGAGTATTTAAACTAGCTGCTTCGCGGATTTGAGTCTTTTCGGCGGGAATTGAGCTGTTGGAGTGGGCGGAGCTACAGAGTCGAGTGATGAGTATTTAAACTAGCTGCTTCGCGGATTTGAGTCTTTTCGGCGGGTATTCAGCTGTTGGAGTGGGCGGAGCTACAGAGTTGAGCGGTGAGTATTTAAACTAGCTGCTTCGCGGATTAGAGTCTTTTCGGTGGGAATTCAGCTGTTGGAGTGGGCGGAGCTACAGAGTCGAGCGGTGAGTATTTAAACTAGCTGCTTCGCTGCTTAAACAGCGGCCACAGGGTCTTTGGGGATGAATTTGAAGAGTGACATCGCAGCAAAGCAGTGACCTGATTGGTTGGTAAGGAAAGTGCTCCAAATAGCAGTAGCTGGGAGAAATTTAACTCTTCGTATGTTGGTAAGTATTGTGATTGGAAAGTAAAATCTTTATTACTTTCACTTATTTGATATTATATTTGTAATCGGTTAAGGTAAAGTGTAAAAATGGCAGGAGATCCCAGACCCGTGTTATGCTCCTCGTGCTCAATGTGGGAGTTCAGGGACGCGGCAGATGCCCCTGACTCCTTCATGTGCGGGAAGTGTGTCCAGCTGCAGCTCCTGTTAGACCGCATGACGGCTCTGGAGCTGCGGATGGACTCACTTTGGAGCATCCGCGATGCTGAGGAGGTCGTGGATAGCACGTTCAGTGAGTTGGTCACACCGCAGATTAGGATTGGTGAGGGAGACAGGGAATGGGTGACCAAAAGGCAGAGAAAGAGCAGGAAGGCAGTGCAGGTGACCCCTGCGGTCATCTCCCTCCAAAACAGGTATACCGTTTTGGATACTGTTGGGGGAGATGACTCATCAGGGAAAGGCAGTAGCAGCCAGGCTCATTGCACCATGGCTGGCTCTGCTGCACAGAAGGGCGGGAAAAAGACTGGCAGGGCTATAGTCATAGGGGATTCAATCGTAAGGGGAATAGACAGGCATTTCTGTGGTCGAAAACGAGACTCCCGAATGGTATGTTGCCTCCCAGGTGCACGGGTCAGGGATGCCTCAGATCGGCTGCAGGACATACTAAAGGGGAAGGGTGAACAGCCAGTTGTCGTGGTGCATATAGGCACCAACGATATAGGTTACAAAATGGGATGAGATCCTATAATCAGAATTTAGGGAGTTAGGAGATAAGTTAAAAAGTAGGACCTCAAAGGTAGTAATCTCAGGATTGCTACCAGTGCCACGGGACAGTCAGCGCAGAAATTCAGGAATAGTCAGAATGAATACATGGCTTGAGAGATGGTGCAGGAGGGAGGGGGTCAGATTTTGGGACATTGGAACCGGTTCTGGGGGTGGTAGGACCATTACAAATCGGATGGTCTACACCTGGGCACGACCGGAACCAATGTCCGAGGGGGTGCTTTCCCTAACACTGTTGGGGAGATTTTAAACTAATGTGGCAGGGGGGTGGGAACCAGATTAGGAACATAGAACATAGAACATAGAACAGTACAGCACAGAACAGGCCCTTCGGCCCTCGATGTTGTGCCGAACAATGATCACCCCACTTAAACCCACGTAACCCGTATACCCGTAACCCAACAATCCCCCCATTAACCTTACACTACGGGCAATTTAGCATGGCCAATCCACCTAACCCGCACATCTTTGGACTGTGGGAGGAAACCGGAGCACCCGGAGGAAACCCACGCGCACACGGGGAGGACGTGCAGACTCCACACAGACAGTGACCCAGCCGGGAATCGAACCTGGGACCCTGGAGCTGTGAAGCATTGATGCTAACCACCATGCTACCGTGAGGCCCCATGGTCAGAGGTCAGTAAAGAGGCAGCAACTGAAGCCAGGAAGGTACTACATAATAAACTCATTGTGACTAGGGGGAAGAGTAGGGAGGAGATGATGAATACAAAGGGACAGGTGGTCTGAGGTGCATTTGTTCCAATGCGAGAAGTGTAGCAGGTAAGGCAGATGAACTTGGGGCTTGGATTAGTACCTGGGAATATGACGTTATTGGTATTACTGAGACTTGGTTGAGGGAAGGTCAAGATTGGCAAATAAATATCCCAGGGTATAGATGCTTCAGGAGGGATAGAGAGGGAGGTAAAAGGGGTGGAGGAGTTGCATTACTGGTCAGAGAGGATATCACAGCTCTGATTAAGGAGGGCACAATGGAGGATTCGAGCACTGAGGCAATATGGGTGGAGCTCAGAAATAGGAAGTGTGCAGTAACATTGTTGGGACTTTACTACAGGCCTCCCAAAAGCGAGCATGAAGTAGAGGTACAAATATGTAGACAGATTATAGAAAAATGTAGGAGCAATAGGGTGGGCGTGATGGGAAATTTTAACTTCCCCAACATTGAATGGGACTCGTGTAGTGTTGGAGGCGTAGATGGAGCAGAATTTGTAAGGAGCATCCAGGAGAGTTTTTTAGAGCAGTATGTAAATAGTCCAACTCAGGAAGGGGCCATACTGGACCTGGTATTGGGGAACGATCCCGGCCAGGTGGTTGAAGTTTCAGTCAGTGATTACTTTGGGAATAGCGATCACAATTCCATAAGTTTTAGAATACTCATGGACAAAGATGAGCGTGGCCCTAAAGGAAGAGTGCTAAATTGGGGAAAGGCCATGTACAACAAAATTCGGCAGTAGCTAGGGAATGTGGATTGAGAGCAGCTGTTTAAGGGTAAATCCACATTTGAAATGTGCGAGTCTTTTAAGGAAAGGTTGATTAGAGTGCAGGACAGACATGTCCCTATGAAAATGAGGGATAGAAATGGCAAGATTAGGGAACCATGGATGAAGGATGGAATTGTGAGACTAGCTAAAATGAAAAAGGAAGCATACATAAGATCTAGGCGACTTAAAACTGATGAAGCTTTGGAGGAATATCGGGAAAGTAGGACAAATCTCAAACGCGCAATAAAGAGGGCTAAAAGAGGTCATGAAATATCTTTGGCTAACCGGGTTAAGGAAAATCCCAAAGCCTTTTATTTATATATAAGGACCCAGAGGGTAACCAGAGAAAGGATTGGCCCACTCAAAGACAAAAGAAGGAATTTATGTATGGAGTCAGAGGAACTGGGTGAGATTCTTAATGAGTACTTTGCATCGGTATTCACCAAAGAGAGGGACATGACGGATGTTGAGGTCAGGGCTGGATGTTTAAATACTCTAGGTCAAGTCGGCATAAGAAAGGGGGAAGTTTTGGGTATTCTAAAAGGCATTAAGGTGGACGAGTCCCCAGGTCCGGATGGGATCTATCCCAGGTTACTGACGGAAGCGAGGGACGAAATAGCTGGGGCCTTAACAGATATCTTTGCAGCATCCTTGAGCATGGGTGAGGTCCCGGAGGACTGGAGAATTGCTAATGGTGTCCCTTTGTTTAAGAAGGGTAGCAGGGATAATCCAAGGAATTAAAGACCTGTGAGCTTGACGTCAGTGGTAGGCACACTGTTGGAGAAGATACTGAGGGATAGGATCGATTCACCTTTGGAAGAAAATAGACTTATCAGTGATAGGCAGCATGGTTTTGTGCAGGGAAGGTCATGTCTTACAAACCGAATAGAATTCTTTGAGGAAGTGATAAAGTTAATTGATGAGGGAAGGGTTGAAGATGTCATATACATGAACTTCAGTAAGGCGTTTGATAAAGTTTCCCATGGCAGGTTGATGGACAAAGTGAAGTTGCATGGGGTTCAGGGTGTACTAGCTAGATGGATAAAGAACTGGCTGGGCAACAGGAGACAGAGAGTAGTGGTAGAAGGGAGTGTATCAAAATGGAGAAGGGTGACTAGTGGTGTTCCACAGGGATCCGTGCTTGGACCACTGTTGTTTGTGATACACATAAATGATCTCGACGAAGGTGTAGGTGGTATGATTAGCAAGTTTGCAGATGATTCTACGATTGGTGGAGTTGCAGAAAGCGAGGGGGACTGACAGAGAATACAGCAAAATATAGATAGATTGGAGAGTTGGGCAGAGAAATGGCAGATGGAGATCAATCCAGGCAAATGCGAGTTGATGCATTTTTGAAGATCCAATTCAATAGCGGACGATACGGTCAATGGAAGATTCCTTGGGAAAATTGATGTACAGAGAGATCTGGGAGTTCAGTTCCATTGTACCCTGAAGGTGGCAACGCAGGTCGATAGAGTGGTCAAGAAGGCATACGGCATGCTTGACTTCATCGGACGGGGTATTGAGTACAAGAGTCGGCAGGTCATGTTACAGTTGTATAGTACTTTTGTTAGGCCACATTTTAAATACTGCGTGCAGTTCTGGTCGCCACATTATCAGAAGGATGTGGATGCTTTAGAGAGGTTGCAGAGGATGTTCACTAGGATGCTGCCTGGTATGGAGGGTGCTAGTTATTAAGAAAGGTTGAGTCGATTAGGATTGTTTTCGTTGGAAAGACGGAGGTTGAGGGGGGACCTGATTGAGGTCTCCAAAATTATGAGAGGTATGGACAGGGCTGATAGCAACAAGCTTTTTCCAATTACAAGGGGTCAGGATTGCAAGGTGAGAGGGGGAAAGTTTAAGGGAGATGTGCGTGGAAAGTTTTTTACGCAGAGGGTGGTGGGTGCCTGGAATGCTTTGCCAGCAGAGGTGGTAGAGGCGGGGACGATAGCATCATTTAAGATGCATCTAGACAGATATATGAACGGGTGGGGAACAGAGGGAAGTAGATCCTTGGAAAATAGGCGACAGGTGTAGGTAAAGGATATGGATCAGCGCAGGCTGGGAAGGGCGAAGGGCCTGTTCCTGTGCTGTAATTTTCTTTGTTCTTAGTTCTTTGTTCATGAATAATCTTGGCTAGTATGGGAATTGAACCCACGCTGTTGCCGTTGCTCTGCATCACGAACCATCTGTCGAGTATAATGATCACAGACCAGACCCCAACAGTGTCTATTTATTTTATTTTGTAAGACTGTACCGGACTGATTGCATGAAGAAATAGGGATTTGGATTTTTAAAACAAAACTTTATTATTGACACAATATTAAACTAATATCACACCCACAAATTACTCCCTAAACAGTACTACTCAATACAGTAAATACAATATCCTTAATTACTAGCTCTATTCCCAATTAAACAACAAGAAAGGGAAAAAACATACAGCTCTCAATCCATCCTACACCCCAATGACACAGAGTAATGCTTGCTTTCCAGAACAGATTTGGCTCCTGTTAGAATCCCTGCAGACTGTGGCTCGATGTGTTCAAAAAGCTCTTTTTAACTGGTTTGTTTCATCTTCCCCCTTGTCCTCAGACAAGTCAGCATGTTTTTAAATATTATGAATCTAATTATTATATTAATATAATTAATATTGATATAATTATATAATATTAATATAACCTAATATAATTAATGGTGGCATGGTAACACAGTGGTTAGCATTGTTGCTTCACAACGCCAGGGTCCCAGGTTCGATTTCCAGCTTCAGTCACTGTCTGTGTGGAGTGCGCACGTTCTCCCCGTGTCTACGTGCGTTTCCTCTGGGTGCTCCGGTTTCCTCCCACAAGTCCCGAAAGATGTGCTGTTCGGTAATTTGGACATTCTGAATTCATCCTCTGTGTACCCGAACATGGGCCAGAATGTGGCGAATGGGGGCTTTTCACAATAACTTAATTGCAGTGTAAGCCTACTTGTGACAAAGATTATTATTATTATTTTTTAACTATCCCACTGTGAGAGCAAAAGACCTTACTTGTGGTCTAAAGGGTTAGCCAGATCAGAATCCACTCAGAACCTTTTTCAAATTGTCTAGATACCTTAGCTCCACCCAGCAGTGACATTATCTCCCCAAGATGAAATCAAATTATCTCCCTCGGCTGAAAACACATTAACTCCCCAGGGACTCCCCCTTGTCAAACAACATTGCCCTAGCCCAGACTTTTTGCTCTGGTCAATTTCACCTCTGGCTCCTAAAAGCTTTCTGGTCTTGCAAAACAAGATTTTTTAAAACCGTGACTACTGCAGTCAAACACACTCCACCCCAGGCTTTTAACCCTTAAATTGTCAAATTCTTATTATCCAATATATCAAAAATCCTGAATTTGTCACATCCAGCCAACTGAGCTAACCAACTCCCAGACTTAAGGAAGGATAAGAAGGCATTAGTGAAGATCCGGTAAAGATTCATAAGGATGGTTCTAGGGATGTGCAAATTCAGTTATGCCAAATGATTGGAAAAGTTGGGGCCGTTTTCCTTGGAGAAGTGAAGGTTGAGAGGAGATTTCATAGAGATATTCAAAATCATGAGGTGTAGAGTAGATAGAGAGAGAAACTGTTCTGTTTAGTGGGAGGATTGAGAACCATTGAGTACAGATTTAGATTAATTGACAAAAGAACTAATGGTGGCATGAGGAGAAATTGTTTTAATGCACCACATGGTTAGGATCTGGAATGCATTGACTGCGACTGTGGTGGTGGCAGATTGAATTGAGGTTTTTAAAGGGGAATTGGATCTTATCTGAAATGGAAAACTGTGCCGAGCTGTGGGAAGAAGGCAGGGGATAGCACTAGGTGAATTGTTCCTGCAGAGAATCAGCGTGGACATAGGCATTGACATGACAGGCTAATGCTCCTTCTGTGCTATGACAATTCAATGTGATTCTATGACAAGATTGTGGTGAGAGGTGAGGATAAAAAGGACATTTTCCCCTTTGAGGGGGAGAGCTGGCTGGTGGTGATTAGAGGTTCACCACACTTCAAGCAGGGGGCAAGGTTGAGAATGCAGGGCCTTCATGAATAATTTCCACCAGGACAGGAAATGAACCCACACTGTTGGCCTTGCTCTGCATCACAAACCAGTTATCCAGTCAACTGAGCTAAACTAGCCAGACTCTTACCCAAATCTCTTTGACAAAGAGTCATCCAGACTTGAAACATTAACTCCCTTCTCTCCACACCGATGCTGTCAGACTTGCTTGTGGTGATATGCCTGTAAGCAATGTCGTAGATGGATGGTGTGTGACCTCCAACCAGCAGGTGGCGGTGCAGACACACAATGCGGTCTCAAGACAGTGGTCATGTGACCAAGGACTCCAAGTACAGGGAGACACATCCAGCCATCAGCAGATGGTTGTAGGAGATGGCAGTAAGATATACAGGTGAACGGTTAGAACATAGAACATAGAACGATACAGCGCAGTACAGACCCTTCGGCCCACGATGTTGCACCGACATGGGAAGTCAAAAACTAAAGGCCATCTAACCTACACTATGCCATTATCATCCATATGCTTATCCAATAAACTTTTAAATGCCCTCAATGTTGGCGAGGTCACTACTGTTGCAGGTAGGGCATTCCACGGCCTCACCACTCTTTGCGTAAAAAACTTACCTCTGACGTCTGTCCTATATCTATTACCCCTCAATTTAAGGCTATGTCCCCTCGTGCTAGCCACCTCCATCCGCGGGAGAAGGCTCTCACTGTCCACCCTATCTAACCCTCTGATCATTTTGTATGCCTCTATTAAGTCACCTCTTAACCTTCTTCTCTCTAACGAGAACAACCTCAAGTCCATCAGCCTTTCCTCATAAGATTTTCCCTCCATACCAGGCAACATCCTGGTAAATCTCCTCTGCACCCGTTCCAAAGCTTCCACGTCTTTCCTATAATGAGGCGACCAGAACTGTACGCAATACTCCAAATGCGGCCGTACCAGAGTTTTGTACAGCTGCAACATGACCTCATGGCTCCGGAACTCAATCCCTCTACCAATAAAGGCCAACACACCATAGGCCTTCTTCACAACCCTATCAACCTGGGTGGAAACTTTCAGGGATCTATGTACATGGACACCGAGATCCCTCTGCTCATCCACACTGCCAAGAATTTTACCATTAGCCAAATATTCCGCATTCCTGTTTTTCTTTCCAAAGTGAATCACCTCACACTTCTCTACATTAAACTCCATTTGCCACCTCTCAGCCCAGCTCTGCAGCTTATCTATGTCCCTCTGTAACCTGCAACATCCTTCCACACTGTCTACAACTCCACCGACTTTAGTGTCGTCTGCAAATTTTCTCACCCAACCTTCTGTGCCCTCCTCTAGGTCATTTATAAAAATGACAAACAGCAACAGCCCCAGAACAGACCCTTGTGGTACGCCACTCGTAACTGAACTCCATTCTGAACATTTGCCATCAACCACCACTCTCTGTCTTCTTTCAACTAGCCAATTTCTGATCCACATCTCTAAATCACCCTCGATCCCCAGCCTCTGTATTTTCTGCAATAGCCGACCGTGGGTAACCTTATCAAACGCTTTACTGAAATCCATATACACCACATCAACTGCTCTACCCTCGTCTACCTGTTCAGTCACCTTCTCAAAGAACTCGATAAGGTTTGTGAGGCATGACCTACCCTTCACAAAACCATGCTGACTATCCCTAATCATATTATTCCTATCTAGATGATTATAAATCGTATCTTTTATAATCCTCTCCAAGACTTTACCCACAACAGACGTGAGGCTCACCAGCCTATAGTTACCGGGGTTATCTCTACTCCCCTTCTTGAACAAAGGGACCACATTTGCTACCCTCCAATCCTCTGGCACTACTATTCCTGTAGCCAATGATGACATAAAAATCAAAGCCAAAGGCTCAGCAATCTCTTCCCTGGCTTCCCAGAGAATCCTAAGATAAATCCCATCAGGCCCCGGGGACTTATCTATTTTCACCTTGTCCAGAATTGCCAACACTTCTTCCCTACGCACCTCAATGCCATCTATTCTAATAGCCTGGGTCTCAGCATTCTCCTCCACAACATTATCTTTTCCCGAGGTGTAGTTTCAGAGGAGTTCAAAGAAACTCTATGATAACTTGCTCTGTAATAGATCGCTATCTTACCACGTGTGATTGAATAAAGATTCTGGTTTGCATAAGTCTGGGTGTTTGATGCATTCCTTTATAAGGTATAGAATAAACACAACAATGCTGAGATTGTTCAGTATTTTCTGTTCCTGTTTCATATAGCTTTTTTTTAACTTACTTTGGACTCAATTCTCACTTCTGCGCTGAATGAATGTATTTGCATGTAATTTACCAGTTTCATGCCTTCAGTAGATGATAAACTCATTTTTTCTTTTACTCAAGAAAGCCTGGCTAAATTAGTTCCTTTTAAAACATCAAATTGGGGTTGGGAAAAGGTATCCACCAATGAAGGGGTCCTTTTTTATCTTAATCTTGTTGCAATCAACAGAGGAGGTTGAATAAAGAAAAGGAGCCAGTTCATCCCCACCTCACCCGGGGTATAACAATTTGGGGGTGTCCCAGCCAGACATTAACAAAATGGAGCATTCGTCCAGGATTTTAACAAATTTCAGGCATATGCTGAGATAATTCCCATCAAGGGTAACAAACTGAGGAATCCCGTCCAGGTTAATAACAGGTTATTAACAGGTTAATGACTTGTTGTAAAATATATAGACAACATAGACCTGGTGGATGTAATGTTCTCTGTAAGCACGGATGGCGATGTATTTGTAGTTGAAGTGATCAGAGAACATATGGCTTTGTAAATGAACAAAACTATTTATTACCTAACTAAAACACTAAAGGGTTTCTGCGATGTCTACTATGATTACAATTGGATGCTATGACTAAATACAAATAACTATGATTAACTAGAATTAATTACTATTGGCTAAGGAGCTACTCGATATGCAACTAGACTCTATGTCTGTTCTCCACGATCTGCTTCACATGTGGCTCTGTACCAGAAGCGTTCTCCTGTCACCACGCCACCTGTGGTCGGAGGCTAGAATTGTAATCTATACATACAGACACTAATGTTTATATACAGCTTAGTTATTATATTACATACACAGATTATAGTTTGCATATCATTACAGTGGGAGATGAAGGAGCAGTTCTGTGACACCAGTGGGTCGGGGATTTTTTGTGGGGCGTCCAGATCACTCCATAATTGGCAGTCGGATTTAACGTGCCCACTGAGCATTAGCTGGAACAGGACCTCCTATATTACCCTTACTGTGCGCAACAGTGCAGCCAGGGTAATCTCGTTGAACCTAGTTGCCCCTTTTGCTTTCCCTGCGAGCAATATGTGATAACTGGATGGCACAATGGCACAGTGGTTAGCACTGCTGCCTCACAGGGCCAGGGATCCAGGTTCAATTCCAGCCTTGAGTGACTTTCCACGTGGAGTTTACACATTCTCCCTGTGGCTGCGTGGGTTTGCTCCGGGTGTTCTGGTTTCCTCTCACGGTCCAAAGATGTTCCGGTTAGGTTATGGGGTTATGGGCATAGGTGGGAGTGGGCATGGGTAGTATGCTCATTTGAAGGGTTGGTAGAGACTCAATGGGCTTAAGGGCCCAGCTGTAGGGATTCTACAATCTGGATGTATCATTGAATAAGCCAATGTTGTCCTATAATGGGATGAAGAAAGTGAAACAAATATATATTTCTGGAGCTGCTATCCATGGTCCCACTAAACCCCGTTGGCTCAGCCGCTCCATGCCTGGGACAAATGATGGGACTGACATGAAGCACATCCAGCTTGGTGCTCCACCGAAATTTGGTTTGACCCTACCATGGCCATGGCACTCTGATTGAAGTGAGGCGGCCATGAGTTTCGTGTTTGTGTGCTGGATTGTCTATTTTGACGCCTGGACAAGGAAAACATTGGTCCAGACTGTGGTGAGATTTTGTCAAGATGCAAATCGTGCTAATTTTTGAGTTTCTTCCACCCTCTCCTCAAGGCCGGCAAAATTGGGTTTCACGTGTGAATAAGTTTAAAATCACCAAATCACTGAATCCCTCCAATCTCAGAGCACATGGACCAAAATCGCCTGTCAAAATAATTCAACTACACTGTCCTCAGCTGATAGGAATAGCTTTGTGTTTGTAGACACCACCTGGCTCATGTTCCGCCCTCTGTTTGTATGCCTAGGTTAGCATAGGAACAGTGCTGATTAAAATTGGTTCCATTTTTCTCATCATGACATTATAACACTGCTCTTTATTTTTATGACAGTCTTGCTACATTCTTGTAAACCTTCTCATTTTTTAATGTTTTTATTTAATAGCTGCCTTCTTTTTACCTTGAGAAATAAATATTCACATCTCATCTCTGTGCTAATGCCCCTGTTTTTAAATCACGGAGATGTTTTTTCCTGATCTCCTGCCAAATCCAATGAGTCATTGACACTGCATTGGGGGAAGCAACGCTCTGCTTCTTGTCTTTGTATATTTTGTCACTGCCTATCTCCTCTAAAAAGGTGCTTTCTTATTCTCCACTATACTGTGAGCAGTGCTTGCATGGCTGCCTGTGAAAATTGAACTTTGAGAGCTTGGCATTCAGCCCAACTACAGACATTTATGCCTCCCACAACCAGGGGAACATACTTTGTGGCATTTATACTATGTGGTTTGGTAGCTGCTTAATAAGTTCTAAGGGATCGTTATTATTGGCTTATCATGTTCATTACCACAAACCAAATTACACTGAAATGTAGAAAATATAACTAGATCTTTTTCTTAAGCGATGTTTGCATATATTCATATATGGGTTGCACAGCATTGCTGCCTCACAGCATCAGGGATCTGGGTTCAATTCCGGCCTTGAGTGACTGTGTGTGAAGTTTGCACGCTCTCCCTGTGTCTGCGTGGGTTTCCTCCCGGTGCTCCGGATTCCTCCCAAAGTCCAAAGATGTGCAGGTTAGCGTGGTAATTTGCATACGGCAAGTTTGTACATAATGTTATGCCCGGCCTCCGACCACTAGGTGGCATTGTAAACCCATCACGTGACCCTGTGATCTGGGAGTTGGGAGTAGGTTGTGCTGGGAAGTAGACGTATTTGCAATAGTTCCACAATAGTTGCTTAGTGTTAGTCGTTCATTATTTAATTTATCCTAGTTATCTTATGCAGTTGTTCTACAATAAATTATTTTAAACTACATATTCTGTAGTTCATCATTTACTTTAGCCAGTCTACAAAACATGACAGTTAGGTGGATTGGCCATGCCACATTGCCCCTTCTTGTCCCAAGATGTGAGAACATAGAACATAGAACATAGAACGATACAGCGCAGTACAGGCCCTTCGGCCCTCGATGTTGCACCGACATGGAAAAAAAAAACTAAAGGCCATCTAACCTACACTATGCCCTTATCATCCATATGCTTATCCAATAAACTTTTAAATGCCCTCAATGTTGGCGAGTTCACTACTGTTGCAGGTAGGGCATTCCACGGCCTCAGCACTCTTTGCGTAAAAAACCCACCTCTGACCTCTGTCCTATATCTATTACCCCTCAATTTCCGGCTATGTCCCCTCGTGCTAGCCACCCCCATCCGCGGGAGAAGGCTCTCGCTGTCCACCCTATCTAACCCTCTGATCATTTTGTATGCCTCTATTAAGTCACCTCTTAATCTTCTCTCTAACGAAAACAACCTCAAGTCCATCAGCCTTTCCTCATAAGATTTTCCCTCCATACCAGGCAACATGTGAGGTTACAGGGGTGGGGTGGGCTTAAATACGGTGCCCTTTTGGAGGGTTGCCGCAGCCTCGATAGGCCGAATGGCTGCACTGTAAGGATTCTATGATTTTTTTTCGAAAAATGACTGACTATTACAATCTGGGATTGCAATTTACGGCACATTGTCAATAAAATAATGTATTTCAAATTTGACCATTGAATATATGATACCTATCAACAATGAAACAGAAAAGATTTATAAAATACTGAGGTAGATTTTGTGTCATTGAAGATAACGGTTATTTTGCTTTAGTTCAGTACAGTTAGTCAGATGAATAACCTTTTGCAGCGAATGTTGTTTACTTATCAGGAACAGCAGGTTCTGACTGCTGGATCCATGTTCTGGGAAGTCGGCACAAAATGGTTGATAGGTTTTACGGTATGAATGGTTTATAGAGGGCACTAATGAATAAAGCTATAAATCTTTTCGGTGAGTACAAGTCTGTTGGTCCATTTGTGTTCAGTCACTGTTCTGTAGCAAAATAAAGCACCAGTTGAATATGCCCAGTTTAACTAACAGTGGAGTTACAGCTTGTGGCTGCTATCATTTCTATGCAGGCACAGCCAATAGTTTCCCCTTCGCCTTGTCAAAACTGCAGGTTTTGACAATGTCCAATGTTGTTTAAAGGCTGGTCAAGCTGTGGAAAAGAACATTCAGCAAATTGAGAAAAATTAAATTGTCAAGATAAATAACGGTAAATTTCAAATAAATGTGATACAAATCTTTCATGGCAGAAAATTACATTTGTCCCTTTAGTAAGTAGAAGTTATTCCCCGGCCTTGATTGTACTTTTAATGTATAGCAGTTACTTGTGAAGCCTGGAATCAACTGTTCAATGTAACATATACACGGTTGGACCCGAATAAATGGGTGGCACAGTAGCACAGTGGTTTGCACTGTTGCTTCACAGCGCCAGGGACCTGGGTTCGATTCCCGGCTTGGGTCACTGTCTGTGCGGAGCCTGCACATTCTCCCCGTGTCTGCACGGGTTTCCTCCGGGCGCTCCAGTTTCCTCCCAGAAGTCCCGAAAGACGTGCTTGTTAGGTGAATTGGACATTCTGAATTCTCCCTCAGTGTACCCGAACAGGCGCCAGAGTGTAGCGACTAGGGGATTTTCACAGTAACCTCATTGCTTGCAAGCCTATTTGTGACAATAATAAAGATTATTATTATTATACCTCAGAAATGGAGCCTATGTTGAAACTATAAAAATGACGATGAAGCAATGCTTTTTACAATCCTTTTGAACTTTCAGACTGATTTATCCTTTTCAGGATGTTTGGGCTTCTTCAGATTTGTTTCGCCTCTGAGGGTGTCTGTCAGTATCTCTCAGTTAAGTCGTGCCAATGTGTGGCTGAAATCTATTCATCTGATGGACACCATTTTTCACTAGGTTGAAATCCAAATTTAAAGAAACTACCGAGTTAGAATGGAAGGGGAGCAGAGACTTTCTCTGTCCACTAGATGGAAGCGGTGAGCTGCATTGCAGGCTGGCACTCTTGACGCGCAGTCTCGAATGATGTGACTTTTATATTTTGTCTTCATTTGTTACTATACACACCAAACTGAATGGAACAGTGGTCTGCAAAAGGCCCAATTTGGGTCAGAATTTCTGTAAATAATACAGAGCCAAACATTAGAATTACTTTATTTTGCTGTTGGGTCTAATCTAATCAGAGAATCCCCACAGTGCGGAAGGAGGCCATTCAGCCCATCGAGTCTGCACACCCCTCTGAGAGAGCACCCACCTTAGGCCCAATCCCCTGCCCCCGTAACCCCACCAAACTTGGACCTAAGGGGTAATTTATCATGGCAAATCCATCTAACCTGCATATCCTTTGGACTGTGGGAGGAAACCAGAGCCCATGGAGGAAACCCATGCAGACACAGGGAAAACATTCAAACTCAATATTGGGAATAAAGGATTGAATGTTCATCGTGTAGATAGCGAAGAATGAGGAAGGACAATTAAAAAGAACTCTTGAGATTTCAGAATCCAGTAATCTCTCCTGAGCTACTACCTTGCAATATAATTTCATTCCTTAACACTGTTACATCACATCTCTACATTAAAAATCAGTCCCTGCAAATGTTGATGCTTTTTGAGAAAAATTGATGCTTTTTGAGAAAAATTGAGCCCGCGACATAAATCTTGATGTTTTTCCCCAGTTGGCTGATGTGAATGAATAGGATTTGTACAACACCTTGTGTGGCAGAGTGCTAAATAAACACTGCTAGCGTACAACGAAAAACTGAACTTTATGACCCATCGCAAAAGCATGCCATTGGATATCTGAGACAGTTGCACAGTAATTAGCAGCGTTACAAGTGATTGTTCCAGTGAAAAGGCATGCGAAGAACGGTGAATAGTTTGTAAGGCTTTGGCAAGGTCTAATTGTGCTGGGTTATCCATCAACTCAAACCAGTGGCTTCCACCTCATTAACAGGAGGCTACTTACCTTCTGTGATGTCACTAGGGCAAGTGTAGGCTTGCCTGTGGGAATGCAGCAAGAATTCAGCACGCACATTCTGTGTATTTAATGATTAAAAGGGTTTACACAGAAAGTTCAGTCAAATTATAACTCAGACCCTGATGAGGACCAGGAATAAAGGCAAATAGTTAGCATAAAAAAACAGGGAGGTGCACTTTGTTTTTACATAACAGATTTACTTTTCCTCAGAAATAAAACACATTGACGGAGGCAGAAAGTTGGGAATGGGGGGGAGGGGGGGGGGGGGGGGAGAACACATCTGTAGGGGGAACAAAATGACAGGGGGGTGTGTGGAAGGCTCTAGACTGGCCTCAGCAGGTCACTCTCGGAATCCTGGAACAAGATGGCACTGCAAGTAGCCACTTTATTTAAAAAAAAAACATTTTATTAGGGCATTTGTGATTGTTTTAACAATAATTTTGAATGAAAACGTAACACAGTAAATAACCCCCCCCCAACCAACAGCTATACCCAGCCAACATGGCTTACACACACAATTCCCCAGTCCCCCATCCTCCTTTCGCTGATCACGCATCAATTACTGCACCCACCCTGCCCCCCTCCCTAACCATCACGCCCCCCCCCCCCCCATCATATCTGCTAACAGTTTAATTTTCCCCTTAGAAGTCGATAAACCTACGGGCGAACCCCAGCATCAATCCTCTCAGGGCAAACTTGATCTTCTCAAGCTTCAGAAACCCGGTCATGTCACTAACCCAATGTCCCAATTTCGGGGGCTCCATGTCAATAAGATCCCCCTCCGAGCTACAAGGGAGGCAAAGACCAAAGCATCAGCCTCTCTCGCACCCTGGACTCTCGGGTTTTCCAACACACCAGAAATCGCCACCATTGTCTTTAGTACGGTGGACATGACATCGGCAAATCCTTTCCAGAATCCCCTGAGCTTCGGACATGCCCAAAACATGTGGACATGATTTACAGACCCTCCCGCACACCACCCACATCTGTCCTCCACCCCCTCATAAAACCTGCTTATACAGGCCACAGTCATGTGTGCCTGGTGGACTGCCTTAAATTGTATCAGGCTGAGCCTGGCACACGATGAGGACATGTTGACTCTACTCAAAATATCCTTCCACAGACTTTACCTCCCCTGTCTGGGTTTCCTTCCACTCCATGAGCTCTTTATAAATTTCCGAGACCTTCCCTTCTCCCACTCCCGCTTTTTTTAGAATTAGAATTAGTACAGTACAGCACAGAACAGGCCCTTCGGCCCTCAATGTTGTGCCGAGCAATGATCACCCTACTCAAGCCCACGTATCCACCCTACACCAGTAACCCAACAATCCCCATTAACATTATTTTTTAGGACACTAAGGGCAATTTAGCCTGGCCAATCCACCTAACCCGCACATCTTTGGACTGTGGGAGGAAACCGGAGCACCCGGAGGAAACCCACGCACACACGGGGAGGACGTGCAGACTCTGCACAGACAGTGACCCAGCCAGGAATCGAACTGGGGACCCTGGAGCTGTGAAGCTTTGATGCTAACCACCATGCTACCATGCTGCCCACGGTACATATCCTGTATCCCCTGAGGCGGTAGAAGCAGAAAGGTCGAGACCTGCCTCCGTGCAAAGTCCCTCACCTGCAAATACCGGAACCCAGTCCCACTGGCAGCTCAAACTCCTCCTCCAAGTCGTCCAAGCACGGAAACCCGCCGTCAACGAACACGTCCCCTAACCGCTCAATCCCAGCTCGTTGCCATCTCCGAAAGCCCCCATCCAGCCTCCCCGGCACAAACCAGTGGTTACCACGAATGGACTCCATACCGACGCTCCCTCCACTCCCATATGCTTCCGCCACTGTCCTCATACCCTCAGAGCTGCCACAACTACCGGGCTTGTGAATTACCATGCCAGCAAGAATGGCAGAGGCGCCATTACCATTGCCTCCAAGCTTGTGCCCTTACATGATGCCACCTCCACACTGACCCCTCTCCCACTACCCACTTCCTAACCATAGCGGGGTAGTACGGTAGCACAAGTGGCTAACACTGTGGCTTCACAGCACCAGGGTCGCAGGTTCGATTCCCCGCTGGGTCACGGTCTGTGCGGAGTCTGCACGGTGTCTGCGTGGGTTTCCTCCGGATGCTCCGGTTTCCTCCCACAGTCCAAAGACGTGCAAGTTAGGTGGATTGGCCATGATAAATTGTCCTTAGTGTCCAAAAAGGTTAGGAGGGGTTATTGGGTTATGGGGATAGAGTGGAAGTGAGGAATTAAGTGGGTCAGTGCAGACTCAATGGGCCAAATGGCCTCCTTCTGCACTGTATGTTCTATGTTATGTTCTATGTTCTATATTTATCGCCCTATATTAGCTCCTAAAATTCAGTAGGGCCAACCCTCACCCCCCACTCGGACCCACTCCAACAGCACCTTCTTTACTCACGGGGTTTTATCCGCCCATATGAACCCAGAGATCACCGCATTGACCCTCTTAAAAAAAGCTTTGGAATAAAAATAGGGAGGCACTGGAATATGAACAAAAATCTCAGGAGAACCATCATCATTACAGTTTGTACCCTCCTCGCCAGTGACAACGGGAGCATGTCCCACCTTTGAAAGACCTCCTACATCTGCTCCACTAACCGGACCAAATTTATTTATGTAGCTGCACCCACCCCCGTGCCACCTGATTCCCAAGAATCAAAAGCTCCTGTCCACCACTTTGAACGGCATCCCCCCCCCCCCCCCCCCCCCCCCCCCCTCACCCCCAGTCTCCTCTCCTGCCTCCTCGCCTGGATCACAAAAATCTCACTCTTACCCATATTCAACTTATACCCCGAAAATCGGCCAAATTCTCTGGGATCTGCTTCATCTCTCCAATTCCCCTCAACGGATGAGAAATATACAGGAGTAGGTTGCCTGCATATAATGAGGTCCTGTGCTCCACCTGGACTATCCCCTGCCAGTCCTTTGACTCTCTCAGCGACATCGCCAGTGGCTCTATAGCCAAGGCAAACAACAGTGGGGAGAGTAGACATCCCTGCCTCGTCCCCCGGTGCAGCCTAAAATATTCTGAGCTCAGTTGGTTCGGTCCATCCAGCCACCAGTGCCTGATACAGCAACCAGACCCAGTCTACAAAACCCTGCCCAAAGCCGAAACGCCCCAAGACCTCCCACAGGTATTCCCACTCCACCCGGTCAAAGGCCTTCTCCGCATCCATAGCAACCACTACCTCCACCTCCCTATCCTCGGAGAGCATCATGGTCACATTTAAAATCCTCCTGATGTTGGCGTTAACTGCCTCCCTTTTACATGCTCCGTCTGGCCCTTCCCTGACACACAATCCTTTATCCTCGAGGCCAAAACCTTGGCCAGCAATTTTCCGTCTACATTCAGAAAGCAGATTGGTCTGTATGAACCGCAATTTTCCGGGTCCTTCTCCCGCTTCAGAATCAGGGAAATTGAAGCCTGTGACATCATTGGGGGGAACATCCCTCTCTCCCAAGCATCATTAAACGCCATTACCAGCAAGGGCCCAGCACCCCGGGAAACCTCTTGTAAAATTCCACTGTGTATCCGTCCGGCCCCGGGGCCTTGCCCAACTGCATAGCCTCCAATCAGCTCTTCCTCCACCCTCAGAAACCTTCAAACCTTCCAAAAAATGCCTCATCCCCTCCATCCTAGTCTGATCCATCACCCTCAGGTGTGTCTCTTGTAGCATTGCGACGTATGACTTTAAACTCTTCAGATGCGCGAACACGCGAGCCCTCTTGACTGGCCCATTCAGCCCTCTCACATTCCACGTGGTCAACCTGGTTGGGGTGCACCCCACCAACCCCCCTGTGGTGATGTTCATCACTGTACATACACAAGGGGTTAATGTAAATACATGTAGACTAGCTAGACACTAGAGGGAGCACCAGAGACATCACACACACACACACTCAACCAATAGATCCCCTGCCATCATCCCCTGTGTCGCAGACTCAAACCAATTTTCGCTGAACGCTCTCTTCCTTTTAGACCACTTCTGGTCCACAAATCCATAAACCGGTGGGATACTCATGTCTTTCACCTCACCAGCACCTTGGACTATCATTCAGTTCCATCGTAAATGGAGGGAAAAGATCCAAAAGGTCCACCACAAGTGGGAGCCACCAAATATGCGACCATTCACACCATGGTTGCCATCGGAAGAAGTAGCAACTTTATAAGGTCCCAAAGGGAAAGAGAATATCCCAGGGCCAAAAAAGCCAGATAAGTGCTGTTGAACAGTGAGATGTGATAGTGGACCCACGCCGGCCGTGTAGGGCCGGCTTTCTGTGCCAGGGCAGCGCACAGCACTCTGGCGCCATTCTAGCCCCTGAAGAAGAGGAGAATTACAGAGCCTGGAGGCCCATTGACCCCGGCGTAGCTCGCGCTGAGTTTGACACTGGCATCAACACTTGGCCGCGATATTGGTGAGTCCTGGCCCTGATGTTATTCCTTTCTCCATCGGAAGATGTCTGAACCTGATGGGCATGATTTGACAGACTATAGCAGTGCCGAGGAGCATCTCACTATCCAACAGCACTTTTCTGGCTCTTGCCCCTGAGGTATTCGCTCCACCAAGGCCGCATTTAGAGGGATTTTGTGCTCGTGAGCTGAACGCATCAGCAGGAAAGGCTCTGCAATTATACGTATATATCTAGACAAGGGTTAATTATTTCATCTCGGTGCAACACAACCACTAGAGGGCATAGAACATAGAACTGTACAGCACAGTACAGGCCCTTTGGCCCACGATGTTGTGCCAAACTAGTCTGAAACTAAGATCAAATCTACTCCCAATCATTCTAGTGAACTCCATATGCCTATCCAATAACCGCTTGAAAGTTTCTAAAGTGTCCGACTCCACTATCATAGCTGGGAGTGCGTTCCACGCCCCAACCACTCTCTGAGTAAAGAACCTACCTCTGACATCCCTCCTTTATCTTCCACCATGAACTTTCCCGTACCAGCCTCCCCGGACAGGCGCCGGAATGTGGCTTCACAGTAAAATTGACATTAAAGCCTACTCGTGACAATAAAATTGATATTGAAGCCTACTCGTGACAATAAGCGATTTTCATTTATAGTTATGCCCCCTTGTAACAGCTACATCCAGCCGAGGAAAAAGTCACCTCCCATTCTCCTTCGCTCCAATGAGAAACGCCCTAGCTCACTCAACCTTTCCTCATAAGACTTACCCTCCATTCCAGGCAGCATCTTAGTAAATCTCCTTTGCACCCTTACCAATGCTTCCACATCCTTCCTATAATGAGGTGACCAGAACTGCACACAATACTCAAAATGTCATCTAACCAAGGTCTTGTACAGTTGCAGCATAACCTCACGGCTCTTAAACTCAATCCCCCTGTTAATAAACGCTAACACACGACCGGCTTTCTTCAAGGCTCTGTCCACTTGGGTGACAACTTTCAGAGATCTATGGACATGAACTCCGAGATCGCTCTGCTTCTCTACATTCTTCAGAAGCCTGCCGTTAACCCTGTAATCCGCATTCAAATTTGTCCTACCAAAATGAATCATCTCACACTTAGCAGGGTTGAACTCTATCTGCCACTTTCCAGCCCAGCTCTGCATCCTATCAATGTCTCTTTGCAGCCTACAACAGCCATCCACATTATACACTACTCCACCAACCTTGGTGTCATCAGCAAATTTACTAACCCAACCTTCAACTCCATCATCCAAGTCACTGATAAAAATCACAAATAGCAGAGGACTGTTGCTTGTTCTGGGTGAGTGTGCTTAACACTCAATTTGGCTCTGTTTCGTTCCTTAGCTCTAGAGTTGCCAGGTATCGTTAAGATACCATCACAAGTTTCAAGTTCAAGTTCAAATCAATAAATCCATACACCAGTTAGTAAGTTCAAACAAGACACATTTACTATATTACAGTAATCTACTAATCATGCATATAAAACTATAAGACTAGGTTAATCCTACGACTAATAGGCCAAATACTTATCTGGATAAGGGGACTGCCGGATCAGGGAACAACAGCCTCTAGCTTTGTCCTGGGTCCACAGGCTTCCAGTAGTTATGGACTAAAGGGGGTCAGGAGTGTCTATTCCCGTAGCGAGCATTGTATGACACTTACGTGATGGCGGCTACTGTCCAGGCCTCTCCTCCTCAAGGTTCTTCTGCTGCAACGGTGTTCTGCTGGGAGGGCTGGCTGGTCAAGGAGAGGCTGGCAGAGAGAGAGAACTGGGGTCACGGTCTCTGTCTTATACTCCTCTCAGGGTCTCGCGCCCACCTAGGCGGACCCTCTGTACACTCGCAATCGATTGGGTCTCTTCCCAATCGATTGATTTGAATTCCCCAATAACGGGGCAGTTCCTTGATTACTGGGCGGTTCTTGGGACTTATTGTTTTGGACTTCTTTTGGCGGCGAGAAGTCTGGCCTTCCATTTAATGTATCGATTTGTGTTAACTTGTTTCCATTGTACCTGGGAATCACCGGGTATCGCCTCATTAGTATGCTAACTTGTTTTCTTTCACAGTGCTGTCTGGTTTCTGCAGCAGTCAGAACTGGTTTCTTCAGTAGTCAGAATACACAAGCGCTTTGCAAGCTGCTTGCTTTTGCAACATGTCCATTTTCCCTGCATTCCTTGTAATCTTCCATTTTGTGTTGGGCAGTGGCCACCCCAGGTGGCTACAGGACCTGTGGTACACGGCTGATGACTGGGCTCCAGGATGAAAATTTACCATCCACCACCACCCTCTGTCTTCTATGTGATAGTCAGTTACTGATCAAATCGGCCAAATTTCCCTCTATGCCACGCCTCCTTACTTTCTGCATGAGCCGACCATGGGGCACCTTATCAAACGCCTGACTAAAATCCATGCATACGACATTAACTGCTCTACCTTCATCTATGTACTTAATTACCTTCTCAAAGAATACAATCAAACTTGTGAGGCAAACTTACCCCTCACAAATCCGTGCTGACTATCCTGCATTAAGCTGTATATTTCCAAATGATCATAAATCCTATCCCTCAGGACCCTTTCCAATAATTTACCGATGACCAAAGTGAGACTAATCGGCCTATAATTCCCAGGGTTATACCTATTCCCTTTCATGAACAAGGGGACAACATTCACCTCTGTCCAGTGTTCTGGCACTATTCCTGCAGACATTGAGGACATAAAGATCAAAGCCAAAGGCTCTGCAATCTCATCCCTCGCCTCCCAAAGAATCCTATGATATATCTCATCAGGCCCAGGGGACTTATTTTCCTCAGGCGTCTCAAAATTTCTAACATATCTTCCTTCCGAATATCGACCTCCTCCAGCCTGTATCGCACTATCCTCCTCAACAACATGGCTCCTCTCCTTTGTGAACACTGAAGAAAAGTATTCATTTAGGGCCTCTCCTATATCTTCAGACTCCATGCACACGTTCCCACTACTGTCCTTGACCGGCCCTAACTTCACCTTGGCCATTCTTTTATTCCTCACATAAGTGCAAAAGGCCTTGGGGTTTTCCTTGATCCTACCTGCCAATGCCTTCTCATGCCCCCTGCTAGCTCTCCTAAGCCCTTTCTTGAGCTCATTCCTAGCTATCTTGTATCCCTCAAGTGCCCCAACTGAACCTTGTTTTCTCATCCTTACATAAGCCCTCTTCATCCTCTTGACAAGACATTCAACCTCTTTTGTAAACCATGGTTCCCTCACTCGACCATTTCCTCCCTGCCTCACAGGGACATACATATCAATGACCAGCGATGTACACAGGGATCAGTGCTGGGTCCTCTGCTATTTGTGATTTTTATCAATGACTTGAAGGAGGGGCTGCCTGCTTGGTTGAGGGTGGCGGCCAGAGCAACGTCTGATGCATCACTCTCAACTTGGAACGGGAGCGCCTCGTTGACCGTGTGCATCGTGGCCTTGGCGATATTGGCCTTGTTACGGTTGAAGGCCTGGTGAGCCTCGGCTGTCATTGGGAAAACGGTGGAGTGAATGAGTGGGCGGGCCTTGTCCGCATAGTTAGGGACCCACTGGGCGTAGTACGAGAAGAACCCTAAGCATCGTTTGAAGGCCTTGGGGTAGTGGAGAAGGGGGAGTTTCATGAGGGGGCGCATGAGGTCGAGGTCGGGCCCTAGAACTCCATTTTGAACCACATAGTAGAGGATGGCTAATCGGTTAGTGCTGAACACACTTCTTGTTATAGGTTAGGTTGAGGAGTTTGGCGGTGTGGAGGAATTTGGGAAGGGTGTCTCTCTTCCCTGGCCTTCGCAGGCTTCCAATACCTATGGACTGGAGAAAAACAAAATTAATGTGAATTTTACTTTAATTATACACCACCAAAGAACTTGTGAACCACTCTGAGCATTATTTTAAAAATTGTTTCAAAAATTGCAATATTTAAGGGTTCTTCAGTAGACATTTACATTTGTGGCTATCCCCTGCAAATTTAAAATAATATATTTTTCTGTTAAGAATCCTCTACATAGACTTACAGTAATGTTTGTCTTAAATGGGATATGAATTTAAGCAAAGGTGATCCTCTGATAGGTGTTAATCAAATAAAAATGTGAATGAATGCAGAAGCACACAAATTGTACTTTTTTTAAAAAAGGGCAGCACGGTAGCATGGTGGTTAGCATAAATGCTTCACAGCTCCAGGGTCCCAGGGTCCCAGGTTCGATTCCCGGCTGGGTCACTGGCTGTGCGGAGTCTGCACGTCCTCCCCGTGTGTGCGTGGGTTTCCTCCGGGTGCTCCGGTTTCCTCCCACAGTCCAAAGATGTGCGGGTTAGGTGGATTGGCCATGATAAATTGCCCGTAGTGTCCTAAAAAGTAAGGTTAGGGGGGGGGGGGGGGGGGTTGTTGGGTTACGGGTATAGGGTGGATACGTGGGTTTGAGTAGGGTGATCATGTGATCATGGCTCGGCACAACATCGAGGGCTGAAGGGCCTGTTCTGTGCTGTACTGTTCTATGTTCTATGTTCTATGTTAGCGTCGTGGTCCTGCTGGTTGTGGCTGCAGATTGTGACTTTTTCCAAGTATGGGAAGGTGGCCCGCAGTCCGTACTAGTCAACCATTCGGTCCATCTCCCGTTGGAAGACCGAGACCCCGTTAGTGACGCCGAAGGAAACCCTAAGGAAGTGGTAAAGGCGGCCGTCCACTTCAAACGCAGTGAATGGGTGGTCCGCCTTGCGAATGGGGAGCCGGTGGTAGGCAGATTTCAGGTCCACCGTTGAGAAGACCCGGTACTGTGCGATCTGATTGACCATATCAGATATGTGTGGGAGGGGGTACGCGTCGAGCTGCGTACACCGATTGATGGTCTGACTGTAGTCAACGACCATCCTGTTTTTCTCCCCAGTTTTCACAACTGCCACTTGGGCTCTCCAGGGGCTGTTGCTGGCCTCAATAATACCTTCCCGTAGCAGCCGCTGGACCTCAGACCTGATGAAGGTCCTGTCTGCTCCTGGTGGTGACGGGTTTGCAATCCGGGGTGAGGTTTGCAAACAGAGAAGCCGGGTCGACCTTAAGGGTAGTGAGACCACAGACAGTAAGGGGTGGTAGGGGTATGCCAAATTTCAGGGCTAGACTCTGGAGGTTGCCCTGGAAGTCCAGGCTGAGTAGCAGCACAGAGGTTGGGGAGGACGTAGAGCCGGAAGCCGCATCGGGGTGGTTGAAGCTCTCAGTGCTCCCGGAGTCCAGAAGGCGGGATGTCTTGTGCCAATCGACCTTCACTGTCGTCAACGTGGTCATGAGGGTGTGCGGTCGGGACTGGTCGATTATGATGGAGGCAAGACGCAGCTGGTGTTGGTAGGCCCCTGGCTGGTCAGCGGCGGTTGCAGGCGATGAGCAGCCCGATGAGGTGCCCGATGATGAGGGGTCCTGAGGCGGGGAAGATGCCGGCACCCTCGGGGCGCACATGGCAGGCGGCGTTAAAGATGGCGGCGGCCACGGGCCACACGTGTCCTGAGGCAAGCAAGATGGCGGCGGCCACGGGCCACACGTGTCCTGAGCTGAGGAAGATGGTGGCGCCCACAGGTCGCACGTGGGGGGGTGCAGGGACAAAGGGTCTGATTAAAGCGGCGATCGAGTGGGCCTGGCACACAGCAGCGAAATGTCCTTTCTTCCCACAGGCTTTGCAGAGCGCGCTCCACGCCGGGCAGTGCTGCTGGTGGTGCTTTGTCTATCCGCAGAAGTGGCACTTGGGTCACACAGGGTTAGTTGGCTTCCGCGCGGCGCATACTTGGGGTTGGCTGGGGGCGGTCGCTGGTGGGGTCCACGATGGGGTGTTTGCTGGCGGGGTCCATGATGTCCAGGAGGGGGGCGCCGTGCAGTTGGGGGCATACGCCTGTACATTGCGGGAGGCAACTGTGAGTAAGATCGCGAGTTTCTTGGTCGACGCGAGGCCGAAGGTAGCCCCTTCTCAGAGGCGCTGGTGGATGTACGCCGACCCTTTGCCCGTAACGAAAGCGTCCCTGATTAGGAGTTCAGAATGTTCAACGACCGAAATGGCCTGGCAATCGCAGTCCCTCGCCAGGGCATGCAGGGCACACCAGAAATCATCCACAGACTCACCGGAGAGTTGATGCCGCGTGGACAGGAGGTGCCTGGCATAGATTTTGTTGGTCTGCTGAGCGCAGTTCTCCTTCAGTAGTGCCATGGCCTCAGCGTAGGCAGGCGCGTCGCGGATGAGGGGAAAGATATCGGAGCTCAGCCGCGTGTACAGGATCTGGAACTTCTGTGCCTCTGAGGGTGGTTCTGTCGCAGATCCGATGTATGCTTCAAAGCAAGCTAGCCAATGTGCGAAGGCCGACTTGGCGTTGTCTGCTTGAGGGTGCAGCTGCAGGTGATCAGGCTTGATGCAGAGATCCATCGCTGTAAAATCTCTGCGTAATAAATTGGTGCACTATCAATTACGACGAGACGAGAGTAGAGTGTAATCGAGGCTTTATTACGCTGAGATGTGTAGCCTCCCGCAGCTGCTGCCGAAATGGCTGCAGCTTGGAGAGCCCACATATTTATACTCCTCCTACTGGGCGGAGCCAGCAGGCAGGGATTAACCCCCTACCTATAGTAGAGATGGAGGGAGAGGGAGAGAGGGAGGGAGGGAGTGACTCGTCCACCCCCGGTTACAAAATGTCAGCCACCCTGCCATGGCATGACGGTCACGAGAACACGGTCGCTCGTTGCCCTGTGGCTTATGGCCACAGGACACTGACGCACCGGTGAGGAGGACGTAGTTAACTGCCCGTTGGATGCAGGAAGTGACCAGGGGTGAGGCTGGCCGCGTATCAGCAGCGCAACCAGGCCACCGGGACACACAGGTATCCCGTGGCACGTGGCTGCCGAGGTGTCCAATAACCTCCATCTAACATGTCGTTTCTCTGACCCCACCACCCTTCTGTAGGTTAGCAGAATGTATGGGAACAGAACGGCTATGTTCTGCGCAGTGGATGGGGCCGCTGCACTGCAGTTGGAGATGGGGGGGGTGGAGGGTGGAGGAGGAGGAGGAGAGAGTGAGGGTGCAGCCAGGGCACCAGAGGCGACAGCCAAGGCCTAGGGTGTACCTTGCCCGGATGTCTTTCCAGACAATGCCGGACATCACCTGCAGGAGGAGACTCCAGTTGAGTCGAGAGACGGTGACACATATCTGTCACCTCGTGGCGCACCTCCCGCCACGTGGAACGGGAGGAGGACACGCGATCCCGGTTGCCGTCAAGGTGATGGTCGTTCTTAACTTCTATGCGACCGGCTCCTTCCAGTCTCCGAGCAGGGACCTCTCCGGGATCTCCCAGTCTCTGGTGCACAGGTGCATCCGGGATGTGACCGACGTCCTCTATGCCATCGCCGACCGCTATATCACCTTACCCGAGAACCGAGCAAGTCAAAATTCACGAGCTCGTGGATTTGCCAGAGTGGCCGGGATACCGAGGGTGCAGGGGGTAATCGATTGTGTTCTCGCCCCCATGCGCCCGCCTGCAGGGGACAGGGAGGTCTTCACAAACATGAGGGGGACATACTCCATGAATATCCAGGTGGTATGCGACCCCCACATGAGGATCATGAACGTCTGCGCAAGGTTCCCAGGGAGTGTGCATGACGCCTACATTCTGGCGCGGTCGTAAATCCCTGCAATGTTTGAAGGACGGCCCCCTCGGCTGAGGGGCTGGTTGCTGGGCGACAGGGATTATCCACTGAGGTCTTGGCTGATGACGCCTATACGGAGGCCTCAAACCAATGCGGAAACACGATACAACGAGGCCCATGCAGCAACCAGGGGTGTGGTGGAGCGCTGCTTTGGCCTCCTGAAGATGAGATTCAGGTGCCTGGACTGCTCCGGAGGGGCCCTGCAGTACCAGCCTGACAAGGTCGCTCGCATTGTTGTGGTCTGCTGTGCGCTGCACAACATCGCGATGCAAAGGGGAGATGCCCTGGTGGAAGAGGCGAAGGGAGAAGCCAGTGGCAGTGGTGCCAGCACAGAGGAGGAGCAGGATGAGGAGGAGGAGGAGGAGGTTGGTGGAGGTGCGGGCGCAGCACGCAGACAGGACACGTCGCGCGCGACGGTTCGGCTAAACACCAACACTACCACCTGCATCGCCAGTCGCGCAGACGGTCAACACACAACTGCAACCACGCCCCCCCCCCTCCCCCCCCCACCCCCCTCCCCGCACTCCCGCTCTGCGTACACTGCTCCAGTTCTAAATCACCCTTACCACTGGGGCCAGACGGTATGGCATGACAATGATGGCTGTGTCAGCGGGTGTGATCAGTGCCGTGTTGAATGATGACGGCCCGCTATGCGATGAGCTGAGAACTCAGAATTGTTAGACAAAGTCTGACTCATGGCAATAGCTGAACCATCCACCTCGGTGGCCGCTGAGTTCGTCAGGGACACTCCATCACGTGCCCGCATGGGGTAGCTGTGGGAGGGGGTGGGGGGAGGGGAAGGGACTGCACACCCGGCAGCAAAGTTTCACCGCTCGTCAACCCCAGCGACACTCGGTCACCATCACGATCCCTGTGGCAACGGAAACATCACAAGTTAGGTGCAACAGTGAGTTTAATGGTTAACGTAGTTTACAGATGCCCTAGCCCCTACAACTAATCTGTGCCCTTCACCCATGCCAACTTACCACTATGTCTAAGTGACTCCCCAGTTGATACAACAGGAGTGGAGGAGGACTGCTGCGAATCGCCCCCTTCGACATGTCTCCCTGTCGGCACTCCTTTCCTGGGGTGACCCGGCCTTGATGGGCCAGGCTGCTCTGCGGGCATTTTGGATGACGTGGTGCCACCCTGCTCTGCCCGCTGCCCACCCAATGCACCAGGGATGGGACGTGGGGAGGCCGAGCGTCCCGGGACATCCCTTGGTGGTGTTAATGGGACGGGCCCCGAAACCTCCTCCTCCCTCGGGGAGACGGTGGCCCCGGGCCTCACTTTTGAACGAAGGTGTGAGCGGGGAGGTGCCCCGTCGCCCAACCGACACCAGGCGCTGCCAGTCCTGGAGGCCTGCAACGGTTTTGACCAGGGTCCGTGTGGTGAATGAGATTCACACGGTATTATAATCTGTATATATATGTATATGTAAGTGCAGTTGCACTACCTGACCCCCAGGGGGAGTAGCTCTGGGAGTACTCGAGAGTTTGTACTGGGCTCCTCCCTTGGCTCCGCCCAGGACTCCTCCCCCTGGAGCTGCTGTATAAAGATCCGTGCCGCAGAGTCAGCCAGCCAGTTCACCGAAAGTTCAACGGCTAACAGGCTGGCTCTGTTGTAAGTATGTTGTAAGCAGCGCACCGGCAATGTCATGTTGGCTCTGGCGCATTGCTGCCTGTGAGAGGGCAGCCCTGTCCAGGGCCGAGGATGACACATGTCTCACTTGGTTCTGCCCCTCCAACCTCGCATTGCGCGACCTCCCGGGTGGCAGATCCCCCAGCAAGGTCCAGTGCCCTCTGCTGAAACGTGGTCAGGGGGTGTAAAATGGGCGAACCCCCTCCGGTCCTGTTGCGCTCCCGGGTATTGTGAGCGGTCTTGTCCTGTTGGGAGTGGGGCATAGATAGATCATCAATTCGGCAGGTATCATCAGGGCGTTCACATATTGGAGAAGGTTGGGGGATCAAGTTGTAACTAAACCATTGCATCTCTCCAGGAGGTCGCAGCGCTCATGTGGGTCTGTGACTACTTGGTAAACCATCCTCCACACTCACTCTGTGGGTGATTAAGTACATGGGGGGGGGGAAGGATTATTGTGACCCGGGGGCACCCTCTTGGCACTTACCCTGGCAGCCCTGGTGAGGTCGTGGAGCTTCTTCCTGCATTGCTCCCCAGACCGAGGGGTCTGCCCCACTGCACTCACGGCAGTGCCCATCTCATGCCAGGCCCGTCGCACTACGCTGGCAGGGTGGCGGTGCCCTCTTCTAGGGCAGATGATGCTCCTCCTCCACTCCACCTCATCCAGGAACGCTTCGATATCTGCCTCTCCAAACCTTGGGGCGGCCCTCCGTGGTTCCGACATATTTCTCCTCCCGTTGCTGTGCTCGCTCGCGCCTTTTGACGACGCAGAGCGTCGTCACGTGGGCGGCATCGGGTCGTCATTTGGGCGTCGCAGGGTTATAGCGTAATTTTTCATGTGAGGTCCGCGGCCCCAGTCCTAGCCCATTTCCGGCGCGTGAATAGCTCATGAGCGGGTCATATCGGGCTGTCATGAAAGTCGGCTGATTTCACGACGGCCTTCGCGATTTTCCGCGGGAGTGGTGAATTCCGCCCCTCATATGTGATATATATACAACAGTGGTGACTACCACAAGGATGAAAGGCGTCTTAATAGAGGTTTATAAGATGATGAGGGGGATAGTTAGAGTGGACATTCAGAGACTATTTCCTCAGGTGGATGAAGCTGTTACAAGCGGGCATAACTATAACTATAAGGTTCAGGGTGGGAGATATAGGAGGGATTTCCGAGGTAGGTTCTTTACTCAGAGAGTGGTTAGGGTGTGGAATGGACTGCCTGCTGTGATAGTGGAGTCGGACACTTTAGGAACTTTCAAGCAGTTATTGGATAGGCACATGGAGCACACCAGAATGACAGGGAGTGGGATAGCTTGATCTTGGTTCGGACAAGACTCGGCACAACATCGAGGGCCGAAGGGCCTGTTCTGTGCTGTACTGTTCTATGTTCTATGACATGCAGTATTTGCTCCTTGAACAAGCTCCACATCTCAATTGTGCCTATCCCTGATTATGCTCCCAAATTCTTGCCTAATCGCATTGTAATTACCCTTCTCCCAGTTATAAACCTTGCCCTGCCGTATGGCCTCTTGCCCTCTCCATTGCTATAGTGAAAGTCGCCGAATTGTGGTCACTATCTACAAAGTGCTCTCCCACAACCAAGTCTAACACTTGGCCCGGTTCATTACCCAGTACCAAATCCAATGTGGCCCCGCCTCTTGTCGGTCTATGCACATATTGTGTGAGGAAACCCACTGTGGTGATATGCATCACTGTAAATACACAAGGGGTTAATGTAAATACACGTAGACTAGCCAGACACTAGAGGGAGCACCAGAGACATCTCCAAAGCTATATCCAAGTCTGAACCTTCCTTTGTCAGAGTGCACATCAAGGAAGCAGCTTATGCTTCGTCAAAAGCATAACAAAACATGGTACCCAGGAGTGACCTGTTTAAATCCATATAGTTACAACTCAGCAAACAGTGACAACCAGCAACAGCAGCCAGGCAAGATGATGTTCAAGCAGCTCAGGTACCAAGGCAATCTCAGTGAAAACTGGCCTGCGTTCAGGTAGAGATGCAAGATCTACCTGGTTGCGTCCGACCTAGATAGTGTGGCGGATGCAGAAAAAATAAAGCTTCTACTTACCATCGCGGGTCCAGAAGCAGCTGAAATCTTCCAGACCTTCAAATACTCAAAGTGGCAAAACAAGATCAACTTCCAGGCAGTCCTGGACAAATTCCAAGAATTCTGCGAGGAACATACAAGAAGAAAAGGTAAAAGAGGTGCCAAAACTCATCATGAGGCGACGGTAGGCTTCCCATTTAAGAAATCTGCAGTTTTGATTGGCAGCCATCTTGGAAAAGGTGCCGCACATGCGCAGTTGCGCGAAGAGTACACAGAACGGGAAGGTGGCAAAAAAGGCCCCCAGTGAAGGAACAGCGATCTGCGCATGCGCAATCACTTCCTATGACCTACGTCGCACGCATCATGACGTCAGAGGCCCCGGACCACACCGACTTAAAGAGGAAATGTCCCAAAACACAAATCAAAAAGTTTTAAAGCCGTAAAACCCGAATCTTTCACCTGGAACGACAGCACAATGCCTGAAATTCGACCAGTAGCTGAAAGTAACCTCTTCAGAACCCTGCAACAAGCAGTTAGCACCGCCCAAAGAGATGATACAGTCCTTGAAGACTATGACTAAGACCTTGAATTCTTCTTTGGACATCGCGAGCCCAATGCCAGCTCCGACACAAAACGTAATGACAACGACTCAGACGAAGATTTCACCTTGGGAGGTGGCTACCCCAGTACCAAATCCGAACCGCAACATTGACGACCCCGACGACAGGTTTTTCGGGAATCTTCAGCCCAGCATATATGACATCCCAACTCTTGAGTGCAGGATTATGCTGCGGCCTGACGCCAAGAGGCAGAGAGTGGTACAAGCCCACAGAGAGCAGCCTGCTGCCACACAGAGAGTGGTCCACGCACCATGAACAGTCCCCGACTCCACACAGAGAGTGGTCCATGCACCACGAACAGTCCCCGACTCCACACAGAGAGTGGTCTACGCACCACGAAGGGTCCCAGCCTCCACACAGAGAGTGGTCCATGCACCACGAACAGTCCCCGACTCCACACAGAGAGTGGTCCATGCACCACGAAGAGTCCCCAACTCCACACAGAGAGTGGTCCACGCACCATGAAGGGCCCCAGCCTCCACACAGAAAGCGATGAAGACTCCACAACGAGACCAATGCACGATTCCACACAGGGAACGCTGCAAGACTCCACAAAGGGAGTGACACAAGCCTCCACAGCGAGCTCGTGGATAGCCTCCACAACAGAAGCAACGCAAGACTCCAGAGCGCAGTCCTTGCTTGAACAAGACCATGAGGGTCTAGCAACCTCCTCTGAGCAACCAGCAGCAGACAATGCAAGTCTGTCACGCTCAAGTAAACAACAGAAAGACTAAGACAGTCTGCCATGCTCAAGTGCACAGCAAGAAGATTATGACAGTCTACCACGCTCCAGTGAACGACAAGAAGACACTGAGGCTCTACCCACTGTATGTGCGACAAGTGACGACAGCATCCCACTTCCCGTACAAGATGTGCAATGTGACGGACCTCAGCTAGAATGTACAGAGGCACTCGACAATCACAGTGAGATTACAGGTGACTCCGGTGACACCACATTACTTCAAACCTCATTCGCTCGAGCCTCTCCACAAGCCAATGCATTCCTGAATGTTTTTACTCCAGACATGGAGCATCAAGAAACCTCAGAGGATACATCATCAATCTCCTGTGCTCAGAAGATGTCACACACCAGAGTGAACGTATCATCAAAGGCCTTGACTCCTGCAAATATCTGAGCAGTAGTGTCACCTGACTGTGCCTCACCAGGGAGACCCGCACTGAGCTGTGTGTCATGATGAAGGACAATCTGAGCCCACGTGTGGACACCTGTTCCCAGTAGTGTTGCGAATCAGCACACTGAACATTTACACTTCAGGATAATCGCTTATTGTCACAAGTAGGCTTCAATTAAGTTACTGTGAAAAGCCCCTAGTCGCCACATTCTGGTGCCTGTTCGGGGAAGCTGGTACGGGAATTGAACCCACACTGCTGGCCTTGTTCTTGTTCTGCATTACAAGCCAGCTATTTAGCCCACTGTGCTAAACCAGCCACAATATCATTGGGGTCCCCTGGAGATATCTGTGAGTTTACCCAGTCTGCTGCTCACTGCATCGAGATGGTTCCCGATTCCAAGTTTAAGAGGGTTGACCGGAGTTTTTGCACTGATCCAGGCAGTTTGTCAGAGAGGGCTGTACATTTGGTGTCATCACTGGATTCCTCAGCTGCAGGATGTTATTGACTGCACCACTATGGCCAACAAGGCTCCCAGTGATCAGACAATGGCCTTCACCAAAAGGAAGGGCTTCCACTCAGTCAATGTGCAAATGGTTTTCAGCCATCACGAATGCGTCCTTCAGGTTTGTTTAAGGTACCAGGAAGCTGCCACTTGACCTGAGAGAGGGAAGAGAGATCAGAGAGCCGCCATTACTCCTCTGAATCTGTAAATGCCAATGGGAGTGGGAAATGCTGTCTATCCTTCAGAGCTCTCTCACAGGTTCCATTTTTCACCCACTGCACCCTGCTTCCTCAATAGTTGAATATCACTGTTAGATATCGGAGAAAGGTTCAACCTTAGAACATAGAACATAGAACGATACAGCGCAGTACAGGCCCTTCGGCCCACGATGTTGAACCGACATGGGAAGTCAAAAACTAAAGGTCATCTAACCTACACTATGCCATTATCATCCATATGCTTATCCAATAAACTTTTAAATGCCCTCAATGTTGGCGAGTTCACTACTGTTGCAGGTAGGGCATTCCATGACCTCACCACTGTTGCGCAAAAAACCTACCTCTGACGTCTGTTCTATATCTATTACCCCTCAATTTAAGGCTATGTCCCCTCGTGCTAGCCACCTCCATCCGCAGGAGAAGGCTCTCACTGTCCACCCTATCTAACCCTCTGATCATTTTGTATGCCTCTATTAAGTCACCTCTTAACCTTCTTCTCTCTAACGAAAACAACCTCAAGTCCATCAGCCTTTCCTCATAAGATTTTCCCTCCATACCAGGCAACATCCTGGTAAATCTCCTCTGCACCCGTTCCAAAGCTTCCACGTCCTTCCTATAATGAGGCGACCAGAACTGTACGCAATACTCCAAATGCGGCCGTACCAGAGTTTTGTACAGCTGCAACATGACCTCATGGCTCCGGAACTCAATCCCTCTACCAATAAAGGCCAACACACCATAGGCCTTCTTCACAACCCTATCAACCTGGGTGGCAACTTTCAGGGATCTATGTACATGGACACCAAGATCCCTCTGCTCATCCACACTGCTAAGAATTTTACCATTAGCCAAATATTCCGCATTCCTGTTATTCTTTCCAAAGTGTATCACCTCACACTTCTCTACATTAAACTCCATTTTCCACCTCTCAGCCCAGCTCTGCAGCTTATCTATGTCCCTCTGTAACCTGCAACATCCTTCCACACTGTCTACAACTCCACCGACTTTAGTGTCGTCTGCAAATTTACTCACCCAACCTTCTGTGCCCTCCTCTAGGTCATTTATAAAAATGACAAACAGCAACGGCCCCAGAACAGATCCTTGTGGTACGCCACTCGTAACTGAACTCCATTCTGAACATTTGCCATCAACCACCACCCTCTGTCTTTTGAGGAGACACATCCGGAGTGAGACTCATACAGAGTGAGAGATTTAAACTTGGTAATTTGGTGCAGTGAGGTAAATCAGCAAAGGTAAGTGGAAAATCTAATTCTGCTGTTTTTCAGTTAAAAGTGCAGTGTGGAGCTTAGTGTCTGATTGGTTGAAGCTGCCCCCACCCTAATTGCTGAGAGGCAGTTATCTGTCAATCACCTGAGGCCTGTTGAGGCCTGTTTAGGGGCACATTGTATTATTCTCTTTGAAGGTAAGGTTTTTTTTGAGTCATCGGTTAGCTGAGGTCTGTATAAAAGACAGACAGACAGAGAGCGCACACAGTAAGCGAGCACTTTTCCAGGAGACACATCCGGAGTGAGACTCATACAGAGTGAGAGATTTAAACTTGGTAATTTGGTGCAGTGAGGTAAATTGGTGCAGAGTGTGAGGAGGTGCTCTTTAACCCTGGTAAGTGACTGGTAAGTAGTCTCTCTTTTTCTTTTCATTGTCTAATTTATTTATTTTTATTTTGAAATTCTAGTTGTTTAAGTTTACCAAGGGTTTAAGACATGGCAGGAGATCCCAGACCCGTGTCATGCTCCTCGTGTGCGATGTGGGAGCTCAGGGACACGTCCACTGTCCCTGGCTCCTTCACGTGCAAGAAGTGTGTTCAGTTGCAGCTCTTGTTAGACCGCTTGACGGCTCTGGAGCTGCGGATGGACTCACTTTGGAGCATCCGCGATGCTGAGGAGGTCGTGGATAGCACGTTTAGCGAGTTGGTCACACCGCAGGTGAAGGTTACTGAGGGAGATAGAAAATGGGTGACCAAAAGAAAGAGCAAGAGTAGGAAGGCAGTGCAGGTGTCCCCTGCGGTCATCTCCCTGCAAAACAGATATACCGCTTTGGATACTGTTGAGGGAGATGGCTCACCAGGGGAAGGCAGCAGCAGCCAGGTTCATGGCACCATGGCTGGCTCTGCTGCACAGCAGGGCAGGAAGAAAAATGGCAGGGTGGCTATAGTGATAGGGGACTCGATCGTAAGGGGAATAGACAGGCGGTTCTGTGGACGCAATCGAGACTCCAGGATGGTATGTTGCCTCCCTGGTGCAAGGGTCAAGGATGTCTCGGAGCGGCTGCAGGACATTCTGGGGGGGGAGGGTGAACAGCCAGCTGTCGTGGTGCACATAGGCACCAACGATATAGGTAAAAAACGGGATGAGGTCCTACAAGCGGAATTCAGGGAGTTAGGAGTTAAACTAAAAAGTAGGACCTCAAAGGTAGTAATCTCAGGATTGCTACCAGTGCCACGAGCTAGTCAGAGTAGGAATGTCAGGATAGATAGGATGAATGCGTGGCTCGAGAGATGGTGCAAGAGGGAGGGATTCAAATTCCTGGGGCATTGGGACCGGTTCTGGGGGAGGTGGGACCAGTACAAACCGGACGGTCTGCACTTGGGCAGGACTGGAACCGATGTCCTAGGGGGGGTGTTTGCTAGAGCTGTTGGGGAGGGTTTAAACTAATGTGGCAGGGGGATGGGAACCAATGCTGGAAGTTGGAAGGTAGTAAAACAGGGACAGAAACAAAAGGAAGTAAGGGGAAAAGTGCAAGGCAGAGAAGACATAGTCAGAAATCCATAAGGGCGACAGTACAAGGTACAGTGACTGAGGGGAGCACAGTGAATAGGCCCAGAAATAACAAAAGGAATAAAACTGGAGATGTTAAGATTCAAAACAGAGGTAAAAAAACCAACATAAGTGTACTTTACCTGAATGCTCGTAGTATTCGGAATAAAGTAAATGAGTTGGTGGCACAAATCATAGTAAATGACTATGATTTAGTGGCCATTACTGAAACATGGTTAAAGGATGGTCACGACTGGGAGTTAAATATCCGAGGGTATCAAACTATTCGGAAGGACAGAGTGGATGGTAAGGGAGGTGGTGTTGCTCTGTTATTTAAGGATGACATCCGGGCAATAGTAAGGGATGACATCGGTGCTATGGAGGATAAGGTTGAATCCATTTGGGTGGAAATCAGGAATAGTAAGGCGAAAAAGTCACTGATAGGAGTAGTCTATCGGCCACCAAATAGTAACGATATGGTGGGGCAGGCAATAAACAAAGAAATAACTGATGCATGTAGAAATGGTACAGCAGTTATCATGGGGGATTTTAATCTACATGTCGATTGGTTTAACCAGGTCGGTCAAGGCAACCGTGAGGAGGAGTTTATAGAATGTATCCGCGATAGTTTCCTAGAACAGTATGTAATGGAACCTACGAGGGAACAAGCGGTCCTAGATCTTGTCCTGTGTAATGAGACAGGATTGATTCATGATCTCATAGTTAGGGATCCTCTCGGAAGGAGCGATCACAATATGGTGGAATTTAAAATACAGATGGAGGGTGAGAAAGTAAAATCAAATACTAGTGTTTTGTGTTTAAACAAAGGAGATTACAAGGGGATGAGAGAAGAACTAGCTAAGGTAGACTGGGAGCTAAGACTTTATGGTGGAACAGTTGAGGAACAGTGGAGAACCTTCCAAGCGATTTTTCACAGTGCTCAGCAAAGGTTTATACCAACAAAAAGGAAGGACGGAAGAAAGAGGGAAAATCGACCGTGGATATCTAAGGAAATAAGGGAGAGTATCAAATTGAAGGAAAAAGCATATAAAGTGGCAAAGATTGCTGGGAGATTAGAGGACTGGGAAATCTTTAGGGGGCAACAGAAAGCTACTAAAAAAGCTATAAAGAAGAGTAAGATAGAGAATGAGAGTAAACTTGCTCAGAATATAAAAACAGACAGTAAAAGTTTTTACAAATATATAAGACAAAAAAGAGTGGCTAAGGTAAATATTGGTCCTTTAGAGGATGAGAAGGGAGTTTTAATAATGGGAAATGAGGAAATGGCTGAGGAACTGAACAGGTTTTTTGGGTCGGTCTTCACAGTGGAAGACACAAATAACATGCCAGCGACTGATAGAAATGAGGCTATGACAGGTGAGGACCTTGAGAGGATTGTTATCACTAAGGAGGGAGTGATGGGCAAGCTAATGGGGCTAAAGGTAGACAAGTCTCCTGGCCCTGATGGAATGCATCCCAGAGTGCTAAAAGAGATGGCTAGGGAAATTGCAGATGCACTAGTGATAATTTACCGAAATTCACTAGACTCTGGGGTGGTCCCGGTAGATTGGAAATTAGCAAACGTGACGCCACTGTTTAAAAAAGGAGGTAGGCAGAAAGCAGGAAATTATAGGCCAGTGAGTTTAACTTCGGTAATAGGGAAGATGCTGGAATCTATCATCAAGGAAGAAATTGCGAGGCATCTGGATAGAAACTGTCCCATTGGGCAGACGCAGCATGGGTTCGTAAAAGGCAGGTCATGCCTAACTAATTTAGTGGAATTTTTTGAGGACATTACCAGTGCAGTAGATAACGGGGAGCCGATGGATGTGGTATATCTGGATTTCCAGAAAGCCTTTGACAAGGTGCCACACAAAAGGTTGCTGCATAAGATAAAGATGCATGGCATTAAGGGTAAAGTAGTAGCATGGATAGAGGATTGGTTAATTAATAGAAAGCAAAGAGTTGGGATAAATGGGTGTTTCTCTGGTTGGCAATCAGTAGCTAGTGGTGTCCCTCAGGGATCCGTGTTGGGCCCACAATTGTTCACAATTTACATTGATGATTTGGAGTTGGGGACCAAGGGCAATGTGTCCAAGTTTGCAGATGACACTAAGATGAGTGGTAAAGCGAAAAGTGCAGAGGATACTGGAAGTCTGCAGAGGGATTTGGATAGGTTAAGTGAATGGGCTCGGGTCTGGCAGATGGAATACAATGTTGACAAATGTGAGGTTATCCATTTTGGTAGGAATAACAGCAAACGGGATTATTATTTAAACGATAAAATATTAAAGCATGCCGCTGTTCAGAGAGACTTGGGTGTGCTAGTGCATGAGTCACAGAAGGTTGGTTTACAAGTGCAACAGGTGATTGGGAATAGATAGGATAGATGCGGGCAGGTTGTTTCCACTGGCGGGTGAAAGCAGAACTAGGGGGCATAGCCTCAAAATAAGGGGAAGTAGATTTAGGACTGAGTTTAGGAGGAACTTCTTCACCCAAAGGGTTGTGAATCTATGGAATTCCTTGCCCAGTGAAGCAGTTAAGGCTCCTTCATTAAATATTTTTAAGATAAAGATAGATAGTTTTTTGAAGAATAAAGGGTTATGGTGTTCAGGCCGGAAATTGGAGCTGAGTCCACAAAAGATCAGCCATGATCTCATTGAATGGCGGAGCAGGCGCGAGGGGCCAGATGACCTACTCCTGCTCCTAGTTCTTATGTTCACAGCCCAAGCAGCCAATCACATTAAAGAATCCTAACAGACAGCCAACCAGCAGCTGATAAGCGCTAAAAAACAAATATCTTTTGAAAACATTTATAGAAAGCAAAATTAAGATTGAGACATAACCATGTGGTTCTTGTAATAGCTGAAACAAATTAAAAATTTCATTTAAAAAATCTAATTTTTAAAATTATTAATCGTAATAGACACATTTCATAATATTGCACAAATTTAAAAAAAAATTCATGGCCACAATGGTTGTTCAACTGGAGTGAATACTCAGGTCACTAACAAATCCTGTTACGATGAACAAGGGTAATGAACCAGGCCAGGTGTTAGATCTGGAGGTCGGTGAGCACTTTGGAAACAGTGACCACAATTCGGTGACCTTTACGTTAGTGATGGAAAGGGATAAGTATACACCGCAGGGCAAGAGTTATAGCTGGGGGAGGGGAAATTATGATGCCATTAGACATGACTTAGGATGTGTAGGTTGGAGAAGTAGGCTTCAAGGGTTGGGCACACTGGATATGTGGAGCTTGTTCAAGGAACAGCTATTGCATGTTCTTGATAAGTACGTACCAGTCAGGCAGGGAGGAAGGGGTCGAGCGAGGGAACCGTGGTTTACCAAAGAAGTGGAATCTCTTGTTAAGAGGAAGAAGGAGGCCTATGTGAAGATGAGGCATGAAGTTTCAGTTGGGGCGCTTGATAGTTACAAGGAAGCGAGGAAGGATCTAAAGAGAGAGCTGAGACGAGCAAGGAGGGGACATGAGAAGTCTTTGGCAGGTAGGATCAAGGAAAACCCAAAAGCTTTCTATAGGTATGTCAGGAATAAAAGAATGACTAGGGTAAGAGTAGGGCCAGTCAAGGACAGTGGTGGGAAGTTGTGTGTGGAGGCTGAGGAGATAAGCGAGGTACTAAATGAATACTTTTCATCAGTATTCACTCAGGAAAAAGATAATGTTGTGGAGGAGAATGCTGAGACCCAGGTTATTAGAATAGATGGCATTGAGGTGCGTAGGGAAGAAGTGTTGGCAATTCTGGACAAGGTGAAAATAGATAAGTCCCCGGGGCCTGATGGGATTTATCCTAGGATTCTCTGGGAAGCCAGGGAAGAGATTGCTGAGCCTATGGCTTTGATTTTTATGTCATCATTGGCTACAGGAATAGTGCCAGAGGACTGGAGGATAGCAAATGTGGTCCCTTTGTTCAAGAAGGGGAGCAGAGATAACCCCGGTAACTATAGGCCGGTGAGCCTCACGTCTGTTGTGGGTAAAGTCTTGGAGAGGATTATAAGAGATACGATTTATAATCATCTAGATAGGAATAATATGATTAGGGATAGTCAGCATGGTTTTGTGAAGGGTAGGTCATGCCTCACAAACCTTATCGAGTTCTTTGAGAAGGTGACTGAACAGGTAGACGAGCGTAGAGCAGTTGATGTGGTGTATATGGATTTCAGTAAAGCGTTTGATAAGTTCGTCTATTGCAAAAAATACAGAGGCTGGGGATTGAGGGTGATTTAGAGATGTGGATCAGAAATTGGCTAGTTGAAAGAAGACATAAGAACATAAGAACATAAGAACATAAGAACATAAGAACATAAGAACTAGGAGCAGGAGTAGGCCATCTGGCCCCTCGAGCCTGCTCCGCCATTCAATTAGATCATGGCTGATCTTTTGTGGACTCAGCTCCACTTTCCGGCCCGAACACCATAACCCTTAATCCCTTTATTCTTCAAAAAACTATCTATCTTTACCTTAAAAACATGTAATGAAGGAGCCTCAACTGCTTCACTGGGCAAGGAATTCCATAGATTCACAACCCTTTGGGTGAAGAAGTTCCTCCTAAACTCAGTCCTAAATCTACTTCCCCTTATTTTGAGGCTATGCCCCCTAGTTCTGCTGTCACCCGCCAGTGGAAACAACCTGCCCGCATCTATCCTATCTATTCCCTTCATAATTTTATATGTTTATATTAGATCCCCACTCATCCTTCTAAATTCTAACAAGTACAGCCTCAGTCTACTCAACCTCTCCTCGTAATCCAACCCCTTCAGCTCTGGGATTAACCTCGTGAATCTCCTCTGCACACCCTCCAGTGCCAGTATGTCCTTTCTCAGATAAGGAGACCAAAACTGAACACAATACTCCAGGTGTGGCCGCACTAACACCTTATACAATTGCAACATAACCTCCCTAGTCCTAAACTCCATCCCTCTAGCAATGAAGGACAAAATTCCATTTGCCTTCTTAATCACCTGTTGCACCTGTAACCCAGCTTTTTGCGACTCATGCATTAGCACACCCAGGTCTCGCTGCACAGCAGCATGTTTTAATATTTTATCATTTAAATAATAATCCCGTTTGCTGTTATTCCTACCAAAATGGATAACCTCACATTTGTCAACAGTATATTCCATCTGCCAGACCCTAGTCCATTCACTTAACCTATCCAAATCCCTCTGCAGACTTCCAGTATCCTCTGCTCTTTTTGCTTTACCACTCAGATAAGATTAGTGTCATCTGCAAACTTGGACACATTGCCCTTGGTCCCTAACTCCAAATCATCTATGTAAATTGTGAACAATTGTGGGCCCAACACTGATCCCTGAGGGACACCACTAGCTACTGATTGCCAACCAGAGAAACACCCATTAATCCCCACTCTTTGCTTTCTATTAATTAACCAATCCTCTATCCATGCTGCTACTTTACCCTTAATGCCATGCATCTTTATCTTATGCAGCAACCTTTTGTGTGGCACCTGGAAATCCAGATATACCACATCCATTGTCCCCCCCAGAATCTACCACACTGGTAATGTCCTCAAAAAAGTCCACTAAATTAGTTAGGCACGACCTGTCCTTTATGAACCCATGCTGCGTCTTCCCAATGGGACAATTTTCATCCAGATGTCTTGCTATTTCTTCCTTGATGATAGATTCCAGCATCATCCCTACCATTGAAGTTCAGCTAACTGGCCGATAATTACCCGCTTTCTGCTGACCTCCTTTTTTAAACAGTGGTGTCACGTTTGCTAATTTCCAATCCACCAGGACCACCCCAGAGTCTCATGAATTTTGGTAAATTATCACTAGAGCATTTGCAATTTTCCTAGCCATCTCTTTTAGCACTTTGGAATGCATTCCATCAGGGTCAGGAGACCTGTCTACCTTTAGCCCCATTAGCTTATCCATCACTACCTCCTTAGTGATAACAATCATCTCAAGGTTCTCACCTGTCATTGCCTCATTTCCATCAGTCATTGGCATGTTATTTGTGTCTTCCACTGTGAAGACCGACCCAAAAAAACTGTTCAGTTCCTCAGTTATTTCCTCATCTCCCATTATTAAATCTCCCTTCTCATCCTCTAAAGGACCAATATTTACCTCAGCCACTCTTTTTTGTTTTATATATTTGTAGAAACTTTTACTATCTGTTTTTATATTCTGAGCAAGTTTACTCTCATAATCTATCTTACTCTTCTTTATAGCTTTTTTAATAGCTTCTGTTTGCCCCTAAAGATTTCCCAGTCCTCTAGTCTCCCATTAATCTTTGCCACTTTGTATGCTTTTTCCTTCAATTTGATACTCTCCCTTATTTCCTTAGATAGCCATGGTCGATTTTCACTCTTTCTGATGTCCTTCCTTTTTGTTGGTATAAACCTTTGCTGAGCACTGTGAAAAATCGCTTGGAAGGTTCTCCACTGTTCCTCGACTGTTTCACCATGAAGTCTTTACTCCCAATCTACCTTAGCTAGCTCTTCTCTCATCCCATTGTAATCCCCTTTGTTTAAGCACTAGTGTTTGATTTTACCTTCTCACCCTCCAACTGTACTTTAAATTCACCATATTGTGATCGCTCCTTCTGAGAGGATCCCTAACTATGAGATCATTAATCAATCTTGTCTCAATACACAGGACCAGATCTAGGATCTCTTGTTCCCTCGTAGGTTCCATTACATACTGTTCTAGGAAATTATCGTGGATACATTCTATAAACTCCTCCCCAAGGCTGCCTTGACCGACCTACAGCTATAGCTGATAGGTGTAGTTTAACACGTAGTAGATATTGTGTTTGCATGTTGAGATAACTCTTGTGTATGTAAATAAACCATCTTTTGAACTAACTAACTGGTTGTGTGGTCATTTGATTGATATAAGGGAAAGGCTTGTGGTTCAATGAGATAAATAAATAGAGTAACACGTGTGTGAAGGCCATCTGATCTTGTTATAAAAAAGACCCTCAGCAGATATTTGTTTACTGAAGAAATGTTTCTTCTTTCAGTAAACAGTAATTCTCTTGGTTAAAAACAAGATACTGTAGATGTTGGAAGCTAAAACAGAAACTGGGAATGTTACCAACACACAGCAAGTGAGTCAGCATTGGGAGACAGAATGGACAAGGTCGTGGTTCAAAAGTGGACCGCTTCTTAGAACCATTTTGGAAAAGGGTGCAGAGTCAGCATGAATCAATCTGTTATTTCCACTGATGCTGACAGACCTTTGGTGCATTTGCAGCATTTTTCATTCTCTGCTTGCTTCTAACCCTGGACATGTAATGTAGCAGCATCGAGCCATGAGTTTACTTCAAGTAAATCATTAGCCATAGTACAATACTCTCTTCAGTCTTGAATGCAAATCCTGCTTATTCTTTCTTTCATCATTGTTTACAGAGTTTTGAATACCATTGAAAGCACAACAACCCTAAAGAAAACAGTGTACATCAATAACCAATCAAACTGTTCCAAGTCCACTATCAAGGGATCAAGTACATGTACTGAGATTTCGCTAATCATCACCTTTTTCCCGTCCACTGATTGGGCACTGTCTCCTCGCTGGAGCAATGGTTCTATGCATGCTCTTTGCACTCTCTAGTTCACCAGAGAATTCAACAACTATTTGAGATATGGAAGATCTACAATCAAAATCCTGTCCTCGTCCAACATTCATGTACAAGCACATTCACTTCCAACTGGGAATCATGACCAGAAACAGGAATCTTGGCCATTGGTTTGTTTTCTCCATTGATCTGAAGTTTGATCCCTTTCCCACTGCCTCAGCTGAGATTAGTTAACTCCATACAGACTGGAGCTTGAATTTAGGACTATTTCTACTCTGTGTGGCTCTCTTACACATACTGCCTATTGGGCATTCTACAAGTGCAGCTTAAAAATTTGCCATGAACTCCCCCCAGCCTCCCACCACCACGATTAAGGTTAAAATGAATGGATAGTGATTTCTTACTCGGTTTCCCGAAACTTATCTTTTGGCCAGAAAGAAATGAACGGTTTGATAAGTGGCTCATACTAAATGGAATGAAATAATGTCACGCTGTTCTGCCTAACCTTTCTGTATCATTAGATCAGTCAAAGGGTGCATGTGCAGGCATGTCAGTACTATAGGTGTAGGATTACAAACCGTATTTAGCATAAAGAAGATTACAGCTCGGGGATTATAAAACCGTCAACAAAATAAAAATAGTTGGCCCGACTTGTTGGAAATTCTACTGTTCCTGCTTTTTCAGATCGTTTGGAAGTCTCACAAAGTCAGTAAATCAGTCTTACTATAACTTCATGGGTAACAGATTTATTATTCTTTAACGTTTAGTTAGTGCAGTTAGCTGGTTACAGGAAAACTCAATCAATTTCTGTGTTTATTTTGAGGTCGATAAAAGGTCAATCATTGAAGGACGTTCATCTGGAAGAGTTAACTGGGCTGCCCTCGTTCCTATTTATAGTTTCACATCCACTTGGCTTTAATATTAATGTCGTTGAAGGACCACGATTTAAAGATGCAGGAAGTGAAATGTTATTCCTGTTAAGTCCTGCGGGGAGAGTAGTAAACACTTTCTCCCAAGTTTCTTCAGAATACTGTATACAGGAATAAACATTAATGTCCAGCAAAAAAAAATCAATTCATCAATAATTTACCAAATTGATCCAGACAGTTGAGCAATGGGGATAGGCTGTGAATGGATTCATGGCTGGTCTTGCTCCACCAGGATAACATTACAGGTGTGGGTAGAAAGACTGTCTAACCCCACAAATGGGTTGGCATAGTGGTTAGCACTGCTGCCTCACAATGCCAGGGCCTCAGGATCAATTCCAGCCTCGGGCGACTGGCTGTTTGCACGTTCTCCCTGAGACTGCATGTCTTTTCTCTGGGTGCACCCGTTTCCTTCCACAGTCCACCGATGTGCAGGTTAGATAGATTGGCCACGCTCCAAAGGGCTCTTAGTGTCCAGGGATGTGCAGGTTAGGTGGGTTTGTGGGAATATGGCGTGGGAGTAGGCCTAGGTAAGGTGCTCTTTCGGAGAGTCAGTGCAGACAGGCCAAATGGCAACCTTCTGCACTGTAGGGATTCTATGGTTCCATGAATTTCCACAATATGTCTTAAAAAGGTCACAGCCCAGTGGGAGGAACTTCGGCGAAATTTCTGATTCATCTCCTTATCGATGTGCCCTAGAATGGTTACAGCACAGAACACATTACAACATAGGAGGAGCCATTCAGTCCATTGTGTCTCAGCTGGTTCGTTGCAAGTGGAATTTAGTCCAGTGAACATAAGAACATAAGAACTAGGAGCAGGAGTAGGCCATCTGGCCCCTCGGGCCTGCTCCGCCATTCAATGAGATCATGGCTGATCTTTCGTGGACTCAGCTCCACTTTTCGGCCTGAACACCAGAACCCTTAATCCCTTTATTCTTCAAAAAACTATCTATCTTTACCTTAAAAACATGTAATGAAGGAGCCTCAACTGCTTCACTGGGCAAGGAATTCCATAGATTCACAACCCTTTGGGTGAAGAAGTTCCTCCTAAGCTCAGTCCTAAATCTACTTCCCCTTATTTTGAGGCTATGCCCCCTAGTTCTGCTTTCACCCGCCAGTGGAAACAACCTGCCCGCATCTATCCTATCTATTCCCTTCATAATTTTAGATGTTTTTATAAGATCCCCCCGGATCCTTCTAGTGGTGGGCAACCTGCAGCTCAGGGACCCATTTGGCTCCTGACTGCGGCCCACAAGATATTTTGTTTACTGTTGCCCCCACGCAGGGTTGCCACAGCCGCTGATTTTTATCCGTGTCGTTTTTTTTCCGATCTGTATGACTGAAGTGATCTGCATGTAAAGTATGGGCAATTCAAATGAGGTGCGTGCTGATTGCTCACAACATTGACTGTGAGAGCCATGTGCTCTCTCTGCATCCAAAATGTAAATATTACTTTTGTTTTTACCATTTGAAGTTGATGATAGCTTTATTAATATATAAATGATGAAGCATTTTCAATAACTTGTTATGAAATATTCGGCATGTATTAAATGTAATTAATCTTAATCATGGGGTCATGATTACTGAACACTCATTTCAATCTTGCGGCCCACTGAGATAAAGGAGGGCCACTCGTGCGGCCCACTCACTAGCCTAAGTTGCCCATCACTGCTTTAGTTCGTGCCGTCACATCCCCCACCATCACCTCCGCCCCAGCATCACCTCCATCCCCAACATCACCCATTACCCCCTCCACCCCTTTAATGTGACAGATTTTTCCGAATGCCATAACTGAATCTCCCTCCACCTTGATAGAATCACTCGCTGCATAAGAAAGCTTTTGTCTAATCAGCCCTGAGTTTGTTCTCTGGTTCTCAAACCTCTGCCAATGGGAACAGCTTCCTTTCTTTTACTCTGTCCAATTACCTTCATGATTGTGAACACTTCCATCAAAACTCGTCTCAACCTCCGCTTCCCTGAGGAGAAATGACTTCAACTGCTCCCTGTAACTGAAGCCCCTGGAACCATCCTCGGAAATCTTTTCCGCATCCTCTGGAAAGCCTTCTCCTCTATCTCAAAGTCTGGTGATCAGAATTGGACACGATACTTGAATTGAAGCCATTTTATAAAGGTTCATCATAACTTCATTGTTTTTGTATTCGATGCCTCTATTTATAAAGTCCAGCATTGTGGGGATGCAGTGGCTTAGTGGTATTGTCGCTGGACTAGTAATGGGGAGACCCAGAGTCCTGCCATCACAGATGGTGAAATTTAAATTCAATTTTTAAAAATCTGGAACTTAAAGTCTAATGATGATCATGAAACCATTGTCGATTGTTGTTAAAAACCCATCTGGTTCACATGTATAAGTCTCACATATAGAAATCTCACATTTATACATCTCACATGCATAAGTCTCACATGTGTAAATCTCACTTGTATTAGCATCATATGTATCAGTCTCGCATATATAAATCTCACATTTATACATCTCAGATGTATAAGTCTCACATACATAAGCCTCACATGTATAAGTCTCACATATATAAATCTCACATGTATAAATCTCACATATATAAGCCTCACAGATTATAAGCCTTTGGGGAACGTCCTTTGAGGAATGAAATCTGCCATCCTTATCTGGTCTGGCCGACATGTGACTCCAGGCCCATAGCAATGTGGTTGACTCTTAAATGCCGTCAGACATGAGTAATAAATGCTGACCCAGCCAGCGATGCCCACATCCCATGAACGAATAAAAAAAACATCCTGCCACCATCAACAATTTGTGCATATATATAAGTCTCACATGTATAAGCCTCACATATATAAGTCTCACATATATAAGTCTCACATTTATACATCTCACATATATAAGCCTCACATATATAAATCTCACATTTATACGTCTCACATGTATAAGCTTCACATGTATAAGTCTCACATGTGTAAATCTCACATGTATTAGCCTCACATGTATAAGTCTCACATGTATAAATCTCACATGTATAAGCCTCACATATATAAGTCTCACATTTATACATCTCACATATATAAGCCTCACATATATAAATCTCACATGTATACGTCTCACAAGTATAAGCTTCACATGTATAAGTCTCACATGTGTAAATCTCACATGTATTAGCCTCACATGTATAAGTCTCACATGTATAAATCTCACATGTATAAGCCTCACATATATAAGCCTTACAAGTATAAATCTCACATGTATATGTCTCACATGCATAAGCCTCACATGTATAAGTTTCACATGTATAAGTTTCACATGTATAAATCTCACATATATAAATCTTACATATATAAGTCTCACATATATATGCCTCACATGTATAAATCTTGCATGTATAACACTCATATGTATAAGCCTCACATGTATAAGAATCATATGTATAAGTCTCATATGTACAAGCTTCACATGTATAAATCCCACATGTATAAGTCTCACATATATAAGCCTCACATATATAAGTGTCACACCTTTTCTCTCTCTTCTACCCTATTTAGAATTGTATCCTTTATTTTGTACTGCTTCTCTTTGCTCTTCCTACCAAAATATATCACTTCATGCTTCTCTGCATTAAAATTTATCTATTTGTTCACAGCCGGCCTACGAGAGGCGGTCTCACTCCCGCCACGTCCGCTGGGAAGCAGCATGTTCAAATCCCACCGTGAATTATAAATTCAATTAATTAATAAAACTTGAATAAGAAGCAAATCTCAGTAATGCTGATCATGAAATTAACAAAGGCACGATTCGACAGCCTCATCGTGCCTGAGTTGGTGTCGGGTACAAGGCTGTTGAATCTCGCATGTGGCCTCCATCGGGAATTGTGATGTTTGAAACGTCTCGCCAAGGTGCCCAGGTGGCACTGCCATGCTGATGGGGCACTGCCAGGTTGACAGGCGCACTGCCAGGCTGACAGGGCATTACCAGGCTGACAGTGCCAAGGTGCCCAGATGCCAGGTTGCCCATGCCAGGTGTCAGGCATGGGGATGACCTTGCCCATAAGAGGTGGGGTGAGGAGGTACTCGAGGATCCTGGAAGAGGTGGGTTGGCTGAATTGGATTGGATTGGATTTGTTTATTGTCACGTGTACCGAGGTACAGTGAAAAGTATTTTTCTGCAAGCAGCTCAACAGATCATTCAATACATGGGAAGAAAAGGGAATTGAACAGAATTCAAGAAAATACATGAGAATACATAATAGGGCAACACAATATATACAATGTACTACATAAGCATTGGCATCGGATGAAGCATACAGGGTGTAGTGTTAATGAGGACAGTCCATAAAAGGGTCATTTAGGAGTCTGGTGACAGTGGGGAAGAAGCTGTTTTTGAGTCTGTTCGTCCGTGTTCTCAGACTTCTGAATCTCCTGCCCGATGGAAGAAGTTGGAAAAGTGAGTAAGCCGGATGGGAGGGATCCTTGATTATGCTGCCTGCTTTCCCCCGGCAGCGGGAGGTGTAGATGGAATCAATGGATGGGAGGCAGGTTCGTGTGATGGACTGGGCGGTATTCACGACTCTCTGCAGTTCCTTGCGGTCCTGGGCCGAGCAGTTGCCATACCAGGCTGTGATGCAGCCCGATAGGATGCTCTCTATAGTGCATCTGTAAAAGTTGGTAAGGGTTAATGTGGACATGCCAAATTTCCTTAGTTTCCTGAGGAAGTAAAGGCGCTGTTGTGCTTTCTTGGTGATAGCGTCGACATGAGTGGACCAGGATAGATTTTTGGTGATGTGCACCCCTAGGAATTTGAAACTGCTCACCATCTCTACCTCGGCTCCGTTGATGCTGACAGGGGTGTGTACAGTACTATGCTTCCTGAAGTCGATGACCAGCTCTTTAGTTTTGTTGGCATTAAGGGAGAGATTGTTGTCGTTGCACCACTCCACTAGGTTCTCTATCTCCCTCCTGTATTCAGACTCGTCGTTATTCGAGATCCGGCCCACTATGGTCGTATCGTCAGCAAACTTGTAGATGGAGTTGGAACCAAGTTTTGCCATGCAGTCGTGTGTGTACAGGGAGTAGAGTAGGGGGCTAAGTACACAGCCTTGCGGGGCACAGGTGTTGAGGACTATTGTGGAGGAGGTGTTGGTGTTCATTCTTACTGACTGTGGTCTGTTGGTCAGAAAGTCAAGGATCCAGTTGCAGAGTGGAGAGCCAAGTCCTAGGTTTTGGAGCTTTGATATGAGCTTGGCTGGGATTATGGTGTTGAAGGCGGAGCTGTAGTCAATAAATAGGAGTCTGATGTAGGAGTCCTTGTTTTCGAGATGCTCTAGGGATGAGTGTAGGGCCAGGGAAATGGCGTCTGATGTAGACCGGTTGCGACGGTATGCGAATTGAAGTGGGTCAAGGCGTTCCGGGAGTATGGAGGTGATGCGCTTCATGATCAGCCTCTCGAAGCACTTCATTACAACTGACGTCAGGGCCACCGGGCGGTAGTCATTGAGGCACGTTGCCTGGTTCTTCTTTGGTACCGGTATGATGGTGGTCTTCTTGAAGCAGGTGGGGACCTCGGAGTGGAGTAGGGATAGGTTAAAGATGTCTGTGAAAACCTCTGCCAGCTGGTCCGCGCAGGTTCTGAGTGCACGACCAGGGATCCCATCCGGGCCCATCGTCTTCCGTGGGTTCATTTTCAGGAAGGCCGATCTGACTTCGGAAACTGTGATGGTGGGTACGGGTGAATTATGGGTTGCTGGGGCACTCGATAGTGGGTTGTTGGTTACCTGCTCAAACCGAGCATAGAATGCATTAAGTTCATCGGGGAGGGGTGCACTGCTGCCAGAGATACTGCTCGGCTTCGCTTTGTAGCCCGTTATGTTGCTTAGTCCTTGCCACAACCGCCGAGAGTCTGTCTGTGACTCTAGCTTAGTTTGATATTCTCTCTTGGCATCTCGGATGGCTTTGCGGAGGTCGTACCTGGATTTCTTGTATAGGACAGGGTCATCTGCCTTGAACGCCTCAGATCTGTCCTTCAGTAGGGAGTCAATCTCGCGGTTGAGCCATGGTTTCCGGTTGGGGAACGTACGTACTGCTTTCTTTGGCACGCAGTCGTCCACACATTTGCTGATGAAGTCTGTGATGGTGGTGACATACTCATTTAAGTTAGTCGCTGAGTTCTTAAATATGGACCAGTCCACTGTCTCCAAGCAGTCACGTAAGAGCTCTTCTGTCTCCTCAGACCAGCACTGCACAACCTTCTTAGCTGGATTCTCCCGCTTGAGTTTCTGCTTGTAAGCCGGGAGAAGGAGCACAGTCTTATGGTCTGATTTCCCAAAGTGCGGTCGGGGGATGGAACGGTAGGCACCCTTGATTTTTGAGTAGCAGTGGTCAAGAGTGTTGTCGCCCCGGGTGGTACAGGAGATGTGCTGGTGGAATTTTGGCAGTACACTCTTGAGGTTGGCTTTGTTGAAGTCTCCGGCCACAATGAACAGGGCCTCCGGGTGTTCTGTTTCATAGTTGTTTATGACTGTGTACAGTTCATCCAGCGCCTTCCTCACTTCTGCCTGGGGTGGGATGTAGACCGCTGTGATAATGGCTGAAGTGAACTCACGTGGAAGATAGTATGGGCGGCACTTTACGGTCAAGTATTCCAAGTCTGGGGAGCAGTAGGTCGCCAGGGTCACCACATCCAAGCACCAGGAGGAGTTGATGAGGAGGCAAACCCCTCCACCCTTTGCTTTGCCTGAAGATGCCGTGCGGTCCGCCCGGTGAATAGAGAAGCCTTCAGGTTATATGGCACAATCCGGTGAGGTAGGGGTGAGCCATGTCTCTGTGAAACAGAGCACACAGCAGTCTCTTACTTCCCTCTGAGAGGTAAGTCTGGCGTTAAGTTCATCCAGCTTGTTTTCAATCGCTTGGACGTTTGCCAGGAGTATGCTGGGGAGAGGGGTCTTGAAACCGCGTTCCTTCAGTCTAACCTGCAGACCGCTGCGTTTCCCTCGCTTTCTCGGTCGGCGGCTGCTGCTGGATGATCCTGGGATCCGATGGGAGAAGTCAGCCCTTGTGGAAGGTAGGTGGTTGCGTCTGGCAGGGTCCAGGGCGCTGGCGGGGTCCAGGGCGCTAGCGAGGTCCAGGGCGCTGTTTACATTTCCGGGGTCGCGTCTGGCAGGGCCCCGCGCGCTGGTTGAGGTAGAGGGGTTGCTGGGGTGGCGAGTCTGCGATCCGATGGGTCCCGGCGTTCTGTGGGTGCGGGAATACCTTGCAGCGTGTTCGGGTCCTCGCGCACGGTCTCCGTTGTTTTGGGGGTCCTGGGTCGTGGGCAGGGGCTTCCTGGGGCAGATTGGGCTAGGTCCCATGGTCTGTTCCCTTCCTGGGCGCTCCTGGGGTCGGATCTTGAAGTCGGCACGGTGGGGCCTCCATGTGGGGAGTGAAGTGGGGAGTCTTGAGGCCACAGCAGGGAAGGAAGGGGGGAATCAAAAGATCAGGGTTGCCTTAAAAAATGGCCACCCAATCTGCGAGTAGTCTGAGATCGTCAGTGCAGGAAATGCTCCTGTGGACAAATTCAACCAGGCCAATTATTGCCACATCAATTTTCTCTCAATCATCAGCAAAGTCATGGTGCCAAAGAAAAACACTGAATTACAAACTTCATATTGAAATTTTATAGAAGACAAAGATGGCTGGGATATAAAATCTCCGAATGCAAATTCAATCACTGTCTCAATGGCTCCGGTGTGGATGATACTAAGGGAGAGACAATGGCATGTCACATCCTGTCTCAGATAAACATTTAAAAGGACGAAGCTATGCAAATATGAACTGCCATCTCCTGTGGAGATAATGGAATCTGATTATCATCTCAGCAGAAATGATACTCTAAGTAATATTTTAGACTGGTTTGTGGATTTTTGTCTTCCAGGCATATGCAAGAGACTGAGATAAAAACCAACTGCAAAACATGGTCAGTGTGGACTGGTGCAGGGCGTGCGCGAGTGTATGGCACAGAAACAAAAAGACCACAGAGTCCTCCCCTGCTCTGGGAGGTAAAATTACAAGCCTCTCTCTCTCCCTCTGATTGCTGAAGCAAGAACAGTCAGCAAAGCCACAGCTGAACATTAAGCAGAACAACGTCTCAGCTAAACTGCAGGACCCTGGAACCTCAAAACCAAATACCCAACTGCTGAAGTCAGCGATACTGGAATCACAAATCTCAAATGGCCACAATGTTTCCCACCTACTCTTCACAGAAAACACAATAATAATAATAATCTTTATTGTCATAAGTAAATCCCCTAGTCGCCACATTCCGGGTACACAGAGGGAGAATTCAGAATGTCCAAATTACCTAATAGCACGTCTTTCGGGACTTGTGGGAGAAAACTCACGCAGACACAGGGAGAACGTGTAGACTCCACACAGATAGTGACCCAAACCAGGAATCAAACCTGGGACCCTGGCGCTGTGAAGCCATAGTCCTAACCATTGTGCCACCGTGCCACACAAAGACTGATGCATATATTTTCTAATTTTGAAGACACTTCTCATTTCTAATCTGTGTGAATATATGTGCACGTGTTTAGTAGATAATATACTCACTCTTTCTTTAACTCAGGAAGCCTGGTTAAATTGACTCCTTGTTAAAACATAAATACATTGCGACTTAGGAAAAGGTATCCATGAGGGAAGGGATCCCTTTTGAAGTGATCTTCGTGTGACCAATCACAGGGGTTGAATAAAGAAAGGGAGCCAGTTCATTTGTCCTCACCTGCGGCATAAGAATTTGGAAGTATCCCACTGAAATTTAACACATTGGGGCTGAACACATGCTGAAGTAGTTCTCAAAAATTTGGGAATCTCACCTGGGGTGCGGTCGTAACAGGTGGACAGGGTTGTTTACAGTGCTATCAAACAGCACTTGCACAGAAATCATCTGCTTATGATGGGTACTCAACTAAATACATCATTCAAGCTTGGTCCAACCATGAACCAGAGATCTGAGCACAAAGTGTGAGGTGAGAGTGACTGCCCTTGACAACAAGGTAACATTTGACTGAGTGTGGCATCAAGGAGCCTGAGAAAAAACAGAGTCAATATGAGTTAGGGAAAACTCTCCAAATACTGGCATGAAGGCAGATGGTTGTCAATGTTACAGGTCAATTAACTCAGCCCCAAGACATCACTGCAGGTATTTCCAGCCTTTCATCATTTGGAAAATAGTCTAATTTACATTGTTTAGGTATAATCTCATACCTTCCCACATCGAGTCTGCCACAGTTTTGCCCACTCACACAATGTAGCAATGTCCCTATACAAATGTTGGCTCTCATCTACATTACTTACTGCTCTACTTAACTTAGTGTCATCAGAAAACCTGGCTGTACAGCTCCCTACTCATACATTTATGTAATTGATAAATATAGGGCAGCTGAGCCTCCAGTACAGATTCCTACAGCACCACTTAGAATCATAGAATCTCTACAGTGCAGGAGGTGGCCATTTAGCCCTTCAAGTCTGCATCGACCCTCTGAGGGAGCACCCTACCTAAGCCCACTCCCCCACCATATTCCCGTAATCCTACCAAATCTGTACATCCCTGGACACTAAAGAACAATAGGGGCAGCACGGTAGCATGGTGGTTAGCGTAAATGCTTCACAGCTCCAGGGTCCCAGGTTCGGTTCCCGGCTGGGTCACTGTCTGTGCGGAGTCTGCACGTCCTCCCTGTGCGTGCGTGGGTTTCCTCCGGGTGCTCCGGTTTCCTCCCACAGTCCAAAGATGTGCGGGTTAGGTGGATTGGCCATGCTAAATTGCCCGTAGTGTCCATAAAAGGTTAGGGGGGGGTTGTTGGGTTACGGGTATAGGGTCGATACGTGGGTTTGAGTAGGGTGATCATTGCTCGGCACACCATCGAGGGCCGAAGGGCCTGTTCTGTGCTGTACTGTTCTATGTTCTAATTTTATAATGGCTAATCTACCTAACCTGCACATCTTTGGACTGTGGGAGGAAACCAAGCATCCAGAAGAAATCCTCGCAGACACGGGGAGAACGTGCAAACTCCACACGGACAGTCAACCAAGGCCGGAATTGAACCAGGTCCCTGGCACTGCGAGGCAGCAGTGCTAACCACTGTGCCACCATGCCACTTACTCACATCCTGTCATTGTCCCTTACCTTGTAACCAATTCCCTGTGGAATAGGTGATCTCCATTGGCAGTACCTTACGTGATGCCTTTTGGATGACCATATAGTCGAAATGAAGACACAAGACTCCATCAATATGATGGAGGAAACGTAAGCAGGAAAGTAAATTAGAGTTCATCATTGTCCATCGTTTTCAAAGTGGGTGCTTGTATATTTTCTCTGGAACAAAATGGGAAATGTCCTTTGATCACAGAGTTTGACTCCATTCAAATCTTAAAACCTGCTAATGTCAGCACTGATTATGAGAATAATTGATGAGGCCTTTCTCAGAGGATCTCACTTGTGCATATTTGTTAAAAATGAACTGAAATTAATTTTAAATAAATGTGTTAAATCAGCCAAAATGGGTGGGACCAGGGGGTTTGACTTTGGATTTGTTATTGTTGATTGCTTGTTGGTGGGTTTAAATTTGGATGAAAATGTGAAAAAGGAAGAGAATAAAAATATGTTTTTAAAAAATAAGCCAAAATGAAGAATCTGGCTTTGTATCAAGTTATGTGGAAAAGGGCCTTTGCAGAAAGAAACCCCCTACTCCGAGGATAGATTTGTGAGAAACTGTGTCAATGATGATCAGATACTCAGTCCCCAAATAACAAAACAACTTCAGAAACAAATTTCAGATTTTGATCTATTGAGTATGTATAGATGCTCAATAGTGGGTCGTTGATCTCAGACAACTGCATCCTGAAATCCAGAAGTGCGCATATTTTGTAAGTGTTTCATATTGAATGAGTTGTAACACTTGGACTGGTCACGGTGAATAGTTTTTACATAATTTGTCTACTTATTCATGTTATTAAAAAATTGAAATGAGTGAATAGTAAGCAGATGACAATTGAAAAATCTGAAGGAACTACAAGCAAAATGTGTCTGCGTGGATTTCCTCTGGGTGCCCCGGTTTCCTCTCACAGTCACAAAGATGTGCAGGTTAGGTGGATTGGCCATGCTAAATTTCCTCACAGAGTCCAAAGATGTGCAGGTTAAATGTGGTTATGGGGATAGAGTGGGGAGGTGGGCCAAGGTATGGTGCTCTTTTAGAGGATCAGTGCAGACTTGATGGACTGAATGGCCTCCTTTTGCACTGTACAGATTCTATGGATAAACCATAATTAGATAAAGAGACCCAAATTAAACTGGTAAAAGGCGAATTGAGGCTAGCATCAGGAGTGAATAGTGTGTATAATGTCTTTCTGGTTAGGTTAACGGAGACAAAGGTTTTTGAGTAGTTTGAGAAGTATCATAGAATATAGTGTGCAGAAGGAGGCCATTTTTTTGGCCTATCGAGCCTGCGCCGGCCCTTGGAAAGAGCACCCTACTTAAGCCCACATCTCCACCCTATTCCCCTTACCCCAACTAGCATTTTTGGACACGAAGGGCAATTTTATCCACCTAACCTGCACATCTTTGGACTGTGGGAGGAAACCGGAGCATCCGGAGGAAACTCACTCAGACACGGGGAGAACGTGCGGACTCCGTACAAGCAGTGACCCAACTCGGGAATCAAAGCTGGGGCCCGGGAGCTGTGAAGCAACGGTGCTAACCACTGTGCTAGTGTGAGACACTCTGTGAACGAGTCTGCGAGATGTACGGAATGGTCTCCCTCATTCATATCTATGAATCTACTGAAGCTCAAACGTTGACTTTAATAGTTCTGTTAATAGAAACCAAAACAAAATATCATACAATGCTTTTTTTAAGCATGTTAGGGCCTGGAGGTCAGGATAAAATATGGATAATCTCTGGATAAATTACAGCAGCTAAATAAAGGAGTGCCTGTTTGGTTAATAAATATCAGGCATACAACACCACCTGATATCTGAGGTGTGTATGAGATATTTGGTGCGGTTGAATTGCCAATCATCAGGGAAAACAGTTCAGGTTATCCCCATTTTTTAATTTTAATTGAAATGTTGCAAGATATTATTGCTTGATTTTTTTTGCTAATGTGTAAATAAGCAAAGCCATTGATGTGAAACACACTAATAACACACAGGCTTACAGGTGCTATGGGAGTTTCACTTCCCTGTTCAACATGTGGGAAAATATTGTTCACGTTTATTCCCCAGCCCTCAATGCAATCCCTTTACTGCCAAGCTTGCAAAATTAATTTGGCAAAGCATTTTCCAGCATCCACATTTGCTCCTTACCAAAAGAAAGAGTGGTATAAGGAATATCGATTGCTTAGAAAGCCAAAAACAAATCTGTCTTACCCAGTGTTGCATAAATACAGATCAGTTACAAGCAGCTTTATTGCGTGTTTAAATGAAGAAATGCCTCACAATGGAAAACGACCTTTCAGCTAGATTCAGGACTATAATTAGGGTGGAAGCGCCCTTATTAATTATACAACCCCTGAAAGGTGAACAAATTCTACTGAAGTGGTGGGTGATGGTAAATGAACTGCTGAATGTTTTACAAGCAGAACCTCTCAAGTCAGTGATATCGCTTAACCCTCCCGAGTTGAGGGGAATGACAATTCCTTTAGGCAAACCACTTTTAGAAACAGTTTAAAGTTTGCATAACACTAACTTTAAGCTGCGATCCTGTATTCTTTATTATTGAATAAGAGAAATTAAAGTGAAGTCCCAGATGACCATAGTCCCAGATGACCATAGGTTGCTTTCCACTTTGAGGGGGAGAGCTGACTGGTGGTGATTTAACCTGAGGATCATCACACCTCAGACAAGGGTCAAGGTTGAGAAGGCGGGGCCCTTTCCCCGCCTTCTCATATTTCTGCCCTTTCCTTTCATATTGGGCCATTTGCATTTTTATAGCAAATCTTTTATACGATATATTGGAGTTGAATTTATCAAATAGATTCTCCTGGTTGTCCACTGTCATTGCAGTAGGAAATCTGTGAAAACACGTTTCTCAATTTAGCCATTGATGGCAAAGCACTTCACGTTCTAAATAATAATATTCTTACCTTTCCCATGGTACTTCGAGTGGCAATGTCGTTTATGGGATATTCCTTCCATTCAGCAGGGATTTAAGATGTCAGTGGAGCTGGCCCACCTTTATGTATTGCTGGAAGGTATGTGAGGGCTCTGGCTGGTGGGTGGCCTATACTTTACATTGAAATTCCACAACTCAAAGGCATCATGATATTTTTACCTCAGTAAGCTGGGGTGGGGCAAGGGCAATACCACGGGTGCGATTCTCCCAACGGGAGACTAAGTGCCGACGCCGGAGTGAAAACCGGAGTGTTTCACTCTGGCTGTAATTATCAGGCTGTAACTGCTGCAGAACATAGAGAACTTGCTGCCTTTGTCTTTGTTGCAGGCCTTAGATCGAATTACGTGCACCAGCGACTGCTGGAGAAGGAGGCCCTAAATTTCGAAGATACTGTTGAACTCGCTACAACTATGGAGGTCTCATTTCGTAGCCTCACCTCGTTTCCTGCCGACTGCGCGACCCCATCATGGGCCCCCGACCAGCGACTCCCCTAGGCCTGCGCCGCATGGCCACCCAGCCACCATGCTGCCCCAGGCTGCCACTTCTGGCAGGGCAGCACTGCCCGGCTCGCAACGCGACCTGCAGCAGTTGCGGGCAAAAAGGCCACTATGCCAGAGTCTGCCTGGTAAGGAAGGCCCCAGCCCCTAAACCTCCAGCGGCACAAAGTGATCGCCCTCCGCACTCGCAGGCCCGCAGGTCCCGGAACGCAGCGGCCTATGCCCCAACTCCACCCCCACCCGCCACGTGCGATCCATGCCCCCACCACGCGGTCCACCACGGGCAACTCATGGGGGCCGCCATCTTGGATGCCATCTTCCTCGCCGCCCACCACGTGCGATTCATGGGAGCGGCCATCTTGGGCCCCATCCTCTCCACACTCAGAAAACTCGATTGAAGACTACGACCTCAGCAGGCACTCATCGCGGGGCCATCCCAGCGCAGCCAACTGAGCCGCCGACTACCCGCAACTCAACGAAGTCACACTGGACCAATCGCGGACAAAGCATCTCTACAACTCTATGACGACGGTCCAAATCAACGGGTACAGTACACCGTGCCTTTTCGACTTCGGGAGCACTGAAGCTTCGTACGCCCAGATCTGGTAAGATGCTGTTCGCTCCCCGTTTTCCCTGCACGGCAAACTATCTCCCTCGCTTCGGGTTCCCACTCTGTCCATATCCAAGGGCGCACCGTTGCAACTCTAACAATCCAAGGCGCTAGCTACTCTAATTTCCAACCATACGTCCTGCCTGAACTCTGCACCCCACTCTTATTGGGACTTGACTTTCAATGCAATCTCAAGAGTCTCACCCTCAGCTTCGGCGGACCCCTACCCCCACTCACTATCTGCAGCCTAGCCACACTGCGAATCTCCCTCCTCTCCTCTCTTTGCCAACCTCACTCCAGACTGTAAACCCGTAGCAATTCGCAACAGGCGGTACAGAACAGGGTGTTCATTCGATCCGAGGTCCGGAGGCTTTTACGTGAGGGGATCATAGAGGCCAGTAACATAGAACATAGAACATAGAACAGTACAGCACAGAACAGGCCCTTCGGCCCTCAATGTTGTGCCGAGCCATGATCACCCTACTCAAACCCACGTATCCACCCTATACCCGTAACCCAACAACCTCCCTCTTAGCCTTACTTTTATAAGGACACTACGGGCAATTTAGCATGGCCAATCCACCTAACCCGCACATCTTTGGACTGTGGGAGGAAACCGGAGCACCCGGAGGAAACCCACGCACACAGGGGGAGGACGTGCAGACTCCACACAGACAGTGACCCAGCCGGGAATCGAACCTGGGACCCTGGAGCTGTGAAGCATTTATGCTAACCACCATGCTACCCTGCTGCCCCGTAACAGTCCCTGGAGAGCTCAGGTGGTGGTCGTCAAGACCGGGGAAAAATTCCGCATGGTCATAGACTATAGTCAGACTATTAATCGGTTTACGCTCCTCAACGCGTGCCCCCTCCCCAGGATTGCAGACATGGTGAATCAGATCGGCCAGTATCGGATTTTTTCCACGGTGGATCTGAAGTCTGCATACCACCAACTCCCAATCCGCCGGAGGACCGCCACTTCACGGCGTTTGAGGCCGATGGCAGCCTCTTCCGCTTCCTCCGGGTCCCCTTTGGCGTCACGAATGGGGTTTCAGTGTTCCAACGAGCAATGGACCGAATGGTGGACCAGTACGGGCTGCGGGCCACGTTTCTGTACTTGGATAAAGTCACCATCTGCGGCTATGATCAGCAGGACCACGATGCCAACCTCAACCGATTTCTCCAGACGGCCCAGAAGCTTAACCTCACATACAACAAGGAGTAATGCGTTTTCCATACAACCAGACTAGCCATCCTCGGCTATGTCGTGGAAAACGGAGTCCTGGGTGCCGACCCGGACCGTATGCGTCCCCTCTTAGAACTCCCTCTCCCTCATTGTCCCAGGGCCCTCAAACGGTGCTTGGGATTCTTTTCGTATTACGCCCAGTGGCTCCCTCAATGTGCAGACAAAGCCCGCCCACTCTTTAAGGCCACACTTTCTACCCTTGTCAGCTGAGGCTCGCCAGGCCTTCAACTGCATCAAGGAGGACATCGCCAAGACACTCCTCAGTCGAAAAGGAAGCACAAGCCATTGTGGAGGCTATTCGTCACTGGAGGCACTACCTCGCAGGTAGAAGATTCACCCTCATCACCGACCAAAGATCGGTTGCCTTCATGTTTGACAACTCGCAAAGGGGCAAAATTAAAAATGACAAAATTCTGAGGTGGAGGATCGAACTCTCCACCTACAAATACGATATTATGTATCGACCGGGGAAGCGCAACGAGCCCCCAGATGCCCTGTTTCGCGGGACGTGTGCCAGTGCGCAGAACAACCGCTTAAAAGCCATCCACAATGACCTCTGCCACCCGGCGGTCACCCGGCTCGCCCACTACATTAATGCCCAAAATCTGCCTTTCTCCATCGAGGAGGTAAAAGCCATATCCAGGGATTGCCCGATCTGCGCGGAGTGCAAAACCGCACTTCCACAGACCAGACAGGGCCCACCTGGTCAAGGCATCTAGGCCCTTTGAACGCCTCGCTATCGATTTCAAAGGGCCACTCCCCTCGACTAACAGGAATGTGTACTTCCTGAACGTCATAGACGAGTTCTCCCATTTTCCCTTTGCTATCCTGTGCCCCGATATGACCTCCCACACAGTCATTAGGGCCCTGCATAGTATCTTCATCCTGTTTGGTTTCCCCAGCTATGTACACAGCGACCGGGGTTCATCCTTTATGAGCGACGAGCTGCGTCAGTAACTGCTCGGCAAGGGCATCGCCTCAAGCAGGACTACCAGCTACAACCCCTGGGGGAACGGGCAGGTGGAGAGGGAGAATGAAACGGTCTGGAAGACCGTCCTACTGATCCTCCGGTCCAGGACTCTCCCGATCTCCCATTGGCAAGAAGTCCTCCCCGATGCGCTCCACGCTATTAAGTCCCTTTTATGTACCGCTACCAACCAGACCCCTCAGGAGCGACTCTTTATTTTTTCCAGGGACACTACCATGGGGGTTTTGCTCCCGGCATGGTTGAAGACACGGGGCCCAGTACTCCTCCGGAAGCACATCAGGGCGCACAAAACTGACCCACTCGTAGAGAAAGTGCTCCTACTGCATTCGAACACCCAATATGCCTTTGTCGAGTTCCCTGACGCCTGTCAGGACACTGTATCCCTCCGGGACCTAGCACCTGCAGGATCCAACCCCCCCACTACCACCGCCGAGGTACCCCTCACACTACATCCCACCCAACTCGCCCCCCCCCACGCCCCCGCACCTACCAGTTCGCTACATCTTTTTTGCGCACCCGCACCAGCTAGCTCCCAGCACTCCCAGTCCCCAGTCGAACCAGACGGGTACGGAGCTCGAGCTGAATTGTCCCCGGAGTCCACCATTGTACCCCAACCGACGGTGCTCATCCAGCCACCAGAAGGGGCTGCAACCCCGGTGCTCCGCCGATCACAGCGGACAACTCGGCCACCGGACAGACTCAATCTGTAAGTCACCACCCCCGCCGGACTTGATTGTTTTACAGGGGGTGAATGTGGTGAATCACAGTAGCGTAATTCACACTGTATTACACATGTTGTACTGTGTCTCTGTAAGCTCGGCACATGAGCAGTTGCGCTGCTCTGCCACTAGGGGGAGAGGCACTGGGAGTGTACAGGAGTTTGTACTGGGCTCCACCCTTGGCTCCACCCACGACTCCTCCCCCTAACCGGAAGTATAAAGGTTGATGCTGAGAGCCTACCTGCCAGTTCATTTGGAGTTTATCTTGTCACAGGCAGGCTCTGTTGTAAGATGATTAAAACCACTGTTCACTTCTAACCACGTGTCACGTGAATTGATGGTCTCATCAGGTAGCACAAATGGATAGCACTGTCCCAGGTTCCATTCCCCGCTGGGTCACTGTCTGTGCGGAGTCTGCACGTTCTCCCCATGTCTGTGTGGGTTTCCTCCGGGTGCTCCGGTTTCCTCCCACAGCCCAAAGACATGCAGGCTAGGTGGATTGCCCATGATAAATTGCCCTTAGTGACCAAAAATGTTAGGAGGGGTTATTGGGTTACGGGGATAGGGTGGAAGTGAGAACGTAAGTGGGTGGGTGCTGACTTGATGGGCCGAATGGACTCCTCCTGCACTGTATGTTCTATGTTTTATGTTCTATTCTGAACTCAGGAGTCAGACTGCCAAACGATGAGGAGAATTAGAGCTCATCTCACAGCAAATTGGCAACATCCTCCATCCCGTGGGCAATCCAGCTGATACTGCCAACCCAGGGCCAGCACCACGTAGTAATGTTGGCAAGACCTATGGAGGGGCGTCGTTATAACGGTTCTCCGCATTAGTCTGGGACCTTCGGACACGAGTCATTAGCCAAGACCACAGTGGGTAACCCATGTCACCCAAGAGCCAACCTCTCATCCGAGGGAGAACCTCAAAGGTACCTGGAACTGACAAATGCGCCAGGACATATGTGTGGTGCACACTTCCAGGGTATTGGATACAGATGTGCAACTGATGGTCACACACCAACTGGTGAAGGGCACCCCCTGATGAGCTGGTGCTCTTAGGGGGACATGTGTTCCACCTATCACCTCATGGGCCTGGGGCATCAATGGCAGCAAATCCTGCTGCCCAGGTAGCCTGGTGTGCCTAGTCCAGACTGAAGTTTAGATAGTCTACTGCCCCTGCGCATAGGACATGTGTCAGAGCTCGGATGCAGCTGTGTGCAGATGTCTGTGAGATCCCGGACAAGTACCCGTTTGGCCCCTCGATAGACCGAGAGGCATAAAAGTTCAGGGCGACTTTCGCCTTGACAGCCACGGGGGGTGTGGACATCCTCCTCCATAACCCCATGATGTCAGGTGCCAACATCTGGCACAAATGGAGCATGTCTCCCTGATTAGTCGGAGTCTTCGATAGCCAGACAACCCAGCAGGTCCTCGAAGGACATGCCCCAACAGTATAAACATGGTCTGATACGGAGCCTCCTTCGCACCACCACAGCCTGTTGCATGGACGGCTCTTCAATCTCACCGGCTGGCCCCTACCCTTCTGGGCCTGGCTCCTGTTGTGCAGGTCCTCAGCAGATGCTGCCAGGTAGAACATTTCTGCTGTACTCCGAAATTCATTCTCTGCAGGGGGTAAAAGGGAAGACATGTTAGCAAGGTAAGTATTCCCTTGCTCATCCAATTCCACCAGGCTACATGGTGACCCTGAGTTGCACTTCAGCTCCACTCTCCACATGTCTCCCCCAAATCCACCCCACCCCTCGGCTGTTCCCCTGATATGTTAGCTTCTGCACTGCACTCCTGTCCCCTTCAGTGAGTGGCACCGAGCCTGTGATGTGGGGAGCCTCTATCCTCACCACACATCCCTGTCAACAGGGGTACCGGTGGCTGCCACAACCCACGTCACCAATAGGTTTGGCAGCCTTGTCCTGTTTCCCCTGTGGGGTCCACTGTAGGTGTCCTCATTGGATGAGCTGTGTGCTATTCTGCTGGCAGGGTGGCACCTGGCTGTGCAGTGGAGAGGGTCACCATGTGCCACCAATCACCTCCATACTTAGAGGCTTGTCTGTGGGTTGCTCCTACAGATCCTCTGAGAACACGCACGAACAGACTCAAAAACAGCTTCTTCCCCACTGTCACGAGACTCCTAAATGACCCTCTTATGGACTGACCTCATTAACACTACACCCATTTATGCTTCATCCGATGCCAATGCTTATGTAGTTACATTGTATATATTGTGTTGCCCTATTATGTATTCTCATGTATTTTCTTGAATTCTGTTTAATTCCCTTTTCTTCCATGTACTCAATGATCTGTTGAGCTACTTGCAGAAAAATACTTTTCACTGTACCTCGGTACACGTGACAATAAACCAATCCAATCCAATCCAATCCAATCCAGATGGATGTGAAGCAGGGAAGTGTGTGTCTGCTGGGAGCTTAGGTGAATTGGACAAGCTGAATTCTCGCTCAGTGTACTCGAACAGGCGCCGGAGTGTTTTCATTACAGTAGAGACTGTACTGATTACACACATACCTTAACTTCATTCTCATCTGAACTAGAAATATTTTATGAATTTTAAGCAGAGTATTTTGCTGAGAGATTGGTTGAAATTAAAATACTTACATTCATAGAATCCCGACAGTGCAGGAGGAGTCTGCACCAACTCTATGAAAAAGCCTAGGCCCACTCCTCTGTAAACCCATAACCCCACCTAACCTTTGAACATAACGGCCAATTTATCATGACCAATTAGGGGCAGCACGGTAGCATGGTGGTTAGCATAAATGCTTCACAGCTCCACGATCCCAGGTTCGATTCCCGGCTGGGTCACTGTCTGTGTGAAGTCTGCACGTCCTCCCCGTGTGTGCGTGGGTTTCCTCCGGGTGCTCCGGTTTCCTCCCACAGTCCAAAGATGTGCGGGTTAGGTGGATTCGCCATGCTAAATTGTCCATAGTGTCCTATAAAGTAAGGTTAAGTGGGGGTTGTTGGGTTACGGGTATAGGGTGGATACGTGGGTTTGAGTAGGGTGATCATTGCTCGGCACAACATCGAGGGCCGAAGGGCCTGTTCTGTGCTGTACTGTTCTATGTTCTATGTTCTAATCCACCTAACCTGCACATTGTTGTTCGGTGGGAGGAAACGGGAGCACCCGGAGGAAACCCACGCAGGGGGGAAAGGTGCAAACTCCACACAGAGTCACCCAAGTCCGGATTGGAACCCGGGTCCCTGGCGCTGTGATGCAGCAGTGCTAACCACTGTTCCACCGTGCCGCCACATTGGTGCAGAGAAGGCTTTGTGGACTTGGTGGAGATTTTCTAAACTATGAAGGGTTTCCACAGAATGAAGATGGAAATAATGGGCGGAATTCTCTGACCCCCCCGGCCCGGTCGAAGAATCAGCGCCGCGTGAATTGCGCCACACCATCCTGATGCTGGCACGCAATTCTCCGCATTGCGCCGGTCAGGGTATGTGCTGGCTCTTCGGCCCCGGGCCGGCAAGTGCCGGCACGTCGATTCTCCGGCCCGGATGGGCTCGAGTGGCCGTCATCAAAAAGCCGTGTCCTGCCGGCGCCGTTCAAACATCCTCTGATGGCCTCCTTTTCTCCGCGCCGGCTCCTGCAGCCCTGCGCCATTTGGCGTCGGGGCCGCCACGGGGAAGAAGACCACTGTGCATGCGTTAGTTGGCGCCGGCCCAACTGCGCATGCGCGGACCCCATGGCGCCGAGTTCAGGCCGGGATCGGCAGCTGGGGTGGCGGAGGCTGCTCCAGCGTCGTCCTAACTCCCTGTGGGCCGCAGAATGGGGTCGCAGAACGGGCGCCCACGCTGGAGTAAAACACTCCCGTTTTTACTCCGGCGTCGGCACTTAGCCGCCCGTTTGGAGAATGCCGCCCAATATTTATTTTCCTTGGAAAGAGGCCATCAATTTAAAGTTATAAGTAAGAAATGTTGAGGAAGAGAAAGAGAAATTTCTTTATATAGAGTTGATCAAGCGTGAAATGTTTTGCCAAAGGGAAGGTTGAGGAAATTCCATTGCAATTTTTAAAGAAAATGTCTTTAAATACTTGATGCAGGCACTGGAAGTAGTTTAAAATTGCTTTGTGATGGTAAGGGTCGAGACAAACTGCTTATGTTTAATAAACCCTTCCCCAGTCGAGATCCTACTCCTCGTGGGAAGCTACAATGAAAGAATGATGTTTACACAGGTACTTTACATTCTCAATGTGGCTATGTGAATTTATGATGTAGATATAAAAATGACAGAATATTAAATTACATCTTTACTCCCTGATTGAATTATCCCTATCCTTACACCTGAAAAACCATACATGTCTCAACTTGCTGTGATCAGTGCCATGAATGCTTGATCATGAAATATAATTGATGTTGCTGTTTACTAGTTGTTAAAACAGCAGCAAGAAATTTGATAGGAGCACATTAGTGTCATACAGTATCACTGGAAAGAATGGGCAGAATTCTCTACCTCGCTAAGGTGCAAACGCGATCGGTTGGAGAATCGGACATCCCGCCAAACTTGAGGTCCACACCCGACACCAAGTCGAACACCCCGTTGCTGCTGGCAATAATGTGGGGCGGGATTCTCTGATCTTTGAGGCTAAGGAGCAGCGATTCGGACCCCCTAAAGGGGCCAGCACGGCACTGGAGCGACCCACGCCGCTGCAGCTGCCAATGCCGGCGACAAATGGGGGCCGCAGGTCTGTGCATGCGCAGGGCGACCAGCACGGTTGCGCGCATGTGCGGTGGCTCCCTTCTCTGCACCAGCCCCAATGCAACATGGCGTAGGGGCCAGCGCAGAGCAAAATAGGCCCCGAGCTCGAGACGCCGGCCCACCAATCAGTAGGCCCCAATCGCAGGCCAGGCCACAGCGCAGGCCCCCCCTGGGGTCGGTATCCCCCTCCCCACCACACCAGGCCGCCCCCAGATGCATGCACACCGAGGTCCCGCCTGATAAGACCACACGTGGATGCCGCCGGTGGGACTTGGATTTTTTTTACGGCCGCTTGCCCACCCCGGTCGAAGAAACACCGGGGGGGGACCGTGTATACAGGCCCCTGAGCGGCTCCATTCCGACCGCGCTGGTGTCAATAGCAGAATCGGCGGGCCGGCGTCGGGGCGGTGTCATGTGATTCGCGCCTGGCCCGGCATGGGCTGAGAGAATCCCGCCCGAGGTTTGCGCCTCGCGTCAGCGGCAGCATACATTTACATTCATTTACATAACACATTTGATCCAGTCTGCTCCGGGCTTTAGTGATGCTTCGCCTTCTCAGGTGAAAGTCACACATGTGCGATTTACTACAAGTATTTACAAATGGGACCTGGGTGCCATGGCTGCTGAGTGGGGAGGGAGAAGGTAAGCAAAGTTTGTAAAGCGCAAAATTGTACCTTGCTGGGTGGTGACTGCCAGGTCTGGGAAGAGTAGCGGGGGACGACTTGGTGACAGCTCCAGCTCAATCAATGGCCCATCAGGTGCTGCCACTCACCAAAAGTATAGCCTCACTGCAGGGGAAGCAGGGGAGTAATAATAATAATAATAATAATCCTTATTAATGTCACAAGTCGGCTTACATTAACACTGCAATGAAGTAACTGTGAAAATCCCCTAGTCGCCATTCTCTAGGGCCTGTTCGGATACACGGAGGGAGAATTCAGAATGTCCAATTCACCTAACAAGCACGTCTTTTGGGACTTGTGGGAGGAAACCGGAGCACCCGGAGGAAACCCACGCAGACACGGGGAGAATGTGCAGACTCCACACAGACAGTGATCCAAGCCGTGAATGGAACCTGGGTCACTGGCGCTATGAAGCAACAGTGCGAATCATTGTGCAACAGTGCTGCCCATAATGTGCGCATATGTGCGTAGATCATTGAAGGTGACAGTACAGTTGGACAGAGCAGTCAATAATACATACAATATTCTGGACTTTATTAATAGCGGTAAAGGGGACTAGCGGTAAAGGGGACGAGAGCAAGGTTATGCTGAACTCATACTAGTTAGACCTCAGCTGGAATACTGTGTCCAGTTATGGGTGCCACACTACAGGAAGGATGTAGAGAGCACAGCAGAGGTTCACAAGAAAGGTTCCAGAGACGAGAACTTCAGTTATGAGGATAGATTGGAGAGGTTGGGAATCTTCTCGTTGGAGAGAAGTGGGCTGAGAGGAGATGTTCAAAATCATGAGGGTGGTTGGACAGAGTGGAGAAGGAGAAACCGTTCCCTCTCACCAAAGGATCAAGAATGACAGGACACAGGTTTAAAGTGATTTACAAAATAAGTAAAAGTGTTGTATGCAAAAGATATTTTTCACACAATGAGTGTTCGGGTCTTGAATGCACAGTCTGGAAATGTGATGGAGGCAGGTTCAATCAAGGCAATCATGGGAGGATTAGATGATTGTTTGAATAAAAACAATAATGTTCAGAAGTATGGGAGAATTAGATATAGCTCTTGGGGCTAAAGTGATCAAGGTATGTGGGGAGAAGGTTGGATCAGAGTATTGAACTTGATGATTAGCCATGATCAAATTGAATAGCGGAATAGGTTCAAAGGGCTGAATGGCCTCCACTTGCTTCTATTTTCTATTATGTTTCCATGTAAGGCAGCAGAATGACACTGAGCGATGATTCTCGTTTGGAGAGCCATATGCAGACATGATGAGCCAAACCAATGGCCTCCTTCAGCATTGTAACAATTAGGTGATTCTTGAGTTAACTTTTGAGTCCAATGAATAATAATCATCTTTATTGGTGTCACAAGCAGGCTTACATTAACACTGCAGTAAAGTTACTGTCTAAATCTCAGAGTCGCTACACTCAGTTCAGGCACACTAAGGGAGAATTCAGAATGTCCAATTCACCGAACAAGCACGTCTTTCGGGACTTGCGGGAAGACCCCAGAGCACCCGGAAGAAACCCACGCAGACACGGGGCGAACATACAGACGCCGCACAGACAGTGACCCAAATCGGGAATCGAACCTGCGACACTGGCGCTGTGAGGCAACAGTGCTAACCACTGTGCTACCGTGCCGCTAACTCCTCTACAAAACTCCAGATCTTACCCAATCACTACAAAAAAAAAAATGTCATCATATCGCTGCTACGTCTGTTGCCAAACATCAATGTCCTTTGGTTCTCGATTCTTCCACTAATGGGAACAGTTTCTCTCTCCAGACCCCTCAGAATCTTGAATATCTCAATCAAAACTCCTCTCAACTTCCTCTTTTCCAAGGAGAGTGCTCCAAGCTCCTCTAATCTATTGATGTAACTGAAATTTCCCATCGCTGCGACCATTCTTATGAATCTTTTCTGCATCCTCTCCAATGCCCGCATAGCCTTCCTGGAGCACAATAATCCAGTTGAGACTGAAACAAAGTTTGAGAAAGGTTAATTGCTTTTGTACTCTATGTCTATCAAAGCCCAGAATCCTGTAGGTTTTATTAACTACTTTGTTAATCTGCCCTGGCAGCTTCAACTATTTCTGCATACATACTCCCAGGTAGTTCTAAACATTGTTAGCAGCTGCTTGGTGATGTATCCTCGGAAATTGCACACACCACGGCGAGGGTTTTCCATTGCGGGTGCACACGCTACCACTGCAGGCGAGGATGGAGAATTTGGCCGCGTTGTATGCTGGCAGTGGATTCTCACTTCCCGCTGCTTGTCAATGGGATTTCCCATTAAAGCCACCCCACGCCGCTTGAAAACCCACGGGTGGGGATGTGCTGCCAGAGGGACGAGAGAATCCCAACTGACGGAGAATTCCACGCCAAGGGCGGGATTTTCCCGCCAGCGGGATTCTCCGTTTTGCCGCCGCCCAGGGGTTTCATGCCGGCGCGGCTGCCCCACAATGGGAATCCACACTGACCAGCCGCCGAAACAGAGCATCCCGCCGGCGGATCGGGGCAGAACAGTGCTGCTGGGGGGGGTGAAGAATCCAGCCCCACATGTTCCTTCAGCTTTTCCAATGAACAGATTGGTTTACCAATGATTAGTTCTTGGTTTCTATCACTAGGTTTCCTTGACTAGTCATTTGAGGATTGGCTGTTTCTGTAACGTACACTGAAAAGTACTTAATTGTCTGTGAAGTGTTTTGCATTGTGTTGTGATTGTGAAAGGCATTAAAGAACTGCAGACTCTGTCCTTCTTTCATTGGTAGTTTTCTAACCACTTAAATTGCTTTTTGTTTCACACATTTCCTCCTTGTTTGTTTTCACTTTCTTGTTGATTTACATTGAGGAATAAACATTCTTTTTTTTTTAAATTACCAGGATGGGCAGCACGGTAGCAATGGGCAGCACGGTAGCATGGTGGTTAGCATCAATGCTTCACAGCTCCAGGGTCCCAGGTTCGATTCCCGGCTGGGTCACTGTCTGTGTGGAGCCTGCACGTCCTCCCCGTGTGTGCGTGGGTTTCCCCCGGGTGCTCCGGTTTCCTCCCACAGTCCAAAGATGTGCGGGTTAGGTGGATTGGCCATGCTAAATTGCCCTTAGTGTCCTAAAAAATAATGTTAATGGGGGTTGTTGGGTTACTGGTATAGGGTGGATACGTGGGCTTGAGTAGGGTGATCATTGCTCGGCACAACATTGAGGGCCGAAGGGCCTGTTCTGTGCTGTACTGTTCTAAAAAAAAACAAATTTAGCGTACCCAATTCATTTTTTTCAATTAAGGGGCAGTTTAGCGAGGCCAATCCACCTACCCTGCACATCTTTGGGTTGTGGGAAAGAAACCCATGCAAACAAGGGGAGAATGTGCAAACTCCACACGGACAGTGACCCAGAGCCGGGATCGAACCTGTGCCACTGTGCTGCTCTGAATAAACCTTCAATGAATGCTAATTTTAACCAGGTTGTTCTTTTGCGCATTATTCAATTCTTGTAGTTTTCCATATTGATTTCTGTTTTATTTGAGGCCAGGGGGCGGGATTCCCCATTGGCCAATCGGGAAATCGGGAAAGGCGATTGAGCAGAGAATTGGTTCCGGCACCAAAACCGGGCAGCCAGGCGCCGATTTGACGCCAAATCGTGAATCTCCGTCACCTCGACAGCGGCGTCAATGCGTACTGGAATGCACCTACAGTAGACACCGTTTGCATGTCATTAGCGTGCCTGACCCGGTGTTCTCCGGGGCCTGTGCGATTCTCTGCCTCCGATGGGCCGAGGTCCTGACGGCGCGGTTCACTTGTGCTTTTATAAATCGTGAAACCAGCATGGTGGCTGCTGAGGGAGAGAGAGGAGATAGGACCCAGAGAGGAGTGACTGCGGACTGCCGGACCGGACACTCGCCATGCTGGCTGGGGTGGGGGAGGCCCTGCCAATGCCGGGAGAGGAGGCAGGGGATTTGGGATAACAGGCCGAGTGGCCGGGGTGGCCCTCCCACAGGACTGGGCAGTGTTCAGATATGTACCTCTATTACGGTGGCCATCTTGCTCCGCTCCCACTGACCACCCACCTTGGCCCTGGTTCTGCAGTGTTACACCAGCCGTATGGCTGTGCTCCATGATGGGGCCAAGGGTGTGGGGATGGGGCTAGGGAAGGGACATGCGGGGGCAGCTCCCACAATGCCAACTGGAGCCACCACATAGCCCGGTGGACCTGGTTGGGCAAGGGGATGCCCACCATACTAAAATGTCACCCTTTCACCCCTGCAGACGATGGATATTGGAATACAACCAGCAATGCTGGCCTTCCTGCTGATCGCCACATCCCTGGGGGATGCCCTGCGGCTGTACGAATGGGCGCTGGTCGAGGAGAGGGAGGAAGCTGCATCAGCGGAGTGGGCAGCAGCTGAGCGGGCAGCAGTGATGCGTGCAGCAGCGGAGTGGTCAGTAGAGAGGCAGGTGGCAGCCGCCTGCATTGGAGAGCCAGTTGCCCAACAGGCTGAGGAGGAGGAGGTGCCAAGGAAGTGCCGCTTGAGGCCTCGTGTGTACCAGCACCGCCTGTCATTTGAGGATCTGCCGGACCGGGCATGCCATCAAAGACTCAAGGCTAAGCAGAGAAACAGTGCGACACGTCTGCCAAATGATGGCACAACTGGCATTGCGGCGGTATGGGGAGGACACCCGCTCCCAGTGGCCGTCAAGGTGACGATCGCCCTGAACCTTTACGCGACAGGGTGCTTCCAGGCCTCGAGTGGGGACTTGTCTGGGACCTCAGAGACCTCGGTGCACAGGTGCACCCGCGCTGTCACGGAGACCCTTTATGCCCAGGCGGACCAATATATCCACTTCAATGTGTACTGAGCCCACCAGGCTGCCCGGGGAGTGGGGTTCGCCACCATCGACGGGATGCCCTGGGTCCAGGGGATGACGACGGGATGCATGTCCCCCTACGAGCACCAGCAGATGACAGGCCACTCGACACAAACTGAAAGGGCTTCCACTCGATGAACGTGCAGCTGATATGTGACCATCAGCTGCACATCACTCACCTCAGACACACTCAATGATTCCTGACACGTTCGCGACACCCCTCCCAGCTGAGGGGTTGGCTCCTGGGTGACAGGGGTTATCCACTGCGTTCATAGCTGCTGACATCTATCGGGAGACCACACACTGATGAGGAGACCCGCTACAACGATGCCCATACAGCAACCGAGTGGTGCTTCGGCCTCCTGAAGATGCGGTTCAAGGGCCTGAACCGCTTTCGAAGGGCCCTGCCGTATGATGCTGAGATGGTCGCCCGCATCGTGGCAGCCTGATGTGTCCTCCACAACATCGCACGACAGAAGGGCGATGTGCTGGAGGAGGAGGAGGACAAGGGTGGGCAGAACTTGGAGCCCAGGCAGGCATGGGAGGCGGCACAATGTGTGCACCAGGGGCAACGCGCATGGGCCGCTCTGATCACCTCCAGGTTCACCGGCTAGGAGGAGGGTTAGAGGGGAGAAAGTGGCCAGGAGCACGGACACAGCATCCCAATCTCACACCCCCTCACCTCCACCACACCCCGCCTGCAACTCCCTCCGTGATACAGCAGACACCTCAAATCCCTAGAGACTACCAACACTGCCTCTGCAAAATCCTGCAAATCCATGGGCAGGATAGGTGTACCAACATGAGGATCCTCTCCCAGACCAATATCCCCAGTATTGAGGCACTGGCCATGCTCGACCAGCTGCTATGGGCTGGCCACATTGCCCGCATGCCCGACACAAGACTCCCGGAACAAGTGCTCTAGTCCGAGCTCCACGATGGCAAGCGATCACCAGGAGGATAGAGGAACCGCTACAAGGACATTTTGAAAGCCTCACTAAATCAATGCAACATCCCCACCGACACATGAGAATCGCTTGCCTTAGAACGCACAAACTGGAGAAGAAACATCCGTGAGGGCGGCAATCACCGCGTCATAGAGCGGAGCGTGCAGAGGCCAAGCGTAAACAGTGGAAGGAGAATCCAGAGTGTCCCACCCACCCGCCTCATCAAGCAGCAACTGCCAAACCTGTGGCAGAGTCTGTGGATCCAGAATCAGACTCTTCAGCCACTGCACAACCCAGCTTCCCAGAGTTGAAGCAAAATCATCCTCAACACTGAGGGACTGCCCAAGAATGAGAGATGTCATTTATTCACTCACTCAGTGTCTACTGTTTGCACAAAGTTAAATTTGGTCCTTTTTTTCAGCGTATCTTTGCACACATACTTATTTTACTCTTTGGGAATAGTGGGCAAGTGGTGGGAGAATTTTCAAGCTGATTATCAGGCCCTTGAACCACTTATGAATTGTTCTTCCTTGGCCAACAAGTCCTGGTGTTGGACTCGAAGCCGAAGCTTCTGGTCCAGTGGTGGGGAAGCTACGCTCTGCGCCACACGGCCTCCTAAATTGGCCCTTAAGAGACTTGAAGACATCTGGTTCAAAAGTGGCATGTTCTTTACTTTGTATTATCATGCAAGGGTTAAAGGATTTATTGGGTTGAGTGAGTGTGATCATAAATTCTGTTCTGAATCTTCAATTATTTGTGAAATAAAGCAATGATTTGGATCTGACCTGATCTGACTCAGCCCATCTTCAGGAAGAAAAAAGGAACAGACACGTTAAAGGCCCAAATAGCTGGTTTAGGTCACATTGATGTACAATTCTAATACCCACTGCTTCACACTGTCTGTATGTGTCCACCCAATAAAACAAAGGCATTTAGTTCACCTTACCGGAGCAACTGACGTCAATGAACCCCAGAAAGCATCTACAGTGAATCTTAATTTGGAACAGACAGCTAAGCTCCTCGAGAGAAGACAAGACCTGATCATGCATTGTTCATTATAATCAGTGGTTATTAATTTAGCCAAAGCGGTGGCTGTCTCGGAATGTTACCTAAACTGTTGCTTAGAAAATTTGTGTACTTGTTTGTTTTTGAACGAGATCTGCTGGGTAGAATCTACCCCTACAAATGATAGTGTAACTTGATAACTGATTCACTGAAAGCAGTCTAATTGTCCAGTCATAAAGTGAATGTTATGATTGATGTGATGGCAGAATGTTATTTAAAGACCAGCATCTTGTACTATTTTGCCACCCTGTTATAATCCCTCAATCTGTTTTAATGCTGACTTGCAATTATTGTCACCATGCACAATAGATTTGAATGGACTGATTTAGGTTCATCTCCTCAGCTTAGTCACACTTAGCGATCGTGATTCAGCAGCCAGCTTTCCTCGCAATCCAATATTCTTTACGTTGGACCACCAACAATGAATTTTGCTCGAAATGAACAGAGGTCTCCATGTGAACTGCCAGCATTCTGTTATTTTAAGAAATTCTGGCAATATTTTAATGAAAAATAAAGGTCTACTTTTCCTGTTGTTTGCTTTTAGTGTTAAATTTATTTTGATGATCCCTCCCAGGTAATATATTTTGTTGTTTGCTTGTTGTTTACTGGTTGCTGAGGAGCTAATGGGCTGCAGTGAATACAATACACTTCACCACCTTCAGCACATTAGTTAAAGATGTTTATTTGGTCTGATGTTGACAGCTCCACAATTGGCTCGCAGCTTTACAGAGTGAGTCATATAAACTAGGAAAGCCCCAGGTTTAATGTCCTCCCTATTCTGCAATGGCTGTTACTGAGATGAGTGATGTGGTGGTGGGTGGAAGCATGGCTAAGTTGGTGGTCTGTCATTTGTTACGAAGGTGAACAAATGAAAAGCAGCCCCTGGTCGATGAAAGGTCTGAAACGTTAGGTGCGATTTAATGGGAAGTTTCCCGCTAGCTCTGCTGGCGAGTTCTCCACTATCTAACGGCACTTAGGGCATAATTTTCCGGCCTCGTTACACTCTTGCTCAAGCGAAACGAGGCTGGTGAATAGCGGGAGAGGCCAAAAACAAGAACTGCGCCAGGTGTCAAAAAGTTTGCGGATGCAACAGGCCCGAAGGCGAAAACAGGATCTCACCATAGCGCGGCGGGAAACCAATTAAGCTCCGTTTCCATACAAATAACGAGAGCGATCCCATATCCAACGGCCTCCCGTCATTCAGCGGCCTCCCCAGCAAGTGGTCACACTGGCGCTGATTGGTACACCTTTTGAAAATGTGAACCTGGCAGAAGGGCTTCTTTGGGGAGCCGAGGAGGGGAGTAGCCAACTTTGCTCACAGGCAAAAGGCCCTGGGGTACTGGGCATGCCACCCAGTGCGGGAGTGAGCCGCCACGGGAGGTTCGGGGGTGCGCTGAGGGGGCAACCGGGGGCAACCGCTCACGGCACCACCATGCTAACCACTGGATCATGTTTATCCATTCTGGGACCATCCCTTGTCCCTGCCCATCTGCCTCACCAACCACCCATAACCCCCACTGATTGCTGAGGCCTCTGGCTGCGCGGCTGAAGGCTATTGCTAATAGGAAATTGGCAATTGTAGTTAAGGGAGCACTTCACACAACCCAAGTGGATTCCCGTGGGTGGCCGGGCCATGTAGCATGTGGGAACCATTGCCTAGCATCCTAATCACATCTTGATGCCTGGACACTGTGCTTGAAAACTGCAGGAGGCAACACCACACACAGAGCAGCCAACATCCGAACACCCAGGGGATGGCACACAGCATGTCCACGTCCGGAGGGTGGGTGTGTGCTACGGGGACTGCCGCAAAATCAATGAAGTAAAAAGGTACTGTGCCACCTTGGAGTCGCTCTCTGTACACCAGCAATGAAACAACGGTGACCTTCACCGGCCAACACGAGCAGGACCATCACCCGACCGATGGAAGGAATTCCAGAGCCAGGAAGAGAACAGAGCAAGTACTGGACATTGAGGTCTACAACATTCAGCACACAGATGAAGGCCAAGATCAGTCTGGTACTTGCTAGTCACTCTAAAGTTAAGTTAAGGTCTTATAGACCTCATAGATTCTGTAGAATAACTTATGTTGATGGTGTGATTGTTTAATAAGTAGACTTGCAGTCGTTTGTCCACCGTATAGAACATAGAACATAAAACATAGAACATTACAGCGCAGTACAGGCCCTTTGGCCCTCGATGTTGCGCCGACCTGTGAAACCACTTTAAAGCCCGTCGACACTATTCCCTTATCATCCATATGTTTATCCAATGACCATTTAAATGCCCTTAATGTTGGCGAGTCCACTACTGTTGCAGGCAGGGCATTCCATGCCCGTACTACTCTCTGAATAAAGAACCTACCTCTGACATCTGTCCTGTATTTATCTCCCCTCAATTTAAAGCTATGTCCCCTCATGCTAGCCATCGCCATCCGAGGAAAAAGGCTCTCACTGTCCACCCTATTTAATCCTCTGATCATCTTGCATGCCTCAATTAAGTCACCTCTTAACCTTCGTCTCTCTAACGAAAACAACCTTAAGTTCCTCAGCCTTTCCTCATAAGATCTTCCCTCCATACCAGGCAACATCCTGGTAGATCTCCTCTGCACGCTTTCCAATGCTTCCACATCCTTCCTATAATGTGGCGACCAGAACTGTACGCAATACTCCAAATGCGGCCGCACCAGAGCTCTGCACAGCTGCAACATGACCTCATGGCTCCGAAACACGATCCCTCTACCAATAAAAGCTAACGCACCGTACACCTTCTTAACAACCCTATCAACCTGGGCGGCAACTTTCAGGGATCTATGTACATGGACACCGAGAACTCTCTGCTCATCCACAGTACCAAGAATCTTACCATTAGCCTAGTACTCTGTCTTCCTGTTACTCCTTCCAAAATGTATCACCTCACACTTTTCTGCATTAAACTCCATTTGCCACCTGTTAGCCCAGCTCTGCAGATTGTCTATGTCCCTCTGTAACTTGCAACATCCTTCCGCACTCTCCACAACTCCACCAACTTTAGTGTCATCTGCAAATTTACTCACCCATCCTCCGCCCTCCTCCAGGTCATTTATAAAAATGACAAACAGCAGTAGCCCCAAAACAGATCCTTGTGGTACACCACTAGTAACTGGACTCCAGGCTGAACATTTCCCATCAACCACCATCCTCTGTCTTCTTACAGTGAGCCAATTTCTGATCCAAACTGCTAAATCACCCTGAATCCCATGCCTCCATATTTTCTGCAATAGCCTACCGTGGAGAACCTTATCAAACGCTTTACTGAAATCCATATACACCACATCAACTGCTTTACCCTCGTCCACCTGTTTGGTCACCTTCTCAAAGAACTCAATACGATTTGTGAGGCACGACCTACCCTTCACAAAACCGTGTTGACTATCCGTAATCAAATTATTCCTTTCTAGCTGATTATAAATCCTATCTCTTATGAACCTTTCCAAGACTTTGCCCACAACAGAAGTAAGGCTCACTAGTATATAGTTACCGGGGTTATCTCTACTCCCCTTCTTGAACAAGGGGACAACATTTGCTATCCTCCAGTCTTCTGGCACTATTCCTGTAGACAATGACGATATAAAGATCAAAGCCAAACGTTCAGCAATCTCCTCCCTAGCTTCCCAGAAAATCCTACGATAAATCCCATCCAGCCCAGGGGACTTATCTATTTTCACACTAACACCTCCTTCTTATGAACCTCAAGCCCTTCTAGTCTAGTAGCCTGTATCTCAGTATTCTCCTCGACAACATTGTCTTTTTCCTGCGTGAATACTGACGAAAAATATTCATTTAGCACCTCTCCTATCTCCTCGGACTCCACGCATACCTTCCCACTACTGTCCTTGACTGGCCCTACTCTTACCCTCGTCATTCTTTTATTCGTGACATACCTATAGAAAGCTTTAGGGTTATCCTTGATCCTACCAGCCAAAGACTTCTCATGTCCCCTCCTGGCTCTTCTTAGCTCTCTCTTTAGGTCCTTCCTAGCTAACCTGTAACTCTCAAGTGCCCTAACTGAACCTTCACGTCTCATCATTACATAAACCTCCTTCTTCCTCTTGACAAGTGATTCAACTACTTTAGTAAACCACGCTTCCCTCGCTCGACCACTTCGACAGGTTCATACTTATCAAGGACACGCAGTAGCTGTTCCTTGAACAAGCTCCACATTTCAATTGTGCCCATCCCCTGCATTTCTTTCCCCATCCTATGCATCCTAAGTCTTGCCTCATCGCATCATAATTGCCTTTCCCCCCGCTATATCTCTTGCCCTGCTATATATACCTATCCCTTTCCATCACTAAAGTAAACGTAACTGAATTATGGTCACGTAATTAGAACTAAGGAAGGCGACCATATTAACCACCATAGACAGAGCCAATTAAAGAGAGAACACAACGAGCAACATTTACTGGCGACATCTGACGGGACTCGATTTAGAAGTGGCCTAACCATTCCGAAAGAACCCAAATTTGAATTGAGAATCCAATTAGAAACAGAAAAACCACAAGCGTTAGAACAATGCTGATCAAGCCTCCGAGATTCGGAAGTGTGTTAATGCATGCGTACTAACAGGAATATAAGGTAAACCTGAGAGACTTTGTTGCGTAAAACTGGCGGGAGTTTTGTAGGCCGGAAAATAGCGTAAGCCAGGGGTGGGCAAACTTTTCCGTGCAAGGGCCACATTCAGAAATTCACAATTTTAAAGGGCCGCATCATATATTAAGTAAAATAATTAATATTTTAAATAGCTAAAATAAAAGGTCTTTAAAGAAAAAAAAGCATTTATTTGAAAAACAAAGTAACTCAGTAAGTAACAGAACAATGTCAATGAGAATGATGCATCTGACTGCAGTCATTTACCAGTTTGTTGAAATCAGGTGTCAAGTTGCTTGTGCTGATCCTTAACACTGACAGAAGCACAACCTGGCCGAGTCAACGATAAAAACGCGCGTAGTGGGGTGGATGAGTGGGGCTGCCTTATTGGTCGGTTTAGTTGGGTGTGCGACCAATAGGAGTCCAGGTTACAAACAATAATAAGGCTTATTGTTTGTAACCTGGACGCCTATTGGTCGCACACCCAACTAAACCGACCAATGAGACAGCCCCACTCATCCACCACACTATGTGCGTTTTTATGCGGCCCGCCAATGAGGTGCCCGGAATCATAACCGGCATTTTTGAAAAGCCGCCGGGGAAAAGCCGCTGAAGTAAATGCGCTTATTCAATAAGCGCATTTACTTCAGCGGCTTTTCTCCGGCGGCTTTTCAAAAATGCCGGTTATGATTCCGGGCACCTCATTGGCGGGCCACATAAAAACTTTTGTCAGGCCGCATGCGGCCCGCGGGCCGTAGTTTGCCCACCCCTGGCGTAAGCCATACCCGTGTTTACATCACCACTTTATCACCCCCTGTTCCAAATTCAGTAGAGAACCTAGATAGAGAAGATGGCAATGAAGGCAATGGAACGCCTTATGAACCCCCAGGAATTCGAGGTCGCAGCGACCAGTAGAGTAGGACAGTGTCCCATTTGGGAAGATGAGATCAGAAAATATCTCAAAGGGAAAGGATGGCCCCTTTGGATTGAATTCTGTGCCAATGACGAAACAGGTCCCGGGAGTATTGGACATACTTGATGGGAGAACCCGTCAGAGATCCACAAGAAGAGCTCAGGGAAAGCTCGCAAGCCGATGGCAATCATGTCCTGCTTGGCACAATTGCGAGGCACAGAGGAGGTCATTAGGACACTCCGTAAAGAAATTGAGGAGAGAGACAGAAATAGTGAGGTAGATGTGAGCGAAGTTGAGAGGGAGAATAAGGATTGAAGAGAAGTTAGCAGCAAAGAACAGAGAGGTGGATGATGCCAAGAGGACACATCAGTCTTGTCTCGCGCATTTGAGAAGTTTCCAAACCCAATATGATAAGGCCTACCAGGACACGCAACGTGCGGTCTTGGTAAGACAAGAAACCGAGCAACAGATAGGGAAATTACAGAAAACAGTGCAATGATTTAAAAGCAGCCCTACGAGCACTCCACACTTCCACAACGGAACAAAGGCAGAGCTCCGTAGACCACGCAAAGTGCCGGAAGCAAATTGCAGAATTGCAATCTCTGCTTTCCGTTCAGAATGGGTTTCAAAGTACATTTGGACCCCAGTTAGATCAGGAAAACGGCCCCGATTGGCAGGAATTGAATGACACTGCCCATATTTACGTGCATGGGACATGTACGCAGGAAAAACCCCAGAAAAGGAGAGCACCCCAACCCCCGACTGAACAGGCAGAACATACCCCCATGAACCCTGTAACTACACACCGCAGGGCCGCAGCAGAAGGAGACGCAGATTTCCTTTACACAACCCCATTAACCATAACCCAATTACGGGACGCGTGCGGCAAAATTACACTGTTCCTTCCCACATCAGACCCCCACCAGTTTTTCGCTAAAGTTAAACAGCAGGCTCAGTAGGAGACTTCTGGTTCGACCCTCGAGCCATTAGTTCCGACAAACAGGTTAGGGCAGTCCTGCAGGAACACAAAGCAGTATTTGCACAGCACAAGCATGACTGTGGCAGAATGGCTGGCTTTGTGCATATTACAGGTCCCGACCCCAGATGCCAGAAGCAGTACGGATTTATCCAGGAAGCAGAGAGAGAAATCTCGGAGGTAATAGAGAGTTTACTTGACCAAGGCGTACTCAGATCAGTAGCCTCCACAAACAACGCACCCATTTGGCCCGTCAGGAAACCGGATGGATCATGGTGACTGACCATTGATTATCGGGAACTGAACAAAGTAACCCCAGCAGCAGCCCCCACCGGAGCCACGAGTCCCGAGACCATGCTCAAACAGGGACTCCAGTCAAAACAAATTTCGTTTTTGGACATTAGCAACGGCTTTTGGTCCATTCCATTAGATAAAGCGTGCCAGTACAAATTCGCCTTTACATTCAAAGGACAGCAATATACATGGACGTGCCTTCCACAAGGCTTCCACAACTCCCCCTCCATTTTCCACCGACAGCTGGCAAATGGATTAGCTAAATTTTCCCGCCCCAATTGTCTGGTCCAGTATGTCGATGACTTGCTACTGCAGACAGACACAAAGGGAGAGCACATTTCGCTTCTCGCCGAACTCCTAGGACGTGCAACTATTTGTGTGTGTGTCTATTTGTTTATGTATAAGGTCACATTCTTGTGAGAGCAATAGTTCACTTATGGAGGCTGTGGCTCAGTGCAGATCATGGCAGAAGTATCTGAGTAAAGTCTGAAAAATTGCAACTGAGACTTTGCAAACATTGTGATGTGTTATGATCAGTGAACAGTTTAAAAGGAAGTATTTATATTGCGCTACAAAGTTACTCATTCTTCAATATAGCATGAATCATATAAAGTTTATGACACAGAAAGAGGCCTTTTGGCCCATCGTGATTATGCCAGCCGAAATCGAGCCACCTAGCCTGATCAAACTTTCCAGCGTTTGGTTCAGACCCCTGCAGGTTCAAGCACATCAGGTGCATAGCCAGAAACCCTGGGAGGGTTTGCCTGTGCTACCCTTTCAGGCAGTGCGTCCCAGACCCATACCACCCACTAGGTGACAAGACTTTTCCTCACCTTACGTGTAATCTTTCTGCCAGACACCTTAAATCTACGTCCCCACTGGTCACTGACCTCTCTGCCAAAGTGAATAGGCTCCTTCCCATCCAGTCTATCCAGCTCCCACACAATTATGTACACCTCAATCTAATCCCACCCCCCCCTCCGAAAGTAGGCCCGGGGGGGGGAGAGGCCGGTCCGCCTATCGTTGGGCCCTGATCGTGGGCCAGACGCCATCGGAGGCCTCCCCTGGTGAAGGAGCCCCGCTCCCCCCCTCCCCCACGCCAACAGGCCGCCCGCCCCGACCGTTCGCGCAGAGTTCCCCCCGGCAGCAACCAGGGGTGAACGGCGCCGGCGGGACTCTGCCGTATCGGCGCAGCCGCTCGGCCCATCTGGGCTGGTGAATCAGCGGCCCCACCGATTCCAGCGGCCCGCGCCGGTGTAAATGGCGCCGATTCTCCGCACCTCGGGAAATCGCGCACCGGCGCGGGCCGTTGCGGCGATTCTCCGGCCCGGCGCGGGGCTCGGATAATCGCCCCGGAGGAAACAGTCACTCACGGCCAGAATTCAACCCAAGTCTTTGGTGCTGTGAGGCAGCAGTGCTACCCACTGTGCCAGCATGCCACCAAGATACATCACCTCACACTTCTCCAGCTTAAATTCTACTTCTCACTTCTCTGCCCACCTGACCGGTCCATTGTTATCTTGCTAGCCTCGTTATCAATCACGTGGCCAATTTTTGTGCAATCTACAAACTTAGAATCATCGAATCATAGATAGAATCATAGAATTTACAGCACAGAAAGAGGCCATTTGGCCCATTGAGTCTACACCGGCCGTTGGAAAGAGCACCCAACCCAAGTCCACCCCCCACCCCATCCCCGTAACCCAGCAACCCCACCCAATCTTTTTTGGACACTAAGAGCAATTTAGCACGGCCAATCCACCTAACCTGCACATCTTTGGATTGTGGGAGGAAACCGGAGCACCCGGAGGAAACCCACACAGACACGGGTGGAACGTGTAGACTCTGCATGGCCAGTGACTGGGAATCGAAGCCGGGAATCGAACCTGGGACCCTGGAACTGTAAAGCAACTGCGCTAACCACTGTGCTACCATGCTGCCCTTCTTGATCATGCCCTCTACATTTACATCCAAATCATTGACATGTACCATAAAAAGCAGGGATGTCATATTGAGCCCGACGGAACCCCGTGGAAACAGCCTTCCAGTCACAAAAACACCCATCAATAATTACCCTTTTCTTCCTGTTACTGAGCCAGTTTTGTATCCAGCTTGCTGCATTCCACTGATTCCCATGAGCTTTTACTTTTGAAACAGTCTGCCAATTGGTACCTTGTCAAAAGCCTTGCTACAATCCACAGAGACCACATTAAATGTACTACCCTCACCATTCTTCCTTGTTAATTCCTGTTAAAAATTCAATCAAATTAGTCAGACGTATGGGCAGCACGGTGGCCTAGTGGTTAGCACAGCTGCCTCATGGCGCTGAGGTCCCAGGTTCGTTCCCGGCTCTGGGTCACTCTCCGTGTGGAGTTTGTACATTCTCCCCGTGTCTGCATGGGTTTCGCCCCCACAACCCAAAAATGTGCAGAGTAGGTGGATTGGCCACAATAAATTGCACCCTTAATTGGAAAAAATTATTGGGTAATCTAAATTTATATATTTTTTAAAATTAGTCAGACGTGCACTTCCCTTGACAACTCCATTCTGACTGTCCTTGATTAATCCGTGCTTTTCTAACTGATACTTTATCTTGTCCCTCAGAATTGATTCCAATTATTTGCCAATCTCTGAGGTCAGACTGACTGGCCCGCAATTATTTGCTCTATTCCTCGTTCCATTTTTAAACAAAAGTTCAACATTAGCAACCCTCCAATTCTCCGGCCCTGCAACTGTATCCAGTGAGGACTGGAAAATGACGGCCCTGTCCTCTGCTATTTCTTCCCCGGCTTCTTCCAACTGCCTGGAGTACATTTCATCCGGCCCTGGTGATTGATCCATTTTCAAGGATGCAAATCCCCTTAATACTTCCTCTCTCCCTTTGACTATCACGTTCAATGTTCTACACTCCTCCTCCTGAACTACGATACCTGTGTCATCCCCCTCTTTTGTGAAGAAGCACACCAATGATGACCGCCTCTTCACATAGAGCAAAATTTCTCATTCTTTATCTAAGAGTGAACTCATGTGGGAAAAATAGAGTGTAGCCAGCCGACTGGACTGTTGGCATGAAGGCCAACATTGAGGGCCACCCCTGCCAGCAACCCCAACTCCTGACAGATCTTTGGCTGTGGGAGGAAATTGGAGCACCCAGAGGTAACCCATGCAGGCATAAGGAGATAGTCACCCAAGGTCAGAATTGAACCCGGGTCCCTGGTGCTGTGAGGTAGCGGTGCTAACCACTGTGCCAGCATGCCACCCACATGCATCACCTCACACCTCTCCAGGTTAAATTCTACTGACCACTTCTCTGCCCACCTGACTAATCCATTAGAACCTTCCTGCAGAATCCAGCTATCTTCTATGTTATCAATCACGTAGCCAATTTCTGTGTAATCTGCAAACTTCTTGATCATGAATTTGCATGTTAGCTTTGAACAGTCATTGACTGAAAAACCTTGCAGATTAAATGTCCACGTTTTTTTCTTTTTAACATCAATGCACACTACTTTTGTTTCAAAGCCTCCCAAACTGTTCTCTTGTAAATCAGCTGTCAGCATTAATCTTTTTAATATTACATGTCAATTGCTGCTTCTTTCAGCGCACAATGTTACTTCTATAAGGTTAAACTGTGCCATTGATCAGCTGTTCAATAGTTTAATGAATTGGAAAGATTCTTTCTCATTTTAGAGGCTGTGTCATGTGCTGAACTAAAGAGAAGGTGGTAGATTGGAACAGGATAAAATTGTGGATGCAAAGCAGCAACTAATCCCCAGACCACTTTGCTAATTATTATTAGCTGTGACTCTCATTGAATTGTTATTAGATATGTTATGAACACAGACAGCATATGCTGCCACTTGCATGGTATTGGATATCAACTAATTCAATTCGCTTTTCAGCCAGAAACTCTCAAACAAATGTAGTACTGCTGTCGCCTGTCTGTTGTGTCTATAACAGTACCTTACTTAGTATCTCCAGTGGATATTAACAGCAGCTTAAAATACTGCCGACGCGATCTACTATGGGGCGGAATATTCCAAATTCTTTCCAAAGTGCTGGTTTCAGTGAGAAAAGCGAAGAGAATCCTGCCGATATCATCAGCAAGGAATTGTGCTGCATCTTCAGCTACTTAAAACAAAATCCACAAATTTCACACTGCGCTCCTAGTGGCCTGCCTCTAGTTTGCTCAATCCAGCAACACTTGAGCTCATCAATCGTTGGGGGGGGGGGGGGGGGGGGGGGGGGGGGAACACCTTTTAAATGCTTCCCCAGCACTTGTTCCAAGTTCAATCAGGGGTATAGTCACCAGGAAGGCAGACCCACGATTCTCGGAGGGAGCCCTGACCGAGATGCTGGATGGGGTGAAGCAGAGGCACGACATGAATAGGATGGGAATAGAGGGATACGGACCCAGGAAGTGTAGAATATTGTAGTTTAGTCGGGCAGTATGGTCGGCACGGACTTGGAGGGCCGAAGGGCCTGTTCCTCGGCTGTATTTTTCTTTGTTCTTTGATATCCTGTACCCTCGGATAAGCAAATCTTGCCAGCAAGATCACTAACCCCCCCCCCCCCCCCCCCCCCCCCCCCCCCCCAGCATGGGAGATGATGGTGAACACCAGTTCTCTACGTAAGATGATGGGAATCCAGTGCAGGAAAAAGATGAATGACCTTGTGCTGTCAGCACACACCCACTCACACGCCCATCACATTTTCACCATCACAACCTGGGCAGTAAACTGGCACCTACCCATTACAGAATACACCACATTTCCTTTGCAGGTGAAAATTAACCCATATGTTTCTCAATACTTCTCCCTCTTGTACAGTGTTTCTGGAGTCCTGTGGAGGGCTGGTGTAGTGGTATTGTCGCTGGACCAGTGACCCAGAGGCCCCGGCTAATACTCTCGGGACACAGGTTTAAATCTCACCATGGCAACTAGTGGAATTTAAATTCAATTAATTAAAGCTGGAATTGTAAATTAGTCTCAATAATGGCAATCATGATACTGTCATTGAATGTCATAAAAATCCATTTGGTTCACTAATGCCCTTTAGGAAAGGAAATCTGCCGTGTCCTTACCTAGCCACATGTGACTCCAGAACCATAGTAATGTGATTGACTCTAAACTGTCCTCTGAAATGGTCGAGCAAGACACTCAGTTCAAGGCCTAGGCAACAAATGCTGGCTTTGCCGGTGATTCCCACATCCCATGAAAGAAAAAAAAGCTCAGGACTCAAGAGCATTCAAAACAAGAAAAAGTAGTGAGTGCATAACTCCATCAGATTTCTTTTATTCTGGAGGAGTGGTGCAGAATGTTATACTTTAATGGGTTGAATCCAGCACAGGTCAATAAAAGCCGAAGGTTTATTAGTCAATGGGAGTCTGGTTCCATTCCCAGTAAATGGAAGTCAACGCTACAAAATTGAAAAGAAGTTTGGAGCTGCAATCAATGTGGAATATGTGACGACAGGATGGATAACTAAGCTGTGAGCCTAATGTTAAAGTACATTGTTACTGCTGTGTAAAAGGATGTTCAGTCCAATGTGTTACTGCTGTTAATTCAATGTCACTTGTTCAAAAAACAAACTGTTCCCGAATTCAATTTAAATAAAACTCCAACGGAGAAGCATTTTGCATGACTTCAACATGAATTTAGTAATTATATATTTGAAATAAAGCATACTGGCCTTGACCTGATTATGTCAATGTTGGAAGCATTGCATAGTCAGAGACTTCAGTCCGAGCGAGAAATAAACTAAGGGCACGATCTCCTAAACTTGTTCCACCCCGCGCTCAAGCGTTACGAGACCGGTGAATAGCAGGAGAGACCAAATACAGGAATCGCGCCAGGCGCCAAACAGTTTGCGATGCAACCGACCCGCTCCCGTAGGCAAAATCAGAATCTCACCATAGCGTGGAGAGAACCCATTTATCACCACTTAAGTCCAATTTCCAAACAATTAACGAGAACTACCCGTCATCCAACAGCCTCCTGTCATTCACCAGCCTCCCCAGCAAGTGGTCACGCTGGCACGGATTAGCACTCCTTTTGAAAAACGTGAACACGGCTGAAGAGCTTCCTTGGGGAGCCGAGGAGGGGAGTAGCCATCTTTGCTCACAGGCAAAAGGCCCAGAGGTGCTGGGTTTGCCACCCCAGTCCTTGGTGGGGGGTGGCGGACGCTCCGCAGGGGTAGACCGCCAAGGGAAGGTGGGGAGAGGTGCTGGGAGGGCACACTGGCGGGGCAATTTCTCGCAGCATCACCATGCCAAACTCTGGATCCCAATCCCATTCCGAGGACAACCCCTGTCCCTGCCCGTCTGCCCCACCCATCACCCATAATGCCTACAGACTGCTGCGGCCTCTGGCTGTGCGGCTGAAAGCCATCGTTAATCGGGAATTGGCATTCATGGTTAAATGAGCACTTGGGATTCCCTTGGGTAGGTGGGCCATGTAGCATATGGGGGCCTACCATTGCCTACCATTCCGATTGCACCTTGATGCCTGGACTCTGTGTGTAAGTCAGCACTACACACGTAGCAGCCAATATCCGAACACCCACAGGGTGGGACACAGCTCCTGGGACATGACCACAGCTGGAGGGTGGATGGGTGCCACTGGGAGAGGAGATTGCCTGGAGAGAGAGGCAAAGGGTCCGGGGGTCAGCCCGCATTGTGGAAGAAAGTGACAGAGGCATCATACTGGTTGTGCACAAAGTTGTTTAATGTGCTGCACAATACACCATTCCCGGGAATGCCGCCCCCAACCTCTCCAGCCCCCAAATCCACCCCTCCCCACCTCATACCTAATTTCTGCCCCATATCCCGGTGCCCTCAGTGATGCTCAACATGCCTGGCCCTCCTAGCTTTACCACTATGTCTTGGTGTCTCCTCAGGATGCACATCTAAGGGAGTCAGCCAGCTGCTTGCCTCATCCCATGGCCTTTGATGCCCCTGGCGGGTGTCTTCTGGAGGCTTTGGAGCCGGAGGGCCTCAGCTCACTTGTCGATGGCATATGCACAGCCATGCCGCCCGTGTCCCATGTGCTGACCCCTTATCAAGTGAGTTGAACACAGGGGAACTGGTGGCCACCTTCTCCACTCCCTGGGACAGGCCCTGATTTGCACTCAGAGCCCCTCCTCCCGGTTGGTACCCATAGGACCTGGGTTCACCTTGGGACGAGGGGAAGCTGGTTCGAGCCTCAGCTGCCCCTGCATCTGCTGGCTCTGCCAGCCCTGGTGGTTCCCCATAATCCACACCATCATGTCAATGCCCTCGGTGATGGGGACACACCCCCCAGTGGCTGCATCATGCTCTGCAGTGCCTCAGCCATGCCCACCTGCATCTAGGACAAGCTCCGCAGCGCCTCGGACATTCCCATCTGAGAGCGGAACGTGTGCCACAGAACTTCATCAAGGTCAGCCTGGTACTGGGTGACATCCCCCAGTGAGGCAGACATACTGCCGAGACCCTCAGCCATGGCCGTCACCGACAGCATGACGCCTTGGACACTTTCACTCATGATGCGACGTCATGCACGAGGCTCCCCACTGCTGATGCCACCTCATCACAGGCAGCACTGTCTGCCTTGTGGATCACCCTCTGGGACCCTGAAGGAAACAGGAATTCCCTCCTGGCCTCCACTGCATCCAGGAGCCTCCCCAGGTCAGCATCCCCGAACCTTGGGGCTGGTCTCCTTGGCGCCATTGTTGCAAACTGGCCGGGGTTGGCTGAGCAAGTGCAGCTTCAGTGTTGCTCGATATTGTTAGTGGGAGGGGGGCTGGCGAGCGCAGTCCCAGCGAATCAGCTGGCAAGCCGGCATTCAGGGCGGGAAGCCCATGAGGCCTCATTAAGTGAACCAATTAATGTTGAATAGCATTGCCGGAATCGCTGGCCCAAGCGCCGGGATACTCGCGGAAATTCCCGCTCGCTACAGCACTTGGAAATTTTTACGGAAGATCGCGCTCTAATTGAATGTATTTAGGAATTTGATTCAAAGTATGAACTCGGTTCATTGGGTAAGGTTTACTGAAAGAAGCATGACTTAGAATAGAGTGTGGGAGTTAGCTAATAGAGGGAGTCAGGGAAGGGAGGGAAAAAAAGACCTTTCTTTTTCCCAGACAGCGGTAAGTAAACAGAGTAACTGACCTGAGGTAAGTAAAGAAAATTCGAAAAAAGGGCGTCACCGGAAAACTGTGACTTGATTGGCTGGTAGGGAATCTGCACTCAACTTGAAACTAAAACATTGTCAAACTAATTGAACCTAATTAATTCCTTACTAAAAGTAGAGAGTTCTCTAAACCAAAGGCAGGTTAAATAAAAACTAATTAATTGATTACTTTAACTTATATAGCTTCGAGGGCAGCATGGTGGCGCAGTGGGTTAGCCCTGCAGCCTCACGGAACTGAGGTCCCAGGTTCGATCCCGGCTCTGGGTCACTGTCCGTGTGGAGTTTGCACATTCTCCCCGTGTTTGCGTGGGTTTCGCCCCCACAACCCAAAATGTGCAGGTTAGGTGGATTGGCCACGCTAAATTGCCCCTTGATTGGAAAAAATAAATTGGGTACTCTAAATTTATTTTTAAAAAACTTATATAGCTTCATCTTTTGTAAACTGGGAGTAAATAAGGGGCTTATTCATGGCAGGAGAGCTTGCACCCATGGTATGCTCCTCCTGTTCTATGTGGAAGATCATGGAAGCTCTAGTTGTCCCTGGTGGCCACATGTGCAAGAGGTGTGTCCAACTGCAGCTACTGGAGCTGGAGCTGAGGGTGGATTCACTGTAGAACATCCACAATGCTGAGCAGATCGTGGATAACACATTCAGTGAGATTGTCACACCACAGATGAGGATTGAACAGGTAGAGAGGGCATGGGTTACCACCAGGAAGAGTAGAGGTAGGCAGGTAGTACAGGAGTCGCCTGTTACCATCCCCCTTTCTAATAGATATTTTCTTTTGGACACTGTTGAGTGGGATGACTGTACAGGGGAAAAGAGTGGCAGCCAACTTAATGGCACCATGGGTGGATCTGTTGCACAAGAGGGTAGGGGAAAGAATGGCAGGGCTATAGTGGTAGGGGATTCAATTATTAGGGGAACAGATAGGCGCTACTGTGGCCGTCAATGTGACTCTAGGATGGTGTGCTGCCTCCCTGGTGCCTGGATCCAGGATGTCACCGAATGGTGCAGGGCATCTTGACGGGGGAGGGTAAAAAGACAGAGGTTGTGGTACAGGTTGGTACCAATGACATAGGTAGAAAGAGGGATGAGGTCTTGCATCAGGAATTCAGGGAGCTTGGCTGTTGACTAAAAAGTAGGAATCACGCAGATGAATACGTGGCTTAAGAGTTGTTGCAGGATGGAGGGTTTTAGATTCCTGGACCACTGGGACTGTTTCTGGGGAAGGTGGAACATGTACAACTGGGACGGTCTACATCTGAACCAGAGCAGAACTAACATCCTTGCTCGTGGGATTGCTAGTGGTGTTGGGAGGAGTTTAAACTAATTTGGGGGAGGGGATGCAGACTGCTGGCAAAATAGGGACACAGTGTATCACAGAAAAACAATCAAGTCAGAAGGCATACAGCAGTAGTACGTTTCAGGAGAGTAAGACAAGGCTGAATGGCCTCTCCTTTAATGCCTGGAGTATGACAGGTAAAATGGATGAGTTAAGGGCGAGTGTTGACACATGGAATTATGATGGAGTAGCTATCACGGAAATGTGTTTGAGGGAGGGACAAGATTGGCAGATTAAGATTATGGGATTTAGAATCTTCAGGAGGGACAGGGGAGGGCACAAAAGAGGGGGAGGCATTGCACTATTAGTTAAGGAGTCAATTACTGCAGTAAGAAGAGATGATATCTTGGGGGTGGTGTTAAATGAAGCTTTGTGGGTAGAACTTAGGAATAAAAAGAGGACAGCCACATTTCCACGTGTTTATTATAGACTCCCAGATAGTCAACAGGAAATTGAGGAGCAAATATGTGCATAATTGCAGAAGTGTTTAAAAATAATAATAGGGTAATTATGGTGGGTGAATTCAACTTTCCCAACATTTACTGGGATAGTCATTGTGTTAAGGGCTTAGATTGAGCAGGGTTTGTAAAATGTGTGCCAGAAAACTTATTAGCTCAACATGTGGAGGGTCCAACAAGGGTCAGTGCAGTGCTGGACCTATTCCTGGGAAATGAAGCCGGGTGATTGATGTGATGGTGGGGGAGCATTTTAGTGATAGCGACCAAAACATGGTGCAATTTAAGTTTGTTATGGACAAGGAAATAGACACATTGTAGAAAAAGATCTTGGATTGGGGGAACCAGCAGAATTTAGTAAAATAAGGCAGGATCTGGCCACGGTAGATTGGAACAAGTTACATGTAAGGAGAGCAATGGAGGTGTTCAAAGAGGAAATGGTGAGGGTACAGGCCTAAGATGCAATAGGAAGGAGTAACAAGCTCAGAGAACCATGGACGACCAGAAATATTCAAGATACAATGAGAAGGAAGAGAGAGGCTTTTAAAAAGTACAAGGGGAGCAACTCAACAGAGGCATTAGAGGACTACAGAAGAGCAGAATGGAGCTTAGGAAAGTAATTAGGAGAGCAAAGAGGGGATTTGAGAACTCTCTAGCTGGTAAAAGTAAGAAAAATCCCAAGGTATTCTATAAGTAGCACGGCAGCACAGTGGTTAGCACAGCTTTGCAGTGCCAGGGTCCCAGGTTCGATACCCGCTTGGGTCACTATCTGTGTGAGTCTGCATATTCTCCCTGTGTCTGCATGGGTTTCCTCTGGGTGCTCCGGTTTCCTCCCACAAATTCCAAAAGATGTGCTGTTAGGTGAATTGGACATTCTTAATTCAGTGTATCCGAACAGGCGCCGGAATGTGGTGACTAGGGGATTTTCACAGTAACTTCATTGCAGTGTCACAAGCCCACTTGTGACAATAATAAAGAGTATTATTATTATTAAGTAGAGCAATGGGAAGAGTATAACTAGGGAAAAGGTATGGCCCATTAAGGACCATGGGGGGAATGTGTGGGTGGAGCCAGAGGACATTGGTAGGGTGTTAAATGAATATTTCACATCTGTCTCCACCCAAGAGAATGAGGAGCAGATATGGAACTCGGGGAGAGATTGCGAGGTTATTGAGCAAGTTGCCATAGGGAGGGACAAGGTATTGGAGGTGTTGGCTGGTTTAAAAGTGGACAAGTCTCCAGGTCCAGACGAATTGTTTCCCAGGTTGTTGTGGGAGGCAAGGGAGGAGATTGCAGGGGCCCTGATCCAAATTTTTAATTCTTTTCAGGCTACAGGAGAGGTGCCAGAGGACTGAAGAACCACAAATGTTGTCCCACTATTGAAGAATGGTTGGAGGGATAAGCCAGGGAACTACAGGCCAGTGAATATCATGTCAGTGTGGAGAAGCTAATGGAGAAAATTCTGAAGGAGAGAATCTATCTCCACATGGAGAGTCAAGGTTTGATCAGGAATAGTCACTATGGCTTTGTCAGAGGGAGGTCATGCCTAATAAATTTGATTGAATTTTTTGAGCACGTGACTAAGTGTGTAAATGTGGCTAGTTTAACCCTGAAAAATGTGAAGTGTTACACTTTGGAAGGAGTAATTGACAAGGAAACATTCAATGAATGGCACCATACTGGGAAGTCTTGAGGAACAAAGAGACCTTGGTGTGTTTGTAAATAGATCTCTGAAGGCAGAAGGGTGGTGAAAAAGGCATATGGTTCACTTGCCTTTATCAATTGTGGCATAGATTACAAAAGCGAGGAAGTCATGTTGGAGACCTTCATGCCAAGTGCTGGAGTTGTAAAGAACACTGGTGAGGCCATAGCTGGAGTATTATGTGCAGTTCTGGTTGCCACATTATAGGAAGACTGTGATTGCACTGGAGGGGGTGCAGAGGCAATTCACCAGGATGTTGCCTGGGATGGAACAATTTAGTTATGGCGATCTGACTGAGGTGTACAAGATTATGAGGGGCATGGACAGGGTGGATAGGGAACATTTGTTTCCCTTAGTTGAAGGGTTGGTTACGAGGGGACACAAGTTCAAGGTGAGGGGCGGGAGGTTCAGAATGGATTTGAGGGAAAGCTTTTTTACCCAGAGGGTGGTGACGGACTGGAATGCATTGCCTGGGAGGGTGGTAGAGGCGGGTTGCCTCACATCCTTTAAAAAGTACCTGGAAGAGCACTTGGCCGTTATAACATTCAAGTGCTGGCAAACGTGATTAGGATTGGCAGATCAGGTGCCTTTCATGCGGCTGTGCAGACTCAATGGGCCGAATGGCCTTTTCTGCCCTGTATTTTTACTGTGATTCTTTTCTGTGATTCTTCAGAGTGAGATGAAGAGCTCTGAATTCTCATTTTGCAGCTGTGTGAATAGGTATGCAGATTTTTTATCGCTTTTCTCACATTTAGCAGCTGATAAACTTACTCTTTAGTTTAACTCAAGAGGACCTGTTGAATCATCAACATTGAGCTGGGAAAAGGTATCCATAAGGGAAGGGATTTGTTTTAGATTAACCTTGTTGTGACCAACAGAGAGAGGAGGTGAAGGGAGTTGAATAAAGGAAGGGAGCCAGTTCACTCCTCCTCGTCCCTCGTGACAATTTGAGGGTATCCTATCCAGAATTTAACAAACTGAAGGATGTTCATCCTGTAGATGAGCACAACACTTTGCACTAATTTGTATGTTTGCTTTATCCTCCTTGCAGGAAAGAGCACCAAACAGCAGGGGGAGGTAGAGAACTAGAGGTGACTCTCCAGCTCGCTGTGAACTCACAAGTGTGGAGGAGGCGACTCTGGAGACAGCACTCTCAACATGCCTGCCCAATAAAGATGAAGAACCACCTTCTAAGTGAATACTCATCTCCGAACAGCAATCACTTAACTCTGTTTCCAGGTGCATGCAGATCAGGGAAAACAGCACCATAGCAGCTGTCTCTACCTGCATGAATGTCTTTTGATGGTAAAACCTCAGGTGCACATTCAGCCCTTGAGCTTGCCCAGGATGGCAGATTGCCATGTGTATGCGTAAGATTACACCTTGATCCTGAGGAAAACCAGCCAGAACTGCCAATCCGAACGCCCACTCATTCTGATTAGTACCTTAGGTGATGTTTGACGTAATGGCAAACAGCCCATCAGTCACCTGCTTTTAGCAATTGTGGATGGTGGATTGAGAAATCTTGGTGCGATCTAACGGCTCTCCCATAATTGTGGGAGAGGCTGAAATTGAGAACCCCACTGGGAGTAGATCGTTTTTCGGTCTAATCAGTCCGCTCCCATTGCTGAAATCAGGATCCTAATGCGACGTAGCAAGAAACCAATAATCACCAATGAAGGTCAATCACCATCCCATTAACAGGAAGGACCCCCTATCTAACGGCCTCCTGTGCTCTAACCGGCTCCACGGGGAGTGGTCACGCAGACACCATTTAGTGCTCCTATTTAAAAATGTGAAGCTAGCGAAATGGGGATTGGAGGAGGTGAGTGGTCATCTTCGAAACCGGGCAATCAGTCCAGGGGTACCCCAGTCTTCGGAGCAGGTGGGGAAGCCCCTGGGGGGAACGGGCCTGGTGGGGGGAGTCGGCCGTCATCGGTCGGGGCTCACTCCCTAGCAGGGGGATGATGGGCTCAGGCCCATGGTTCCTAGCGGCCACCCCCCTGGATCGTGTATACTCATAACAGGGGTAACCTCAGCTGCTGCCTGTCCATCCCCCCGAACACCCCCAAGACACATCCCCATCCATGGTAATATGGTGCAGGTCACTTTAACTCCCACTAACTATGGTGGCCTCTGTCTGCACAGCCGAAAGCTATCACTAATAGGGTATTGGCATTGTTAGTAATGTGAGCACTCTAAAGCTCCCAAGTGGATTCCCGTGGGTACATAGAACAGTACAGCACAGAACAGGCCCTTCAGCCCTCGATGTTGTGCCGAGCAATGATCACCCCACTTAAACCCACGTAACCCGTATACCCGTAACCCAACAATCCCCCCGTTAACCTTACACTACGGGCAATTTAGCATGGCCAATCCACCTAACCTGCACATCTTTGGACTGTGGGAGGAAACCGGAGCACCCGGAGGAAACCCACGCACACACGGGGAGGACGTGCAGACTCCACACAGACAGTGACCCAGCCGGGAATCGAACCTGGGACCCTGGAGCTGTGAAGCATTGATGCTAACCACCATGCTACCGTGAGGCCCCCTGACATGTCACAGGTGAGTGTTACTGCCTGGCATCCCAATCAGACTGTGTGGCCTGGACACTTTGCCTGACCATTGGAGTCATCAACACCACAAGGCAGCAGCCAACAATCAAACACCCAAGAGTTGGGCTCAGCACTGGGGACATCCCCGCAACCAGAGGGTGGGCATGTGGATCGGGGAGAGGACCTGAGCCCAGTCCAAGTTATGTTCCCGGCTGTGGTCTGGGGTCTTGGGTCCAGTGCCCAGGGGCTCCCTGCCCTTGGGACCCCCTGTGGCCGGGGATGCGTATACAGGGAGGGTTCCCACAGCACAACCGGCTAGTTGGATGGCACCCTGAGAGAAGGCGGGAAGCATAAGGATGAGTGAGGCTTGAGAGATTTGAGGGACCCTGGGGACAGTGGCTTCACTGGACTAATAATCCAGAGACCCAGCGATGCTCTGCGGACATGGGTTCGAATCCCACCAGGGCAGATAGCGGAATTTGAATGCAATAAAAATATGGAATGCAAAGTCAAATGATGACCATGAAACTACTAGGTTGTCGTAAAAATCCATCTGGTTCACTAATGTCCTTTAGGGAAGGAAATCAGCCATCCTTACCTGGTCTGGCCTACATGTGGCTCCAGACCCATAGCAATATGGTTGATTCTTTAATGCCCTCAGGGATGGGCAACAAATGCTGGCCCAGTCAGCGACACCCACATCCCATGAACAAATAACAAAAACGACTGATTGTTGGTTTCTCACCGTCTCTCCAATTCCTTACAGATATCGGATTATGCATGATATTGAAGACCCTGAAGCTGTTGCCCTTGCGGTGGCGTTCCAGGTGGCCAGACGCTGGAGAAGGTGGCAGCAGCAGTGTCAACAGAGGTTCAAGGTGGTAGTCCATGTGGAGCGACCGACCCCATTCCCTGAGGATGCCGTCGCCCATCAGGCCATGGAGGAACCAAGAGGGGGAGGCCAGCGACGGTCCAAGGTGTACAGGCATCGCTGGTTGTTTGAAGAGATGTCGGATAGCATGTGCCACAGGAGGTTCCGCCTCAACAAGGGGATGGTGCGGCACCTGTGTGGCCACATGAGCCTCGTTATATCTGGCCTCTGTACCCGCGTCATTAGGCGCTTCCGACATCAGCTCTGGGGTAACCTGGTCTCGAGGCTCGACATCTGACTGAGACCCAGCTGGGTGCTGGGATCCAGCAGACCTTCGACTGCTGTCCGCCTGGACACTCCTGCATCCACCTGATGTGCATCAGCAACATTGTGGTGCTCACCAGAATGTGCCCCAGACGCCTGTCCACCAAGGTGTGTGTCTCTGTGCTGGTGGAAGGTGGGGGTGACAGCCGTGACGCGTCAATGGTGGCATCCTCTGAGTTCTCCACCGAGGTGTTCTTTTGGAAGACAGGTGGAGGGTGCCACCCCACCCTGGATGGAGATCCTGCAGGAGAATTAACATGTAACCAGTGGGAGGAAAGGTGCATTATTCTGCCATGAACAACAGACGTATGACAGGTCATCTGGATGGGGGCCGGTGGATACTCACCTCTGCGGCACAGGCCAAGCTCGACGTCTGTGGACACCCGTCCTCGGTCACCCCCAGGACCACAAGGGCCCGTTCCTTGTTGGGGGTGAAGGTTCTGATGTCAGACTCTGCCGCCCGTCTAGGTCCTCTCCAATCAGTCATGGGTCAACTTCTCATCTGATGAAAAAGAGAGCGCATTGTGAGCCGCAGGCTTCATGTATCATGGGGGGGGGGAGGTATAGCTATTGCTGGGAATACTATGGGCACCACTGCTGGGTATGGGTGGGGTGTGCTGATGGGTGCCAAGGAGTGTTGGGGCACAGGAATGGTGGGGGATGTGGTGCCAACTGCAGGGACATCGGGGAGGGGGGTGCGGCTGGGGGTGACAGCTGGCACCGGTGCCAGGTGACAGATGCCAACTCACCTGAGCAGCTCAGTGGAGGTCATTTTGTTTCTTGTGGCACTGGGTGGTGCTCCGCCTGGTGACACTCCCCGTGCTGACAGCTGCTGTCACTGCCTCTCCGGCGGCGCTGGCTGCCTGCGACTGATGCCCTCAGGAGAACAGGGTATCCAGTCTGGACTCCACCACGTCCAATGGTCTGGCCAGGTCGGCAGCTCCAAGTCGTGGAGCTAGTCTGCGTGGTGGCATGGCTGTGTGCTGTGTGGGGTTTGTTCTCTGGGATCAGTTTAAGTGCTGCTCCTCCTCGTTAGTGGAGAACTGCTGGGCATAGTCCAGGCCAATCTGTTGGAGGGATAGCCATTTCCGACGTGAAGCTGGTGGGGCATCATTACCAGCCCCTATTACCAGTCTCATAGAACATAGAACAGTACAGCACAGAACAGGCCCTTCGGCCCTCGATGTTGTGCCAAGCTTTGTCCAAAACCAAGAAATGTGGTCTCACTAGGGTCCTGTACAGTTGCAGCATAACCCCATGGCTCTTAAACTCAAGCCCCTGTTAATAAACGCTAACACCCTATCGGCCTTCTTCACGTCTCTATCCACTTGAGTGGCAACCTTCAGAGATCTGCGGACATGAACCCCAAGATCTCTCTGTTCCTCCACCCAACTGATGTGACATCCCTGCGACCCGACACACTGCCATTCAGCCTCTGCCCACACCATGTGTAGGAGGGATAGCCTCATGTGAGCTGTGCACTCCCCTCAGTCCCTTCCCCTCATTCCCCTCTCCTCACCACTCTCCCCTTACCCTCTTCCTCACATTCACCTTGAATCACCCCTTCCCTCATCCCTCCTTCCGATTACCGCCTCCCTTCACTCTCATCGCCTCACCACCCTTTGTCACAGCCCTCGCCTCATGGCACTCTCCTTGAGGCCCTCTCGTCACCCCCCACCTCTCCTTACCACCCTCTCGTCATGGCCCCCTTATCGCAGCCCCCTTGTCAGGGCGCCCTCGTCACGGACCCCTTGTCATGGCCCCCTCGTCATGGCACTCTCGTCACGGACCCCTCATCACGGACCCCTCATCATGGCCCTCTCATCACGGACCCCTCATCACGGCCCCCTCTTCAGGGACCCCTTGTCACGGACCCCTCGTCACGGACCCCTTGTCACGGACCCCTCTTCATGGCCCTCTCAGCACGGCCCCTTTGTCACGGACCCCTCATCACGGACCCCACGTCACGGATACTTGGTCACAGACCCCTCATCATGGACCCCGCGTCACTGCCCCCTCGTCACGGACCCCTCGTCACGGTCCCCTTGTCACGGCCCCCTCTTCAGGGCCCTCTCATCACAACCCCCTCATCACGGGCCCCTCGTCAGGGCCCCCTCGTCACGGACCCCGCGTCATGGACCCCTTATCAGAGCCCCCTCATCACTCCCCTCTCCTTATGGCCCTCTCCTCACTCCCTCACTCCCTCCCTCCCTTCCCCTCATTGCCTTCTTTCCTGTGTTGCTCCAGGTATATGAGGCTGTTCTGTGTGTAATTTATCCTGGTGATCATTTGAGCTTATATCTGAGGCAGCATTAATTGCAGCTGCCCTGATACCGCAGAGCAAATCTCCAAAATAAAAAAATTAACTTCCCCCAAAAAGAACAATCTCTTTTGCAGTATGAGTATGGAGTTTGTCTTCTCAAATTTCTCTGAGATGGATTAACCCCTCAATTGATAGGATGTCTTCACCTTGCTTTCTGTGGTAGAATCCCTGCAGTGCTGAAGGAGAATTTCGGACCAGTCACGTCTGCATCAACCCTCCAAAAGAGCACCCTATCTCGGCTCACTCCCCCACTCTATCCTCATAACCTTATGTATTAGAATATAGAACATAGAACAGTACAGCACAGAACAGGCCCTTCGGCCCTCAATGTTGATCACCCTACTCAAACCCACGTATCCACCCTATACCCGTAACCCAACAACCCCCCAACCTTACTTTTATTAGGACACTACGGGCAATTTAGCATGGCCAATCCACCTAACCCGCACATCTTTGGACTGTGGGAGGAAACCGGAGCACCCGGAGGAAACCCACGCACACAGGGGGAGGACGTGCAGACTCCACACAGACAGTGACCCAGCCGGGAATCGAACCTGGGACCCTGGAGCTGTGAAGCATTTATGCTAACCCCCATGCTACCCTGCTGCCCCATTGATCATGGCCAATCCACAGTGGGAGGAAACCGGAGCACCCGGAGCAAACCCACGCAGACACAGGAAGAATGTGCAAGCTCCACACAGACAGTCACCCAAGGCCTCAATTGAACCCGGATCCCCATAGGTGTGAGGACAGATTTGGCCCGAGTAGAGGGGGCAGGAAGTCTAAAAGGTCGGACAGCTGATGAGCAGTGGCAATTGTTTAAAAAGATATTCAATTCCTCACAACTAAAATATATCCCAGTGAGGAAAAAAGATGGAAAGAGGGGTAAAAAAATATCCATGGCTAAACAAGGAAGTCAAGGACAATATAAAGACAAAAACAAAGTTACATCATATTGCAAAGACTAGTGGCAGGCTGGAAGATTGAGAAACTTTCAAACATAAACAACGGGTTACTAAAAAAGTCATAAAAAGAGGTAAGGTAAATTACGAAAGAAAGCTAGTGCAAAATAACAAAAATGATAGCAAAAGCTTCTGGAAGTATATAAAAGGGAAGAGAGTCACTAAAATTGGGCCCTTGGAAGCTGAAACCAATGAGTTAATAGTGGGGAACACAGAAATAGCAGAGATGCTAAATCAACACTTTGCCTCAGTTTTCACGGTAGAGGACACTAGTACCATTCCTATAGGAACGGGCAATTCAGAGGTATAGAAAGGGTGGAACTTGGAACAATCAGCATCAATAGGGAAACAGTACTCAACAAACCTTTGGGATTGAAGGCATACAGGTCCACAGGCCTGTATCCTGGGGTGTTAAAAGAAATAGCAACAGAGATAGTAGATCCATTGGTTTATATTCCAAAATTCCCTGGACAATGGAAAGGTTCCAGTGGATTGGAAAACTGCTAATGTAACACCCTTATTCAAAAAGGGAGGGAGGCAAAACTTCGGAAATTACAGACTAGTTAGTTTAACGTCTGTTGGTGGGAAATTATTAGAATAAATTATCAAGGACGTAATATCAGGACGTTTGGAACGTCAAAACGCTATGGGCGCAATTCTCCGCACTCACGACGGTGCGGAGAATAGCGGGGTTCGTAAAATTTTACGGCCACGCTAGTCTGACACCCTCCCGCTATTCTCCCCCCCCCCCCACGCCCGACTCCCGATACGAATCGCTGCCGCTGTTTTTTTACGGCCAGCAGCGATTCTCAGCTGGCCGATGGGCCGAGTTCCCAGCCCTTTACGGCCGTTTTTACGAATGGCAAACACACCTGGTCTGGCCGTTCGTAAAAACGGCCGTAAAGTGCCGATTTTTAAAACCATGGCACCGATTGGCACGGCAGTACCACGGCCGTGCCAAGGGTGCCATGGGCCCGCGATCGGTGGGCACCGATCACGGGCAGCGGGTCCGATACCCGCGCACTCTTTGTCCTTCCGCCGCCCCGCTGTATCGCTTCGCGGGGCGGCTGAGGGGCACCCCGGCCCGCGCAAGCGCGGGTTTCACGCAAATGCGCAATGACGTCATCCGCGCATGCGCGGGTTGGAGTCTTCCAATCCGCGCATGCGCGGCTGATGTCATGTGATGCGTCAGCCGGCGCAAACTCTGGCAAGCGGGCTTAACGAAATTCGTTAAGCCCGCGATGCCGGAGTTTACGGCGGCGGCATGCTAGCCCCGACCGGGGACCAGAATCAGTTCCCGGTCGAGGAGGGGGAGGCTGACGTCAAACCCGCCCGGATTTGACGCCAGCCTTACGATTTCTCCCTCTCTGGGAGAATCGCGCCCTATATATCGGAGTCAGCATGGTTTTATGAAGGGCAAATCACGTTTGACTAATTTGCTGGAGCTCTTCGAAGATGTAAGAAGAAAAGTAGATATTGGGAATCCTGTAGATGTAGTATATCTGGACTTCCGGAAGGTTAATACACAAAGTCAGAGCACATGGTAATTTATTAGCTTGGATAGAAAACTGGCTGACGGACAGAAGACAGACTCGGGGTAAATAGGTCTTTTTCTGGATGAGAAGATGTAACTCGTAGGTGTCACAGGGCTCGGTCCTTGGGACACAACTATTTACAATCTATATAATGACTTGAATACAGGGATAGGGCAGCATGGCAACATAGTGGTTAACACTATGTCTTCACAGCGCCAGGGTCCCAGGTTTGACTGCCAACTTAGTTCACTGTCTGTGTGGAGTCTGCACGTTCTCCCCGTGTCTGAGTGGGTTTCCTCCGGGTGTTCCGGTTTCCTCCCACAAGTCCCGAAAGACAAGCTGTTAGGAAATTTGGACATTCTGAATTCTCCCTCTGTGTATCCGAACAGGCGCCAGAGTGCGGGACTAAGGGCTTTTCACAGTCACATAACTGCAGTGTTAATATAAGCCTACTTGTGACAATAAAGATTATTATTATTATTAGAAGATCCTATAGTAACATTTGCAGATAACTCAAAAATAGGTGAGACAGTAAGTTGCAATGAGGAAATAAGAACCCCACAAATAGATATAGATAGGTTTGTTGAGCGGGCCAAAATGTGGCAGCTGGAATTTAATGTGGATAAGTGTGAGGTCATCCATTTTGGTTGGAAAAATGGAAAGCAATTTGTTATCTGAACGATAGAGACTTCAGAGTGTCTGATGCAGAGGGATCTGGGTGTCCTCGTGCATGAGTCACAGAAAACTAGCATGCAGGTACTGCAGGTAATAAAGAAAGTGAATGGAATGTTGACATTTATAGCGAAATGAATAGGGAATAAAGGTAAGGAAATTTGTTGCAACTCGACAAGGCATTGGTGAGACCGCACCTGGAGTATTGTGCATAGTTTTCGTCCCTTTATTTGAGGAAAGATGTTTGGCATTGGATGCAGGTCAGAGGAGGTTCACTCGATTGATTCCAGAGATGAGGGGTTTGTCTTATAAAGAAAGATCGAGTAGTTTAGGCCTGTACTCTCGAGAGCTGAGAAGAATGAGGGGAGATCAAATTGAGGTACATAAGATGCTAGAAGGTCTGGGCATGTCCGCCGTTGTGCGGATTCGTCCTCTTGGGCTGTTTAGCACAGGGCTAAATCGCTGGCTTTGAAAGCAGGCCAAGGCAGGCCAGCAGCACGGTTCAATTCCCGTAACAGCCTCCCCGAACAGGCGCCGGAATTTGGAGACTAGGGGCTTTTCACAGTAAGGTCATTTGAAGCCTACTTGTGACAATAAGCGATTTTCATTTCATTTCTTGTGAAGCATTCTAGAACATAAATTTGCTACCTCTTATCTTAGGATAAGAGGTACGAAATTTAAAACAGAGATCAGGAGATCAGAGACCAAGGCAAGCCAGCAGCACGGTTCGATTCCCGTAACAGCCTCCCCGAACAGGCGCCGGAATGTGGCGACTAGGGGCTTTTCACAGTAACTTCATTTGAAGCCTACTCGTGACAATAAGCGATTTTCATTTTCAGGAGAAACTACTTCTCCCAAAGGGTCATGAATCTGTGGAATTCACTACCCCAGAGTAGGGTTTTTATTTGATTTGATTTATTATTGTCACATGTATTAGTATACAGTGAAAAGTATTGTTTCTTGCATGCTATACAGGCAACGCATACCATACATATGAAAAGAAGGGGAGACTACAGAATATAATGGTGGATGCTGGGACTGTGAGTAAATCTAAGGAGGAGTTAGACAGATTTGTAATGAGTAATGGGTTGAAGGGTTATGGAGAACGGGCAGGACGGTGCAGTTGAGGCCATGATGAGATCAGCCACGATCATACTAAATGATGGGTCAGGCTCGAAAGGCTAAATTGCGTACTCCTGCTCCTTTTTCTTATGTTAATTTTTTAAATAATAATCTTTGATAGTGTCACAAGTAGGCTTACATTAACACTGCAATGTTGTTACTGTGAAAATCCCCTAGTTGCCACACTACAGCGCCTGTTTGGGGACATGATCCTGAACCTCTGCTTACCGGTCATTTTAGTCTTGCATCCCAATCCCACTCTGATCTCCCTGTCCTCGGTTAGCGACACTGGTCCACTACTCCAATAAAGTTCAACATCAGCTTGAGGAACAGTGACTCCTCTTTCGATTGGATACCTTACCGCCTTCCAGACTCAACATTGAGTATGACAATTTCAGATTGTAACCTCGGCCCCATTTTTTGGACAGCTATTGATGAAGGCTCTGACATTTCCATTTCTACTTCCTCTACATTCATCTTTTGCTTCTCTATTTGTCCCAGCACATCATCCCTTTTTGGCATTTAATCTGTCTTACCTTCCACCCTTTCTTTTCGATCTTCCCCCTGCCTCTTTGTTGCCCCTTGACTTGGATAACCAGCTGCCACATCTCTAGATTCTCCAATTCTGAAGCCTGGAACCTGAAAAGTTGGTCAGATTTTTGTACAGGTGGCGCAGGTCTTGGCAACAGATCTGGAAATGGGCAAAATTGTCACTTGGACCAGCAGCCAGCTGAATGCAGTCACTCAGCAGTCGGCCAATTAGCAAGTTGGAGACACGCATGGGGGCAGAGGGGGGGGTTACAGCGAAATATGTGTCAGGGCAGGTAGGATGTCACCAGTGTCAGAAATCAGAATATAATTGCAGGCACTAGCCAGATCTGGGTGCACTGCTCCAGAGCTTCCTGCTGTTCCGCACCCGACCCAGTCAGGAACCATCCTCCAACAAAAATCAGAAACCTTCACCTGCAAGACAATGAACATTCATCAACAAGACTCCTCGCCATACACTCCAACGGTTTCAATGTCTGCAATGTTCAGTCCAAGGAGTGGAACAAGAGGCTATCACTGGGGGAGCATTGCAGGGATGACAGAGGTTGGCACCATAGTTCATCTCTGCCACCCTGCAGCTTCTCCTCCAGACTGCACAAGAATAGTGCGAGGACCAATGAGGAGAGAACCTCCTACCTGGAGAAGTAAGCCTGAACTGAGGTAATAGTGGATGTTGGTAACCATGTAGATGGAGTTTTGCCCAACATACGAACGCTGACAACCGCAGATGAGGACGCTTTTCACCTGACTGGAGAGCAGGGTCGCTGGGCCAAGAATGAGAAGATTGTTGTGATGGACGGTGAGAGTGAGGAGGCCTCGAACTTGCTGTCTATCATTGGGCAGGATTGGAAAAATACCAACAAAGGCCGTAATTCTCCAGTTTTTGAGATTCAATTTTCCTGTCAGTGGGTTTCCCGGCGGTGTGGGGTGGTTACAATGGGAGATCTCATTGACAATCAGCGGGAAGATTGAATCCCACCACCAGCAGTCGGCATGTGGCTGAGAAATACACGGCTGGCGGTTCAGAGAATCACACATTGTGTTTGACTCTCTTTGTTAATGTTTACCAGAAAAACAATGTGAGGACAAACCCATCACTAATAACGATAAAAATAATCTTTTTTGTGTCAGTAATAATGATAAAGATAATCTTTATTGTAAGTAGGCTACAAGAACACTGCAATGAAGTTACTGTGAAAAGCCCCTGGTCGCCACACTCCGGCACCTGTTCGGGTACACTGAGGGAGAATTCACAATGTCCAATTCACCTAATAGCACGTCTTTGGGGACTTGTGGGAGGAAACCGGAGCACCCGAAGGAAACCCACACAGACACAGGGAGAGCGTACAGTCTCTGCACAGACAGCGACCCAAGCCGGGAATCGAACCCGGGTCCCTGGCTCTAGCAGTAAGGAATGAATTAACTACACCAAATGTGCCAATTTTTATGTTGAGTACTGTTAAACATGAATTGCCGAGCAATAGGATTTACTTTATTCTTAAAACTGATCCAGTAGACAATATTTTATGTCCCAGTTCTAACAGCAACTTTCACCTGATTGATCAAAATAAGACAATCTCCACCTTATCGAGTATCTGAAATTGAGTTGTTATTTTAAATACCTATGCAGCATTCTGATACCACAAGCGTAAAATGGAGCAAATGTTCTATCTCCCTGGCTCTACAATCAACACTCGAACACCGCAACACCAAGTCCACCTACATGAGATTGTTGTTCATAGACTACAGCTCCGCGTTCAGCACCATTATCCCGACAAGACTTATAACCAAACTCTGCAAACTTGGACTTCACCCCTCCCTGTGCAGCTGGATCCTTGACTTCCTCACCAACAGATCGCAATCTGTCAGGATAGGCAACAGCACCTCCTCCACAATAGTCCTCAACACTGGGATCCCACAAGGGTGTGTGCTCAGTCCTCTACTGTACTCCCTATACACACATGATTGTCTAGCAAGATTTAACTCCAACTCAATCTATAAGTTTGCAGATGATACAACTGTGGTGGGCTGTATCTCAAATAATGAAGAATCAGAGTACAGAAGGGAGATAGATCACTTGGTTGCATGGTGCACTGAAAACAACCTCTCTCTAAATGTCGGAAAGACCAAGGAACTGATCATCAACTTCAGGAAGTGTCGCACGACACCGCCCTCCCCCATCTGCATCAATGGCTCCAAAGTGGAGATGGTCAATTGCTTTAAGTTCCTGGGGGGTCACCATCACCAACAGTCTGTCCAGATCCACTCATATTGATGCAACAGTCAAGAAAGCCCAACAACATCGCTACATGCCAAGGAAATTTTGCATGTCTGCATCGACTCACAGGCTTCCGCAGATGTGCCATGGAGAGCATCCTATCCGGCTGCATCATAGCTTGGTACGGCAGCTGCTCGGCCCAAGACCGCAAGAAACTGCAGAGTGTGGTGAACCCGGCCAAACGCATCACACAAGCTTGCCACCCCCACATTGATTCTGTATACGCCTCCCGCTGTCACAGGAAGGCAGAAAGCATTATCAGAAACCCCTCCCACCCAGGCTTTACCTTCTTCCAGACCATTCCAACAGGGAGAAGATACAGAAGTCTGAAGATCCGCACATCCAGACATAGGAACAGCTTCTTCCCCACAGCTACTAGACTCCTCAACGACTCTCCCTCGGACTGATCTGGTCCCTGTAAGAACACTATTCACGCTACCCTGTGCTGCTCTTGCTCATTTATTTGCTTTGTTTGCCCTATTATATATTATACCTTGTGCTGCCCTATTATGTATTTTCTTTCATTCCCTTTACTTCCCATGTACTTAATGATCTATTAAGCTGCTCGTAGAAAAATACTTTTCACTGTACCTCGATATACGTGACAATAAACAAATCCAATCCAATCCTTTGGCCCCTTGTTCCGCACTGTAATCAATCACAATTTGTCGATGTGCCATTTGTCATTGTACTCTTTCGATTATTCTTCTTTTGTCTGCTGTGTACGTTCCCTCTGCTGCAGACAAATACTTTTCATTGTACTTCGGTACATGTGACAATAAATCAAATCAAAATCAAAAATCAATCAACGAAATCTGCAAGGGATTTTCAACAGAACATCTTCCGTAGGGCAGCACGGTGGCCTAGTGGTTAGCACAGCTGCTTCACGGCGCTGATGTCCCAGGTTTGATCCCGGCTCTGGGTCACTGTCCGTGTGGAGTTTGCACATTCTCCCCGTGTCTGCGTGTGTTTCACACCCACAACCCAAAGATGTGCAGAGGAGGTGGATTGGCCACGCTAAATTGCCCCTTAATTGGAAAAAATAATTGGATAATCTAAATTTATTTAAAAAAAGAACAACTTCCGTCAGCATTACTGACCTTTATAGATGTTGGTTATGTTACTCTCCCGTCTCAAGCAAGGCATTAACCAAAAGAGTTTCAAAAAATACTTATGTGACCTTGGCTTTCTTCCCCCATTTCTTAGGCAGTGAATCTTGTTGCAGTTCCAGCTCCACTATCCCGTGCTGACTCATTCGAGTGAGCTTACACTGTAAGTGTTGTTTGTCCATTCAACTTTGGCATCATTAGAGCTAAAATCTCCTTGTGCACACATTTCCCAGCAGCAGGCACCTTGTTCACAACAAATGGCTGCTATTTTGCAGTGTTTTATTTAGACGGCTTCATACACAGTGTCCCGATTAATTTTCCTTAACTGTTTTAATAAATAAGGTGTTTCATGTGTGCTACAGGTTCATTCAGATCTACTATTGAAGGATGTCCGAAGTAGAAGTGGGAACCTATTAAAGGTCTGGTTGCCTCTGCAGTAAATTGGATTGGATTTGGATTTGTTTATTGTCACGTGTACTGAGGTACACTGAAAAGTATTTTCCTGCGAGCTGCTCAACAGATCATTAAGTACATGGGAAGTAAAGGGAATAAAAGAAAATACATAATAGGGCAACACAAGGTATACAATGTAACTACATCAGCACCAGCATCGAATGAAGCATACAGGATGTCGTATTAATGAGGTCAGTCCATAAGAGGGTCATTTAGGAGTCTGGTAGCAGCGGGGAAGAAGCTGTTTTTGAGACTGTTCATGCGTGTTCTCAGACTTCTGTATCTCCTGCCCGATGGAAGAAGTTAGAAGAGTGAGTAAGCCGGGTGGGAGGGGTCTTTGGTTATGCTACCCGCTTTCCCCAGGCAGCGGGAGGTGTAAATGGAGTCAACGGATGGAAGGCAGGTTTGTGTGATGGACTGGGCTGTGTTCACGACTCACTGAAGTTTCTTGAGGTCCTGAGCCGAGCAGTTGCCATATCAGGCTGTGATGCAGCCAGATAGGATGCTTTCTATGGTGCACCTGTAAAAGTTGGTAAGGGTTAATGTAGACATGCTGAATTTCCTTAGTTTCCTGAGGAAGTATAGGTGCTGTTGTGCTTTCTTGGTGGTAGCGTCGACGTGGGTGGACAGATTTTTGGAGATGTGCACCCCTAGAAATTGCTTACCATCTCCACCTTGGCCCCGTTGATGCTGACAGGGGTGTGTACAGTACTTTGATTCCTGAAGTCAATGACCAGTTCTTTAGTTTTGCTGGCATTGAGGGAGAGATTGTTGTCGCTGCACCACTCCACTAGGTTCTCTGTCTCCCTCCCCTGTATTCTGACTCGTCGTTATTCGAGATCCGGCCCACTATGGTCGTATCGTCAAGCAAACTTGTAGATGGAGCTGGAACCAAGTTTTGCCACGCAGTCTTGTGTGTACAGGGTTTAGAGTAGGGGGCTAATTTAAAAATGAGAACAATTGTTTTGGAGATGAACACTTAGAAAATGCCTGTCTTAGAATGCAGGGTAAGGGTTCTCCCAGTTCTTTCAGTACAGATGTGCCCTGATTTATTCTGGGTATAAAGTGGATTCAGTCTTTGATGTTGGAATATGTGTCAAAATGCAGCCTTTAACCAAAGTCAGGAGGCCAAGTTCCTCATAATAAAACATGAGACTGTTTCATTTCACTTCATACACAATTTGCACTTTTAGGATCGAGCATGATGGAAAGCCTCTTTGTAGCAACTTGTGTGAATGTAGATGAGAGAACCCAATTGAGAAATCAACTGAGAAACCTCAGTCTTTCTGAAGAAGCTTCAATCATGATTAAACTTTATTTTGGGCAGCAGATCTCCATGGAGATCTTATCACGCCTGCTTCAGGGGCTGGTTTAGCACAGGGCTAAATCGCTGGCTTTGAAAGCAGACCAAGGCAAGCCAGCAGCACGATTTGATTCCCGTAACAGCCTCCCCGAACAGGTGCTGGAATGTGGCAACTAGGGGGTTTTCACAGTAACTTCATTTGAAGCCAACTTGTGACAATAAGTGATTTTCATTTTCATTTCCCCCCCCTCCCCCCCCCCCCCCCCCCCGCCTCGTATCATCCAAGCACAATGCAGCTGAGTTTGAATGAATAATTTCTGAGCCCTTCAACAGGGAATACCGATCAACAGCCAATCTGACACTGCCACCAGCCATTGTGAGACACTCAGACCACACACGCCATATGTAACCATTTGTCTGCTCTGGTGCTTTTAGAACCAATATATTGTGGTTATAATGACTGGGAGAGATGATAACGAGGGTGATGCAGGAGGAGTTACCAGGGAGATGTGGCTGTATCATATACAGGTAAGCAGGCAGCAGAACACTCAGAGCCAAAGCAAAGGAAAAGCTAGTGACTATGGCAGGCCTAGTCAAAAGACACAGTGACCTGAATTTTCATACCCTGCTCAGGAACTTAGAGTGGGGAAAATTCCTCACTCTGCAAACATGATTCAGGCGAATGTGCTCTGGATGGTAAGATTTTCAATTGGGTATGGGTATTAATTGGAATCACTCCCACCGACCCTGGTAAAGTGTAGAGGCAGCACATAGGCGTCTGTGTGTGGAGGTGGGCTGGGTGTAAGACCGGCCTTAAGATTCCCAGAGGTTTGCCACAATAAATACCCACAAGGGCTTCTCACAGTACACAAGATTACCTTTCAACATTGCTTCAGCCTGCGTTATTTTCCAGCGTAAAATGGACTAAGAACGGGCAGCACGGTGGCACAGTGGTTAGCATTGCTGCCTACGGTGCTGAGGACCCAGGTTCGAATCCCGGCCCTGGGTCACTGTCCGTGTGGAGTTTGCACATTCTCCCCGTGTCTGCGTGGGTTTCACCCCCACAACCCAAAAGATGTGCAGGATAGGTAGATTGGCCACTCTAAAAAATTGCCCCTTAATTGGAAAAAATAATTGGGTACTCTAAATTTTTTTTAAAAAATGGACTAAGAGGGCAGCAATGGTAGCACAAGCGGCTAGCACTGTTGCTTCACAGCGCCAGAGTCCCAGGTTCGATTCCCCACTGGGTCACTGTCTGTGCGGAGTCTGCACATCCTCCCCGTGTCTGAGTGGATTTCCTCCACCTGCTCCGGTTTCCTCCCACAGACCAAAGGCATGCAGGTTAGGTGGATTGGTCATGATAAATTGCCCTTAGTGACCAAAAAGGTTAGGAGGTGTTATTGGGTTACGGGGATAGGGTGAAAGTGAGGGCTTAAGTGGGTTGGTGTAGACTCGATGGGCCGAATGGCCTCCTTCTGCACTCTATATTCTATGTTCCATCTCCTCCGGGGAATTCCCACGGTGAAGGTCTAACGTGACAAAATTCTAGTCACCAACACCAGCCCGGAACAACACGTTGCTAACCTGGAGGAAGTATTAGAGAGATTTTGGGGTGTGGGGGCCTGCCCAAAATATATTTTCCAGGCCTCAGAAGTCACCTAGGATTTTGCATTGATGCAACAGGATTGCATTCCCTGTAAGAAAAGGGTCAAAGCTGTACCTTAATTCCTCACACCCAAAAATGTCAGTGAGCTCAAATCCTTCCTCGGTATGGTAAATTATTATGGAACATTCATTTTGAATTTAGCCACAACATTGGCACCATTACACCAGCTACTAAATAAAAATAGCAGTGGCAAGGAGGGGAGCCCCAAGTGGAAGCTTCTCAAACTGTGAAGCAAGCCTCGCAGTCCTCAAACCTTTTTGTTCATTTTGGTATCGTGCTCAAATGTGATGTGTCCCCTTAAGGTATAGGGCAGTTTTATCCCACAAGATGGGAGATGGTTTAAAGCACCATATTGCCTTTGCCTTGAGGACCCATTCAGAAGCAGAACTGAATTATGTCCAGGTTGAGAAGGAGGGCTTAGTAGTTATATACGGTGTGAAGAAATTCCACCAATATGTGCATGGATGGTGTTTGACATAGTGTCCGATCATCAGCCATTACTGGCACGTTTAAGAAAAGCCCATACTACCCATAGCCTCAATGAGGGTGCAGCGTTGGGCCTTGCTGCTGATGGCCTACAATTATGCTTTATGTCACCGGCCCGGCACACAGATTGCAAATGCAGATGCATTGAGCCGTCTCCCCCATGACGAAGAGCATCCCACCACCACCCGAATCCCAGGAGAGCATATTGGCTTTGAACCTCCTGCCAGTGTGACCGGACACATTTGTAACTGGACCAAATAGACCCCATACTATCAAAACTAGTAGACTGGGTGGCATAACAAGAACTCTGAGCAACTAAGGCCCTGTCAAGATGAGTTGACCCACGAGGATGGTATGATTCTGATAACGAGTAGTTAGACTTCTCCAGCCAGGGGCTTCTTACCAGCTGCATAGTGCCCATCCAGGGCAGACAAAGATGCAGACGCTGGCAGTCAATTACGTCTAGTAGCCAGGCATAGATACAGCCATTGAACAATTGCTGCAACAGTGCCACCCTTGTCAATCGCAGCAGTCCCTTCCTCCGTCAGCCAGTCTCCACCCTTGGGAATGGCCAGGTCTGCCATGGACCCGGGTCCACGTTGACAATGTGGGCTCTTTTATGGACAAGATTATTTTAGTTCTTGTGGATTCCCAATCTAAGTGGCCATCTATTCAGGAGATGGGGCCCACAACCTCGGCTACCCAGGTGGATACCTTCGGCCGAGCATTCGCTATTCAATGGCACCCGATTTTACAGTCACCCCTGTGACTGGCTCAGTATTGGATTGGATTTGTTTATTGTCACGTGTACCGAGGTACAGTGAAAAGTAGTTTGCTGCAAATTGTTTTTATTAAAGGGCAGCATGGTGGCGCAGTGGGTAGCACTGCAGCCTCACGGTGCCGAGGTACCAGGTTCGATCCCGGCTCTGGGTCACTTGTCTGTGTGGAGTTTGCACAATGTCCCCGTGTCTGCGTGGGTTTCGCCCCCACAAGCTAGGTGGATTGGCCATGGTAAATTTCCCCTTAATTGGAAAAAAAAATTAATTGGGTACTCTAAATTTTAAAAAAATTATTAAAATAATTTCCATAAACAAAAGAATCTGGCTCCTGAAACACAGCCACTGTTCACCATCATAACCAAGGTCTGTTTCATTACAGATGACTTCCTTTTGGAACAACATCTGCATCTGCTCGTTTTCAAAGGTCCATGGATCAAACTCTACGTGGGTTGAAGGGAGTGTGATGTTATTTAGATGACATATTCATCACCGTTCGAGTGAACAGGAACACTTGCCGCATTTGGAAGCTACCCTGAAATGGTTACAGAGCCACAACCTGAGAATTAAAAAGGAAAAGTGTGACTTTTTAAGTCACCCATAAATTACTTTGGCCCTATCATCGACACAAACAGTTTACACAAGGAGCCGATGGAAATATCAGAAATCCTAGAAGTACCATGTCCTCAAAAAGTGACACCACTTTTTTTTAAAGTGGCAATTTAGCCTGGCCAATCCACCTACCCTGCACATCTTTGGGTTGTGGGGGTGAGACCCACGCAGACACTGGGAGAATCTGCAAACTCCACATGCACAGTGACCCGATGCTGGTGTCGGACCCGGGTCCTCGGCACTGTGAAGCAGCAATGCTAACCTTTGAAAAAGCAGCTCATCCTTGCCTTAGTGAAGTGCGCTCGTAAAACTACCTTTAACTGAATGAGGCTTAGCCTCGCGCAAGACGATGTTGCGTTCACCATCCTCAATACCTCACTTCACACCCCTTCTTCCAGTATCGGCCCCCAACTCTTGCACCCATTTCACCTTCACCCCCTCAGCTGAACTCCACTCCCCCCCTGCAATTCACTGGTACATTATGGACGTACTACTCTCCACTGATCCCACGTTGGATATGATCCACTCCAACAACCGCGAACGTTGGCAGCAAGCGCTTAACCCAGCTCCACACCTGGAGATGCCTGAACACATCCGCGTCTGAAAGTTCATATTTCCCCTTTAACTCCTCCAGGCTGGTGAAACGCCCCTACAAGAATAGATGCACCACATTCTCCAACCCTCTCTTCCTCCATGTATTAAATGTGATGTGGAGATGCCGGCGTTGGACTGGGGTGAGCACAGTAAGAAGTCTTACAACACCAGGTTACAGTCCAACAGGTTTGTTTCAAACATGAGCTTTCGGAGGAAAGCTTTCACCTGAGGAAGGAGCTGCGCTCCAAAAGCTCGTGTTTGAAACAAACATGTTGGACTTTAACCTGGTATTAAATGTGGCATTGAGCCTAGCCGGCTCGAATAGGTGATTGTGTACAACTGGGAGCCAGTCATGAGGCTGCTCTGTGGTAGTCAGTATTAGGGGTATTAATAGAACGGCCTGGAGGATCGTCCGACTGGCCCTACGGTCCAGGAATCTCCCAGTCCCCCGCTGGCAGGAGGACCTCCCCAATGCACTCAACACCATTCAATCACTGCTGTGTACCACGACCAATGAAACACCTCATGAACGTCTCCTTGTCTTCCCTAGGAAGTCCTCCTCCGGGACCTCGCTCCCAACCTGGCTGGCAGCTCCTGGACCCATTCTGCTCCGCAAACATGTGCGGGCGCACAAATCGGACCCGTTGGTCGAGAGGGTCCACTTCCTTCACGCTAGCCCTCAGTACGCCTACGTGGCGTACCCCGACGGCCGGCAGGATACGGTCTCCCTACGAGACCTGGCGCCCACTGGATCCCCACCCACACCCCCCTCACCATCCCACCCTCCCTCCCACCGGCGCACCCCACAGCTGCGCCCTTCCCAGGTAGATCGGTCCTTCCACTGGTCCCACCCAGGGGTGATGAAGCTATTGAAGAAGCCGGAGTCACGCTCCCAGAGTCACTGATGCCCGGGCCGGCGCCTGCATCACTGCCGAAACTGCGACGATCACAGAGGACGACAAGGGCCCCCAATCGACTAATTGTTTCATTGCGAAATGTACTTGCAAATGAATGCTGTGAATAGTTGTGTGACATGTAATAAGGCAAGACACTGTACCACCAACGGGTACCGCCATAACCTCCACCACTGCATAACACGAGACCACCACCCACGCCTGACACTTTTTTTAACAGGGGGTGTATGTGGTAGTCGGTATTAGGGGTATTACGGTACCTAGGTTGGAGGTACCCAATGCTGTAAGACCATTGGTGAAGCCTGCCTGCTGGTTCCGCCCAGTAAGGCGGAGTATAAGAGTCTATGTCTCCCTAGCTGCTGCATTCTGTACCTGCGCTGCTGGGGGAAACATCTAGTCCAATAAAGCCTTCAATTGAACTCCAATCTCGCTTTGAGTGATTGATCGTGCATCATGCTCCCAATTCAAAACATTGGCGGTGCTGCTTCCAGATTTTTAGAGAGGCTACCGCCACTGGATTTGTTGAATATTTCGTCAGTTCCACCAGGGTGGCACTATTACCGACGCTCCGAAGGGTATGTCCAAAACTGACTCAGACTCCATCCGGACCCAGATGGCTCCCGAGGTTCGGCAGCCAGATTCAACAGCAGAAATGCCTGTGAAGGATCAATTCTACTGCATTTCTGTTCTCAAGAAAGTCCAGCAAACATGTCTTCCATCAGCGGCAGTGGATAATGACCTACACACAATAATAGGTTTATAGTAGTTTCATAATCTCCACAAATTCACATTGAGCCATTTCATTTTAATACAGAAATGATTGGTGTCGACAAATTATTTGCAGCACCAGTTTTGATGACACCTGTCCTTACTAGTCTGTCTAGTTCTTCTTCAACTTTCATCCTGTGGTCTATGGTGCAGCTCCAGCTTTCAGACATTTGGGTATGCTGTCTCGCTTGATTTTTAGGTGTAACTCAACTCCAGTCACAGAGCCTAGTGAATTTTTGAATACGTTCTCATATTTCTTCTGAAGTTGTTGCAAGTTGCTCTTTGAATGCACTAATTGATTGACTGTTTCCCAGTTAAACCTAATCTTAGCCAAACATGCTCTGCTAAATGAAGCAGGAAAGTTTCCATGGACAATAATAAGAGGCAGCTTCACTGTCTGCCCATTTGCTTCAACTTTCACTATAGTGAATCCTTTTAATGGTACGACCTCTTCAGTGTACATCCTTAGGATCACATCGAAAGAAGGGTAAATACGGCAAATTGTGGGAACCTTCCACAACGAGAGATATTGCAGGCCTCGACAAAAAGAAAAAGGAGGCATTTTTCAGGGCTATAAGGCTGGGAACAGACAAAGCCTGTGTGGAATATAAGGAAAGTAGGAAGGAACTTAAGCAAGGAATCAGGAGAGCTAAAAGGAGTCATGAAAAGTCATTGGCAAATAGGGTTAAGGAAAATCCCAAGGCTTTTTACACGTACGTAAAAAGCAAGAGGGTAGTAAAGGAAAGGATTGTCCCACTGAAGGACAGGCGAGAGAATCTATGTGTGGAGCCAGAGGAAATGAAGTACTAAATGAATACTTTGCATCAGTATTCACCAAAGAGAAGGAATTGGTGGAAGTTGAGTCTGGAGAAGGGTGTGTAGATAGCCTGGGTCACATTGAGATCCAAAAAGACGAGGTGTTGGGCGCCTTTAAAAATAATAAGGTAGATAATTCCCCAGGGCCTGATGGGATCTACCCTAGAATACTGAAGGAGGCTAGAGAGGAAATTGCTGAGGCCTTCACAGAAATCTTTGGATCCTCACTGTCTTCAGGCGATGTCCCGGAGGACTGGACAATAGCCAATGTTGTTCCTTCGTTGAAGAAGGGTAGCAAGAATAATCCAGGGAACTACAGGCCCATGAGCCTTACGTCAGTGGTAGGGAAATTACTGGAGAGAATTCTACGAGACAGGATCTACTCCCATTTGGAAGCAAATGGACGTATTAGCGAGAGGCAGCATGGTTTTGTGAACGGGAGGTTGTGTCTCACTAACTTGTTAGAGATTTTCAAGGAGCTCACAAAGATGATTGATGCAGGGAGGGCAGTGGATGTTGTCTATATGGACTTCAGTGAAGCCTTTGACAAGGTCCCTCATGGCAGACTGGTACAAAAGGTGAAGTCACAGGGGATCAGGGTTGAGCTGGCAAGATGGATACAGAACTGGCTAGGTCATAGAAGGCAGAGAGTAGCAATGGAAGGGTGTTTTTCTGATTGGAGGGCTGTGACTAGTGGTGTTCTGCTGGGATCAGTGCTGGGACCTTTGCTGTTCGTAGTACACATAAGTGATTTTGAGGAAAATGTAACTGGTCTGATTAGTAAGTTTGCAGACGACACAAAGGTTGGTGGAATTACGGATAGCGATGAGGACTGTCAGACAATACAGCAGGATTTAGATCATTTGGAGATTTGGGCGGAGAGATGGCAGATGTAGTTTAATCTGGAAAAATGTGAGTTAATGCATTTTGGAAGGTCTAATCCAGGTAGGGAATATACAGTGAATGGTAGAACCCTCAAGAATATTGAAAGTCAGAGAGATTTTGGTGTACAGGTCCACAGGTCACTGAAAGGGGCAACACAGGCGGAGAAGGTAGTCAAGAAGGCATATGGCATGCTTGCCTTCCTTGGCCGGGGCATTGAGTGTAAAAATTGGCAAGTCATGTTGCAGCTGTATAGAACCTTAGTTAGGCCACACTTGAAATATAGTGTTCAATTCTGGTCGCCACACTACCAGAAGGATGTGGAGGCTTTAGAGAGGGTGCAAAAGAGATTTATCCAGGTGTTGCCTGGTATGGAGGGCATTAGCAATGAGGAGAGGTTGAATAAACCCGGAACGACAGAGGTTGAGGGGCGACCTGACAGGGGTCGACAAACTTTTGAGGGGCATAGACAGAGTGGATAGTCAGAGGCTTTTTCCCAGGGTAGAGGGGTCAATTACTAGGGGACATAAGTTTAAGGTGCGAGGGGCAAGGTTTAGAGGAGATGTACGAGGCATGTTTTTTACACAGACGGTAGTGGGTGCTTGGAACTCACTGCTGGAGGAGGTGGTGGAAGTGGGGATGATAGTGATGTTTAAGGGGCATCTTGAGAACATGATTAGGATGGGAATAGAGGGATACGGACCCCAGAAGTACAGAAGATTTTAGTTTAGATGGGCAGCATGGTCGGCGCAGGCTTGGAGGGCCGAAGGGCCTGTTCCTGTACTGTATTTTTCTTTGTTCTTTGTTCTATCTGATAATTTTAAAGGCAGATGCTTCAGCTTTTTATGATAAATTGTCTCAGGTATTATGATACCGCTGTGCCTGTATCCATTCCATTTTAATTTCATGATCTTCAAATTTTGGATATGCCCAAAACCATTGTTGATCACCCTGCATTGACAAGGCAGCTAGCTTAAACTCTTTCAGTAGCTTGGATTCGCAGTCTTTTTAGTGATCATGTGCTTCATCCACTAATTTGTAGACAAGACTAGATTGTTTCTTGCACTCCCTTGGTGTAGAGGTTTTCTGAGCCCAACATACTTTGGCAACGTGGCCCTTCTTACCACAGTTCTTGCATGTATTCGATTTACTCAAAACATTTCCCTGTTAAGTGTCCAACCCGTGTACAATGGTGACATGTTTGCATCTTTGCAACCTTGTTCACTGAGATATCCATTTTGTTGATCTTCACTCCAGCCCATATCTGCGAAGCTTCTCTCGTTGCAAGCTCTCTCGTGGCAACTTCCCCAGCAGCTTTTAGAGCTAAATCACTTATAGGAAGCAGCTTCCTCTGAATTGTTTCACTGTGTAACCCACAAACCAGCCTCTATTGAAGAGTATCATCAACTGCACCAAATTCACAGTATCTAGCTAATTTTCTCCAAAATGTGACAAACTGACTTCCTGACTATGATACCTTTCTGCAATCAATAACTGTTTAAGGAAAAATATCCCTTAAAGTTTTCATTAATTCACTGAAGGGCTTGTCTACTGCTTTTGTTGAGCGAACATGATTTGGTAGCAGCATAAATGTTTTACAGCCAACTGAGCTGAGAAATGTTGTGATCTTTAGCATCTCGGTGTCTGATTAATTATTAAAATCAATTGGAATCTTTCTTCATACAAATTCCATGTTTCATAATCCTCATCAAATGCTTTCATGGCACCCGTTTTTCCCACCATTTTGGGATCCTGCTCCTAAGCTCTATACTTCCTGCCTTCCAAATGTGTCGGAAAGAAAGTTTGGCACAAACAAGCCCTTGAACAATTAATACAGTGGCTACCAGGGCAGGTCAAAGGCAATGAATCCTGCGGGAAGTAACTTACCTCCTGACCCTCCAAAGCCCGTCCAAGGCACAAGTCAGGAGTGTAATGGAATACTCGCCAACTTCAGTATCCGAGGAATTGCAAATGGTGCTGAACATTGTGCAATCATCAACAAACATCCCCAATTCTGATGTTCGTGGTTAGCATTGTTGCCTCAGAGCGCCAAGAACCTGGGTTTGATTCCGTGGGTCTATGTAGGTTTCCTCCAGGTGCTCTGGTTTCCTCCCCAGTCCAAAGATGTGTAGGGCAGATTGATCGGCCATGCTAAATTGCCCCTCAGTGTCCAAAGGTTAATTGTGGTTGCAGGGTTATGGAGATAGTGTGGGGGTAGGCCTAGGTAGAATTCTCATTCGAAGCATCAGTGCAGACTCGAGGGGATGAATGGCCTCCTTTGGCACTGTAGGGATTCTATAATAGATGAAATGTCATGATGAAGCAGCTGAAAATGGTTGGGTCTAGGCCACTATCCTGAGGAACTCTTGCAGTGATGCCCTGGGGCTGAGATGATTGACCTCAAACAACCACAACCATCTTCCTTTTTGCCGAATATGACTCCAACCAGTGGAGCATCTTCCCCCGATTTGCATTGACTCCATTTTTGTTCGGACTCCTTTATGCCATACTCAATCAAATGTTGCTTTGATATCAAAGACACTCCATCTGACCTCACCCTTGGAGTTTAGCTCATTTGCCGATGTTTGTGCTAAGGATGTAATTAGGCCGGTAGCTGAATAGCTGAATTCAGTAGCTGAATTAGGTATTGTGATGTTGCAATATTCAGGTGATCTGTATGATGCTAGATTCATACCTGAGGAAAATATACCATTGAATGTGACATAGAATTTACAGTGCAGAAGGAGGCCATTCGGCCCATTGAGTCTGCAGCGGCTCTTGGAAAGAGCACCGTACCCAAGGTCAACACCTCCACCCTATCCCCATAACCCAGTAACCCCACCAACACAAAGGGCAATTTTCGACACTAAGGGCAATTTATCATGGCCAATCCACCTAACTTGCACATCTTTGGACTGTGGGAGGAAACCGGAGCACCCGGAGGAAATCCACGCAGACACGGGGAGAACGTGCAGACTCCGCACAGTGATCCAAGCCGGAATCGAACCTGGGATCCTGGAGCTGTGAAGCAATTGTGCTATCCACAATGCTACCGTGCTGTTACCATTCACCATGGAATAATATACGTTTTACAGATGTGTGAGTAGAAATGACTGCAGATTGACTTTGCTGGTTTGAAACAAATGCTGGAGAGAATGAAAATTTCTAAAAGTGAATGGATATGTTTAAACCATTAACTAAAAGAAGTTCATGTTTAAAGATATTGCTCGGGTTCCTGGGTCACAGGTGCCTCACAATGTAACACTTTGTACAGAGAATGAAGGTCTTTCATTTTCTTCTAAAGTTTCGGTTGCAGCACGGTAGAACAGTGGTTAGCAAAGTTGCTTCACAGCTCCAGAGTCCCAGGTTCGATTCCCAGCTTGGGTCACTGTCTGCATGTTCTCCCCGTGTTTGTGTGGGTTTCCTCCGGGTGCTCTGGTTTCCTCCCACAGTCCAAAGATGTGCAGGTTAGTTGGATTGGATATGCTAAATTGTCCTTAGCGTCCAAAAAAAAGGTTATGTGGGGTTACTAGGTTACAAGTGTGGTGTTAATTCCAAGGGCTGGTGCAGACTCGATGGGCCGAATGTCCTCCTTCTCCACATTAAATTCTATATAAACCCTGTTTTTTATTTTCTTCAAAGAGAGACAAGAGAACCTGCATATCAGTTGGATGTTAATTGTTTTCAGGAGATGGACTTTAATTTGAGGCACACCTGTGCTCAAGCTTTTTTTTGGAGCTATGCAATGTGTGTCTGTGTAAACAAATACATGTAAATTTGCGAAGGAAGGGAGTCTTGTAGTGCCCTTACCTCTGGGCCATAAGCTCTGGGCTTGAGTCCCACCCCAGGACTTGAAATCCAGGGAAGGTGTGTCCTTAATATGGTTGATTTCCAACTTGCACATCCTTCTAATGGTAGTAGGAGTGGAGGAGTTGCCTAGTCAGCCATGCATGGCGTGTAGTCTGTCCTTCAAGTGAAAACTTCTGACTTCAGGCTAATAATTGCTCCAAGGAAAAATAGACATAGACAAGTGTACAAAGCACAAGTCAGGAGTGTGATGGAATATTCTTTGCTTGCCTGGATTAGTGCAGCTCCAACAACACTCGAGAAGCTCAAAACCATCCACGACAAAGCAGCCTGCTTGACTGGAACCCCTTCCACCATCTTCAGCTTTCACTCCCTCCACCACCGACACAGTGGCAGCTGCAAGATGGATTACAGCAACTTAACACGGCTCATTTCAAAACCTAGCTTCCAAACCTTTGACCTCTATCACCAAGAAGGACAAGAGCTGACTGGGCCAACGATGCCCACATCCTAATAGAACATAGAACATAGAACAGTACAGCACAGAACAGGCCCTTCGGCCCTCGATGTTGTGCCGAACAATGATCACCCTACTTAAACCCACGTAACCCGTATACCCATAACCCAACAATCCCCCCATTAACCTTACACTAGGGGCAATTTAGCATGGCCAATCCACCTAACCCGCACATCTTTGGACTGTGGGAGGAAACCGGAGCACCCGGAGGAAACCCACGCACACACGGGGAGGACGTGCAGACTCCACACAGACAGTGACCCAGCCGGGAATCGAACCTGGGACCCTGGAGCTGTGAAGCATTGATGCTAACCACCATGCTACCGTGAAAGAATTCAAAAAAAGCCAAACCTGCTCAGCCTCTGGTGGGGCGAATTCCCCTCAATTAGGTAGAGCAAAATTATTAACACATTCGGGAACAACCACTATTAATTTCAATGGAGGGGATTTACCGGCTGACCATGCTGGCAGGAAGTTCCGGTCCCATCCCAGCGCACGGGTTTCCTGGCGATGAGGGGTGTTGTACATATTGGACAGGCTTTGGGAAGTCAGGAGGTGAGTTACTCACCACAGGATCCTTAGCCTTTGACTTGTTCTTGTAGCTGTCAATGGTGAATCATGTTGACAACGGCAGGAGTGGTAGATCCCTCTGGTGGGCCACCACCCGGCAAAATACATGTGGCGGGGTTGTCGGCAAATCCCGCCCAATATGATTGAACATGGAGAGAATCTTATTTGAGTATGCTTCGCTATGAGGACAGTGATTTGGGCCTCCATAGTGGTATCGAACATTGACACTACAGTGAGCATCACTTTGCACATTCAGGACCCATAGTCTTAATTGTGCTCCTGGTGATTGGAGCGAGATCAAGTCTCCAGCTCCTCCTAGTTTTTAGTGTGGTGCACTGTTTTGGTGATTACGAATCCCTCCTCGGCATTCGTCCTTTATCCGCCATCTACACTCTGTACTGTGCTCTTCTTTAAGGATTAATTAATCAATTGCCGCACAATGTTTCTCATTGGTTCTCCTGAAGACAAACTGAAAATCCCTTGGGAGCTGTCAGTGAATAAATTAACAGCCTTGGAGTTGGTGAATAAACAATTGAGTCAGATCAGGTAACAAAAAACGTAGCATCATTGTGATCATTCACCTGCTGTCTCGCTCAACTCTAACCTTACAAAATGGATTGGAAGAGACAGATGACATGCAGGTGGTTACTGACTTTCAGTCAGCTGGGTGGATTAGACTTCCAGTTTCGTGTTGTATTGTATCAAACGCAAGATCTACGAAAACAGATTGTGTTTTGTGACAGGCCTCAAAGAATCTTAATATGGACTGACATTTTAAACCTTTTCCAATTTATTTAATGGTGTTCTTTCTGATAAGCAAGAAGTGAACCTTGTGAGGTTACGGTAACAGTACAGTGGGAGGAACCTAGTGCCCTCCTCACCCCCCCCCCCCCCCCCCCTCTCAGTGGTGGTGGGAGCATTCTCTCAGGGGAGAGGCTGGCAGGTGGGGACCCCACTACCTTCCTGCCTCCTCAATGAAGCCTATAGTGCAAAGGGCCATGGATAATCATCCTGCCCCACTGCAAATTGTAGACCTTAAGACAACAACAATTGATGCCCACTTGAGGGCCTCATCCTGTTTCCGCTGGTATTAATCTGCGTAAAATTGCAAGTGGGTTCCCGGGGGCCTTGAGGGGCCTTGTGTGTGATTGAGAGATCCAGAATCAGGGAGGAGGATGAGCCATCCTGCTTTCCATTCCTGAAGACCCCACTCATCTCCCCACAACCCCCCACCTTACGATCCCCCTCCCATCACTCAACTTTCACCTGGGATTCAGCAACAATGTTAGGCCTTGAGTGAGTGTCTTACAGGCAACAACCACCACCTTCCAAGTGGCTCTGTTGTTCATAGAGCAGCCAGCCTCTGACTGGCTGACAGCTTTCGGTGGGTGGGGCTACTGGCCCCAGGGTCCTTGATTCAGGGGTAGGGCCTGCCTCTGGCCTGGCAAGTGCCTGAGTAGAACAAGATACTGTGGGCTTCCCCTAAAAATGGCAACGTGGGGCTCTCATTGTCTCACTAGCCAACAGCAGAGACACACATCACCTCCACAACACTCCTTCGCCCAATACTATTTATATAGATCTATATATTCTGCTCAAGATAACGGCACTGGGTGTCTGATGGATCAGCATATTTCTGCTGTCAGTAAGAACTACATTGGTCAGACATGTCCTAGTTTGATCACCTGGGGGTCACCCAGCTTGCCCATTTCATCAAGTCCCGCAACCTACCTTACTCCACAAAGGAGGTCAAGGCCATGACTAAGGCATGCCAGATCTGTGCGGAGTGCAAACCGCACTTCTATCGCCCAGACAGGGCCCGCCTGATAAAGGCCTCTGGGTCCTTTGAGCGACTAAGTGTGGACTTCAAGGGGCCCCGCCCGTCCACCAACCGCAACATCTATTTCCTCACCGTGATCGATGAGTTCTCCCGCTTCCCTTTTGCGGTCCCCTGGCCCGATAGGACCTCGGCCTCCGTGATCAAGGCACTGCACAGCATCTTCACACTGTTTGGTTTACCCGCTTATATCCACAGCGACCGGGGTACATCGTTCATGAGAGATGAGCTGCGTCAATATCTGCTCAGCAAGGGCATCGCCTCGAGCAGAACGACGAGCTATAACCCGCGGGGAAATGGGTAAGTGGAGAGGGAGAACGCAACAGTTTGGAAGGCTGTCCTTCTAGCCCTACGGTCAAGGAGTCTCCCAATCGCCCGCTGGCAGGAGGTCCTACCCGATGCCCTACATTCCATTAGGTCGCTCCTCTGTACGGCCACGAATGAGACCCCTCACAATCGTTTGTTTATCTTCCCCAGGAAGTCCACCTCTGGGGTCTTGCTTCCACGCTGGCTGAGGACTCCAGGACCAGTTCTACTCCGGAGATACGTGAGGACATAAAACAGATCTGATAGTCGAGAGGGTCCAATTGCTACACGCAAACCCTCAAAACCCCGACGGCAGGCAGGACTCCCCGTCTTCCTGTGAGATCTGGCACCCGCCGGCTTCCCCACCGACCCCCCCCCCCCACCGACTCTCCCCTCCCCGCACCAACTGCCGACCCTGACAGCGCCCCCCCCCCCCCCCCATAGCGCCCCCTGCCCCCCAGCCGACGCCAGCACCAATCACCCTAGTCACTCCGGATACCCCCCCCCCCACTCCAAAGCGGGCAAAGGCTCAGTCAACCGTGCTCCCGAATATACCACCACCGAAACCGACCGTATCCACGGCACCACCACCGGAGCGGAGAAGGTCAGCACGGACGGTCAGACCACCCAAAAGACTGAACTTATAACTCCACTCCACCCCCGACGGACTATGTGTTTTTTTTAAACGGGGGTGAATGTGATGAATGGTATCAGTCACTGCTGTAACTGTACCTTGCCTTTAATACATTGGCCCTTTAAGACCGGGCTTGGAACCCTGGGGGACTCCGCCTCCGGCTTCGCTCCCAGGAAACGGTATATAAAGCTAATGCTCACTGGGCAGCATGCTGTGACCACACTTCTCGGCAGCTGCCCGGTTCTCTGGTAATTAAAGCCTTTGAATTACCAATCTTCTCTCCTGTGTCGTAATTGAGGGAATCTCATTCAACATATTGGAATTTTATTTGATTAACCTAATTTAAACTTCACCAGTTACTGTGGTGGGATTTGAACCCATGCCTCCAGAGCACTAGCCTGGACCTTCAGGATTGTCAGTCCAGTGACATTCGCACTGTGCCCCCATTGTCATCTGGTGGAAATCTGTATTATGCCTGCCAAGAGGAAGGAGTCCATACCGAGTAGCAAATTTATACAGGAGGTTTACTTCTACGTTCAGCAGATAGTCCAAGTAAGTGCTACCTAACAGAGTGAGTGCTGGCCCGTTCTAGGCTGCCCGGTGTTATACCAGAAGCTCAGGTAGCTCCGCCCCTTTAATGGGGCAGCGTGTATTCCCCTAGGAATTCTGAGAAAACCAGATCCCCGATGCCATAAGCTTCAGCAAGGCATAGGTTATGACACCCCCTTCCCCCCCAAAGTCTATTAGCCGGCGACAAGGAGGAGGAGGAGAGACCGAGGGACAAGAGGGCCACTGATCCCTCTTTGGTGCAGGTGGAACATCGAAAGACTAGGGCAGCAGCCCCAGCGGAGTGTACCTTGCTGGAGAACACAATTCCTTACTAGAATGTAATGGCAGGACAGTGGCAGGGCATTCCCTGTGCCTCTGGCTCCCCACCAGATGCTTCAGGAGATTCTGTCTCCATTTTGGCGGTCCATGGAGCAGTCTCGCGGTACTCCTACAGGCCTGCTGGTCCTCAGGCCCGCATCCTCTGGAACGGGACACACAACCAGTTGTGGACATAAAGGTGGTCAGCGCAACGTAGATTATCCAAATAATAATAATCAAGTAATTAAAGCAATTATAGATTTCTCTAGCTTCATGCCCTCCTGTTGAGAGTAGTAGGGCTATTTCGTTGCATCAGAGGCAGTGCTTAAATCATTAGCTGTGATAAATATTTGGAACAGCTGTTCAAACATTTTCCAGTTATAACTTAAATTACCAGTTGTTTCCAGCTGCCATAGAGTTCCAACAAGTTCCATCAAATCAGTTAGCCGTCGAGGATCCATTTGCTGCAAAGTCTTCCACAGTCGACTATCCGATTTAAGTTTTTCTTCTTTTGCTGGTGTCTAGCTAGCTTTCTGAAATCACTTCTGATACCATATGTTATTCTCAAAGTCTGAATAAAGATTGTAGACTTCCAATCAACACAAATATTTTATTCAGTGGGTTTGTTCTGTTTCCTGAGGCTATCTAGATATAATCCAGTCAAGAGGTATGACCAGTGAAGCTAGGGTAAGCTGCCTATGCTGAGCTGTCTCTGTCTGCTGCTGCTCACTAACCCTGTGCTTCTGAAAGAGGCAGATCCTCCCTTGGGCTGGACCCTTTATACCCGTCTCTGATGCTGCCCTCTAGTGGTGCTGTGGCTGTTACATCTGTGCTGCAGTCCCTGATGTATGTGCAGATGAATGTACAGATGTACAGATCACTACAGTCAGCAAGATGAGGATTGCCTTGGCCATCCAAAGCCACCAGGTTAGATGGTCACCCTGGTTACATGGTCATCCTGAGTTGTACTGCTGCACCACAATCAACCTGTCTCCCCCACCCCTACTCCTCACCCGACCCCTTTGATACGATGTCGTCCCCACTACACCCCTGTCTCCACCAGTGGGAGGCACCGGGTGGGATCTCTGCCCTCACCATCCCCGTCAACAGGGATACTGGTGGCTGCCGCAACCCATGTCAGCAATAGGCCCTGTCCTGTGTTCCCCATGGGGTTCACTGTGGGGGTCCTCATTGGGTCAGTCAGCAGGGTGGCAACTGTTTGTGTGGTGGAGACGGTGCGTTTGCTGGCACCTTAGCAGCAGTGTGATGTGGGGCCTGGGTGTAACACACAGCTTGTGGCAGATAGCTGGTCAGGATTCCTGACCAGGGGCAGGTGGGAAGGGAGCAGGGGCGGTGTGGATAGGCAGGGCTTGGACATTTCTCTTGATACCGAGGGGTGGGCTAGTTCAGTGTTCTTCAAACTTTTTTTCTGGGGACCCATTTTCACCAGCCAGTCAACCATCGAGACCCAACCTGTCCGACCTTCGCGACCCACGCAGGCCGACCTTCGCGACCCACGCAGGCCGCCCTTCGTGACCCACGCAGGCCGACCTGCGCGACCCACCATTTTCTCTTATCTTCTTTGCCGCTGACAAATATGGAGGGAATGGTTTTGGGTCCCTTTGGCCCTAGTACACGCTCCTCCAATGGAACCTGTTGGATGATGGGAAGCCTTCCTGTGTCGGAAAGTATGGCGTCTCCAACTGTCCAAAGTTCTGCATTTTTTTTCTGTAAGATGTTATCAAATAACGCCTCCCCAACCCCCCCCCCCCCCCACCCGAACCTGCAAAAAAAAAATGAACAAAATAAATGAAAAAATAATTAAATGAATAAAATAAATGAATAAAACCCCCCCAAACTTGTAAAACAAAAAGCTGCGACCGTTTAAAAAAAAACAGCTGCACTGCACATGCGTGCCCGATCATCGGCGCACATGCGCATAGTTTTGCGATGCGCGCCGATGATCTGGCATGCATGCGCAGTGCGGCTGCATTTTTCTTTACATGTTCACTGCCATTTTGAAGGCCGCTTGCAGCCGGCGTTATTAACAGCCGGCTGTAGCGCGAAGATTTGTGCGATCGGGAGCACCGCGACGGCGGCTCCGCGACATTCCCGGCACTCTCCAGCGACCCACCTGGGCGCCCCGAGTTTGGCAAAACCTGGGCTAGTTGATTGGGTCACTGGTGAGGTTTCTACTCCGAGAGAAGCTGTGTGCGGGGAAGGTGCCAAATGCCACGATGTAGGAGTCCTGTGTTTGGGATGAGCTTTGCTTCCCCTGAAGTGGGGCTGCACTTCTGAGGAGTGCCAACAGCTGGTGGGTCACTGATTCACCTTGGCCACCTTGGCCACACCCATCCCATTGTTGTTGCTGCTGGGGTATGAGGGTTTCCAGGGGGTGGCCTGGGTGGGTTCCCACATGACCAGAGGCTCTCTGAGCATTTAGGACACAGTAAGCAGTCAGCAGTGTGAACAGCCAGGAGCCTCTCAGCCGCTCCATAAGGGTGCATTTAAATAACATACGCAGCAATGGTTATCTGAACCAGGCCATCCTGACCTCGATGGGGACAATCTGGATGTACGGACTTGGCACCAAGTCATTCCCTGCTACTCCCTGTGGCTCAGGCAGCCCACCCCCAGAATGCTCAGCAAGTTTTGAGAGTTTTCTTAACTTCTGGCTTCCACTTAACAGCCATGGCGCCCGGGCCCCTCTTGTAAATATTTGTACCAATCCACGGCCGGTTAACTCCAACCTGAGAGGGGGCATCACGGATTTGTGAAGCATGTGGTGTCCAGCCCACAGTGGGGTATTGGAGCATTGGGTTGGAATCGGCTCGCTGGAGGCAACAGTGAGGCAGGGCCCATGCAAATCCATCATTTGCATGCATTTGAATGGAATTAATGCAAATTTTGATGTTTCCGTCACCCGATATTCTCCACCCAATTGTGATTCTCACTGCCGGCATTGGGCAGCGGAGAAGGCGGCATGGCACCACAGTGGTTAGCACTGTCGCTTTGATGCACCCTCAATTACGACGAGACGAGAGTAAAGAGCAATCGAGGCTTTATTAAGCAGCTGCTGCCGAAATGAATGCAGCTCGGTGAGCACACACATCTATACTCTACCTACTGGGCGGAGGCAGCAGGCAGGGATCTACCCCCGTACCTGTAGTACAGGAGCCTTACCATATTATACCTCATATACGCATTATACAAACAGTGGTGACTAACACATGCTTCACAGCGGCAGGGTCCCAGGTTTGATTCCTGGCTAGGGTCACTGTCTGAGCGGAGTCTGCACGTTCTCCCCGTGTCTGCGTGGGCTTCCTCCGGGTGTTCCGGTTTCCTCCCACACGTCCCGAAAGACGTGTTGTTACATGAATTGGACATTCTGAATTCTCCCTCGGTCTTCCCGAACAGACGCCAGAATGTGGCGACTGGGGCTTTACACAGTAACTTCATTGCAGTGTTAATGTAAGCCTACTTGTGACAATAAATATTATTATTATTATGATTATTAGAATCCAGAGTAAGCGTGCAATAGTGAGCACATCTACATCTCTCTTTGTATTTACATTTTAAACCAGGCACACTGATTTACTCGAGCGGCTGGTCCCATGGGTCCCAGGCCCCCAAAACAACCTGACTACATTGGCCTGTCACTGGACAACACGAGTAGCAGCTCACACATGCCTCTCTATTTATTATTCCAGTTCACTTTAAATTAAAGATTAAGGGCTGGATTCTCCGCCTCGTGATGTTGGAAATGCAAATCCTAATTGGGCATCCAGCAAAAATCAAGTTTTGTGCCCGGTGCTGATTCCAGCACGAGGCTCCAGTCCCTCTCTGACAGTGAAATCAAGGTTTGTCCCCCGCACAGTCAGTGATTGTAAAACCTGCATTTGCATGTATTTAAATCTACTGAGCGAGTTGGACTAGGGGCAGTAGTGGGGAATGACTTGGTGCCAAGTCTGTGGACTCGGGGTGTCCTCTTCGGGGTTGGGGTGGCATGGCTCAGACTGACATTGCTGCAGTCTGCCTTTTAAACACACCCCTTTGGTGCTACTTACAGTCTCCTGCTGCTCACACTGCTGAGTGCTGCCTATGTCTTTGAAGTGGAGATGCCGGCGTGGAACTGGGGTGGGCACAGTAAGAAGTCTGACAACACCAGGTTAAAATCCAACAGGTTTGTTTCGAATCACTAGTTTTCTAAGTGCCGCTCCTTTCTCAGGTAAACAAAGAGGTGGGTACTTCCTGTCTAGTACATCCCTGGAGCAGAAAAACTTCGACATCTTCTTCACAGCCTTCAACACGTCATCGATGAAGAGGAACATCTTGCCAAGGCTATCCCCACACTCCTACTACATGCCTTCAAACAACAGCGCAACCTCAAACAGCCTATTGTTTGCCGCAAACTAGCAAACTTTCAGGAGAACAGCGACCACGACACCACACAACCCTGCCATGGCAATCTCTGCAAGACGTGCCAGATCATCGACATGGGTGCCACCACTACACATGAGAACACCACCCACCAGGTGCGGGGTACATACTCGTGCGATTCGGCCAATGTTGTCTACCTCATACGCTGCAGGAAAGGATGTCCTGAGGCGTGGTACATTGGTGAGACCATGCAGATGCTGAGCCAACGGATGAACGGACATTGCGTGACAATCACCAGGTAGGAATGTTCCCTTCCAGTCGGAGAACACTTCAGCAGTCACGGGCATTCAGCCTCTGATCTTCGGGTAAGCGTTCTCCAAGGCGGTCTTCAGAATGCGCGACAACGCAGAATCACTGAGCATAAACTGATAGCCAAGTTCCGCACACATGAGTACAGCCTCAACCAAGACCTTGCATTCATGTTGCATTACATTCATCCCCCACCATCTGGCCTGGGCTTGCAAAATCCTACCAACTATCCAGGCTTGAGACAATTCACACCTCTTTAACCTCTGATTATCCCTCTCTCCAGTTGCTCCATCTGGACCTGTAAAGACTTAATTACCTGCAAAGACTCGCATTCAAAGTATCGTGTTGCATCATTGACTTTGTCTATTTATGTGTTTCTGTAATCCACCTCTTCATTCACCTGAGGAAGGGGCTGCGCTCTGAAAGCTAGTGATTCAAAACAAACCTGTTAGACTTTAACCTGGTGTTGTAAGACTTCTTACTATGTCTTTGAATGCTCAGAAAGCCCCTGGACCACTGGGATCGCACTGGGCACACTCTCTGGAAACCTTGATACACCAGTTGCTTCATCAAAGGAATGGCCATTGCCAAACTCAATTAGGACCCACCAGTTGTTGACACTCCTCAAATGTGCTGCCCCATTGCAGCGGAAGAAGAGAATCAGCAGAGCTCCACCCAACCAGAGTACACCTGCACTGCAGCTTTGGAACCCTCCTATTTCTCTGCTCCTCCGAGGTAAAGGCCTCACCAGTGACCTCCACCCCTGAAGATTACCAGCTGTCTCCGCCTGGTGAGACTGGCAGCACTGACTACCTCTCCCACCACCTCCCAGTTAGTGTGCTGGAGGGCAGATTTTAGCCTGAGGCCCATGCTGGGGAAGAGTGTGACCCTCCGCTCCTCACTGGCATGGCGCTGCGGTTCCATCTTGGACTTCCAACCTTAGCGGCAGTGTCTTCTGCTAGCCATCTTGGTGGCTGTGGTGAGTGTATAGTAAGTGGAGCGAATAAAAACAACTCCAATGGGCTGGCTCTTTGGAGCTAACTCCGGCCCCACCGATTAGGACGCCCACCGGGCTGAGAATTGCTCTGAATTCGCTCCAGCAGAGTGCTACCCTATTTGTATGTTCTCACTCACTTCCAAAATTGCGCCCCAATGGGAACACAAATCACATGCTGATGCAGTCCCTGGGGCAGCACATAGGACGCGATTCACCCATCCCCCAGCTGCGTGTATCGCAATGCCATGCCATTTGCTTGTGGCAGGATTCTATTTTCCCGTGACTTGTCAATGGGGTTTCCCATTGTAACCACCCACTCATCCAGGAAACCCACTGGTGGGGTTGTGCTGCCGGCGGGGAAATTGAATCGCAGCGTCCGGAAAATTCCAAATGGTGGTGAGAGGCATGGATAGAGTGGATAGCCAGAGACTTTTTCCCCAGGGTGGAAATGGCTGTCACGAGGGGACATAATTTTAAGGTGATTGGAGGAAGGTATAGGAGAGATGTCAGAGGTAGATTCTTTACACAGAGAGTGGTGGGTGTGTGGAATGCACTTCCAGCAGAGGTAGTGGAGTCAGAGTCATTAGGGACATTTAAGCAACTCTTAGGAAGGCACATGGACAGCAGTAAATTGAAGGGGTGTAGGTTAGGTTGATCTTAGATTAGGATAAATGGTTGGCACAATATCATGGGCTGAAGGGCCTGCACTGTGCTGTACTGTTCTATGTTCTATGTTCTAATCCTGCCCACAGTTTGAAACTTAGAAAACTACCTTCATAATAACATTTCACAACAGATAACACTGATGTAATTTATTGCTTCCTATAATCATGTGATGTTGAACAGGCAAATTTCCCACCCAGATCAAATGTTCTTCCATTTGTCCTGAAATCCTTGTTTAGTATCCCTTTTTTTGGCTGCTATGATTTTTCTCAGTGGATGTCCCGAGGAATTATATAAATGCCAACTATTTATTTGCTTTCACGCAGTTTCAGAGAATACTGTTGAGTGTTCAGAGGTAATCACAGTCAATGACTTTGAAAGTGCTGCAGTACATAGAAAATGCGTATTATCCAAACAGGAATTCTTCATCAAAGCTGCTTCTCAGTCTTTCCCCCCCCCCCCCCCCCCAACCACTCTTCCAATTTTAAAAGAAGCAAATAGCGGGAGTTGCAGACAGAATCTGATAGTCTCCTGATTATTTATTTTAAAGATAATGGTGAAAGAACTTAAGTGTAGACTTGTGAAGCACACTGGCTGATCCAAGTCTCTCACGTCCAGTTTACATTGATTTTAGTGCATTTTATGAGTGACAGGAGGGGAGAAATAATACATGCTTACATACAGAGCATTGCACGCCCCAAACCATTAGAGCTTCAAGCAATGTGAGACTGTAACTTGGATATGTGTCGCTATTTACTGCCGTACATGGAATGCTTTTGTCCCCTTCATGGCGGAAGTGAGGAACACAAGCAGCTATTGCAAACATATTTACAATTAGTAATGAAATGTTTACTCGCTGGGTTGTATTACTGGCTATTGTACACATCAAAAGAGGATGAGATTAAATACCAAATCTTTGTTCTTAAAGGCCTGTGGAGACATTTTGATGTGTTGGCTGCCATGGGAACCACAAACCAAAGCAATTATGTGACATGATCACAAGTGTAACATTTGCATTTCCGAGAAGAGCCATCCTATGGGGCTCTCCAAGGGAAACTAGCAGGGCAATGCTGAATTATGTGCAGCATTTGGTTGTGGAATGCACTACTGTAATTGCTTTGAGATCTCAAGAAATCTATTTTCCTGAGAGCAACAACCGGGTCACATCCATTCAGAACACGCTGGGTTCAGAACATGAAAGAACACCACTCAATCCAACTCTTTACTCATTACACAGCTCTCCCTAGGCTGGAATTTATATTTGCACCATTTTAAAACCATAGAATAGAATCGCTACAGTGCAGAAGGAGACGATTCAGTCCCATCGAGTCTCTGAGAAAGCCCCCTACCTGGGCCCATTCCCCCACCCTATCCTCGTAGCCCCACCTAACCTAGACATCATTGGACACTAAGGGGCAATTTAACACAAGTGGACAAGAGTGGGGACAGGGGGTAGCCATGTCTTGTTCCTCACTATAGCTGGAAGTATTCAGAGCTGGTGGTGTCAGTTCGGACAATCGCTTTGGGAGCGTTGTACAGGAGTCTCACCCAGGCGGTGAACCCTGATCCGAGCCCAAACTGTTCCAGTACCTCGAGGAGGTATTTCCATTCGACTCTGTCGAAGGCCTTTTCTGCTAGGCTGTTAGGTTGTGTAGTTCCTGTCGGTCTGGGAACTGTTTCATCCCCGCGTCCGTTAGGGGGCTCTGAGGTGTACAGTCCTCGGTGGAAGGTCTCAAATGCCCGATTGACCTCTTTTGGTTCTGTTGCCAGTCTGCCTCTGCTATCCTTTACCTGCACTAATTCCATCGTGGCAGCCTGCATTCTCAGCTGGTGAGCCAATAGGCGGCCAGCCTTGTCTCCGTGTTCGTAGAAGGTCTCCCGTATCTGGCGGAGTTGGTACACTGCTTTCCGAGTAGATAGCAGGTTAAAGTCCATTTGCAGCTTTTTCCTCTCCTCCAGCAGCTCTCCGGTCGGGACCTTGGAGTATTTTCTATCGACTTCCAGAATGGAGTCCAATAGTCGCTGCCAGGCCACCCTCTCTTCCCTATCTCTGCTTGGCTTGAGGGCTATGATCTCTACCCAAATCACAGCCTTCAGTGCTTCCCAAAACGTGGAGGGTGAGACCTCCCCGTTTTGGTTGTTACTAACGTAATCGCCTATGGCCTGCGATGTTTTTTGGCAGAAGGCCTTGTCGGCCAGGTGGTCCGTGACCAGCCTCCCCGTGGGGGGCTGGGCCCGGCTTGTCTCCAACCTCACATCCATATAGTGTGGAGCATGGTCAACGATAACGATTGCAGAGTATTCCGTTCCCATGATCCCTGGAAGCACAAATTTCCCCACTGCAAAGATGTCGATACAGGTGTACACCTTGTCCACTTGCGAAAAGTATGAGAATTCCTTTTCTCCTGGGTGCAGGAACCTCCATGGGTCCACCGCCCCATCTGCTCCTTAAAATCTCATACTTCCCTAGTCATGCCAGTCTTTCTCCCTGTTCTGGGGTTTGATCATTCGGTCAGAGGGCCCTATACGCAGTTAAAGTCACCCCCCCCCATAATCAGTCAGTGTGTGTCAATGTCAGGGATTTCCGCCATGGTCTTCTTTATGAATTCTGTGACGTCCCAGTTGGGAGCCAGTACAACCTTCCAGACACCGCTGACCATGACGTACTGTCCCCCTGGGTCCATACCTGTCTTGGTTTCTTGGTTTCTGTAAACCTCGCCTTCTTGTTGATTAGTATTGCTACCCCCCCAAACCCTCGTCCCATAACATAAGTGGTACATCTGTCCCACCCAGCCCTTCCTTACAGCAGTCGGTCCTTCTCCCTCAAGTGCGTTGGCCCTGCTTTACCCTCATCCTTCCACCCCTTATCTCGCCCTCCTGTTTGCTTTTCTCACTTTCGCTCCCCTTGCTCTGCTCCCCTTCATCACGTTGAGGGAAGAGACAAGCCCGAAAATGAGGCAGCACAGTCCTGCGTAAAACAAAAACATATGCATACAGTTCATGGTATTATTATCTCTGTTCGCGGTCTGTCCTCCGCTCTTTGTTTCAATCCTTTTTTCCGCCCCTGCAGCTTTCACCGTTGTTGCGATTGTTCCTCCCCCAATTTGTTTGATTTAACAAACCCATCATCCTCCGCTAGGGTGTTAAAGTACAGTTCCTTGCCCTTGAATGTTACTCAGAATCTGGCTGGGAATAACACCCTAAATCATACCCCACTTTTGTAGAGCGCTGATTTCACTCTGTTGAGCTCGGCCCTTTTTTTTGCCAAGTCCGCCCCAATGCCCTGGTACACCCTTATCTTATTCCCTTTCCGAGAGCATGATTTTGTCTGACAGGCCCACCTTGCGATTTTTTGCCGGTCCTGGAACACGTTCAGCTTTGCAATAATTTTTGCTTAGTCTTGGCAGCATGGTGGCACAATGGTTAGCACTGCTGCCTCACGGTGCCAGGGACCTGGATTCGATTCCCATCTCAGGCGACTGTCTGTGTGGAGTCTGCACGTTCTCCCCGTATCTGCATGGGTTTCCTCCCACCGGAGGAAACCGGAGCAGGTTAGGTGGATTGGCATGCTAATTTTCCCCTTGGACTGCAGGAATAGATTGGGGAAGTGGGCTGAGGTAGGGTGATCTTTCGAAGAGTCGGTGTAGATTTGATGGGCCGAATGGCCTCCTTCTGCACTGTAGGCATTTTATGATTCTATGAAAGTGCAAACTCCACACATATAATCAACCCAAGGCTGGAATTGAGCCCATGTCACTGGCACGGTAAGGCAGCAGTGCTAACCACTGCGCAGCCCTTAATTGAATTAACATTTCAACAGCTTCTGTAAATGATATCATGTACTCATGAAAAGTCTCTTAAGTAAGCAGCAAAATGTGATATGAAAAGATAATTTAGTAAGCACAGGTGTTTTACTCTGGAAAGGCGGGAGGTGAAGGATAGACTGAGGGCCCATCTTTTATAATAATTTATTTACGGAGATACACATGCACCTCCTAACCCGGCAACCACAGTTTCAGTCTGTGTCTACTTACAGAGCAACAAGTGAATATCCAGTTGATACATACATACCACTTGTATAGAATTACTATCCAATTAACAGTAGGGCAGTGTACGACGATTACTGGAAGGGTACGTTTTCCCCCTCCACTAGTTTAGCAGAAAGCTCGGTCTGTGTTTGTAGCAAGATTTGAGGGTTCAGTTTGAGTGCTCCCCTTATAAAATGGGATAAAGCAAAGTGTAGTCCAGGCAGGAGTTACAAATCTTCTAGAGGAAAGTGCATCCTGGATATGGCCTCAATGAACCCAAGAACATTTAAGAATTGGCCTCAAGTCCATAGAGGATGGGGCAAAAATTCTGTTCATTCTGCTGGTCAGCCTATTCTTGTTTATTCTATTCCTGTCAACTGTGATCAACTCACTTCACAGGATGGCAGAGCAGACCTGATAGGCCGAATTGTCCACTCCTGCTTCTATTTCTTGTGCTTATGGACTGAACAGAATTTTTCCATAAAGCAATCAAACACTTGTGTTTAGTCGTAAAGGCATTGTGAGCAGCAAATACAATATATTAAATGGCACAGTGGTTAGCACTGCTGCCTCACAGCGCCAGGGACCCAGGTTCGATTCTGGCCTTGGATCATATCTGTGTGGAGTTTTCATGTTCTGGAGCTTCCTCCAGGTGCTCTGGTTTCATTCCACAGCCCAAATGCGTGCAGGTTAGGTGGATTGGCCGTGCTAAATTGCCCCTTAGTGTCCAAAATTTAAATGGGGTTATAGGGATAGTATAGGAAAGTGTACCTCGGCAGGGTACTCTTTCATATGGTTGATGTAGATGCAATGGGCTGAATGGCCTCCTTCTTCGTTGCAGTGATTCTATAATTCTGTTGGTTTTATGGCAGGGGGATGGAAACACTCTCACTCGCTCTGACCTACCATGTTCACAGGCACCAACTGACAATGGCACATCTGATGGGCAGCGGACAAACAGGGTGGCACCTTGTCACCTGTGTCTAAATTACCTAACAGCATGCCTTTCGGGATTTGTGGGATGAAACCGGACGGAGCACCCGGAGGAAAGCCACGCAGACACTGGGAGAACGTGCAGACTTCACACAGACAGTGACCCAAGCCGGGAATCAAACCTGGGACCCTGGCGTATGAAGCAACAGTGCTAACCACTGTGCTACTGTGTCGCCCACAATACCTAGGTTGCGCGCACGGCACATCCATTTTTGCGCACTCTGAAGTTCCTGGCACCTTTGAGGTGTTCCCTTGGGTGAGGGGTTGGCTCTTGAGCGACAAGGGTTACACGCTGAGGTCTTGGCTAATTGTGTTGGCCTGCTGTGTCATGCACAACATCGCGCAGCAAAGGAGAAACATGCTGGAGGGGGAGCAGGAATGCCAGGCCTCACCTGACGAGGAGGATGGCCAGGAAGAACTGGGCATGGAGCCCAGGCTGGCACTGCAGCTTGCCCAACATATGCTCCAGGGCCGCAGCACACAGGACAACCTCATCAACTCCAGATCTTCCTACTCGGAGGCCTGACCATCAGCACCCTGTCCCAATGCTCCACACTCTCCCCAACTCTCCCGCAAAACCCCCTTCCAAATGGTGCCCCCTTCCCCATAGCCACTCACATCACCCATTGTCCCTTCTCACTTCACTGCAACTCCCCTGTCCCTCCTCCCTTCACTGCATCTGCCATGTCCTACAGTCCTTCACATCATCCCACAATCCCAGCTCCCTCACTCCCCTCTGGGGGCCCTACCAGCTTCACTACAGGGTGTTAGCCATGGGCAGGCAGTATCAGGGTCTTGTCCACAGGACAGAGGATGATGATGACTCTGGTGAGATGATCTCTGGTGCTCTTCATCGTTTGACAAAGTCTGACTCCTGTCTTCAGGATCACATTCCACTGTTCGCCCTGGTGATCCCTGAATGTGTGCTGGGCATTCCATCTTAGGCCCATATCTCCTTCGGTGGGTGGGGGTGGGAGGATATGGAGATGGTGAGTGGTGATGTGTCACTCATTGGGTAAGCTGTCCTACAAGGCGGCCTCACATTTCTGGCCCGGTTCTCTGCCACCTCTGAGGGTGACCCCCGGTGGAATGTTAAATTTCCTGTGGGCCCGACCCCGTGCCATCCTCCATCACCCACACCCTATCCCACCAGCCTCCCGTACCCTGCGACACACATTCTACACCCAGCCCATCCCTCACACCCTTCAGACAGAGGATTGAGGCAGGTCGGAATGCTGGCGAAAAAATGTTTAATAGTGACTATATACATTGTTGTGCCCTGACCCCGACCTCTAACTTATGTGCTGCACCTATGCCAACTTAACTGGTGCCTCAATCCTTTATCTTACATGGCCTACCGTTCCTTGTAGGTATGACCCCAGGCAGCGCATCAGACGCCTGCTGCGTATCTCACCCTCTGACCTGAGGCGGCCGTGCTCTGAAGGGCCTGGACCTGGATGGGCATAGCCGACCTTCAGGTGCCACAGGTGATGAGGTGCTACCCTGCACTGCCCGCTGCCCATCAGATGTGCCATTATCAGTTGGGGGGATTCAGAAGCACTGAGATGTTCCAGCATCTCCCTGTGAGAGACATCGGCATGGGCCCAATCACCTCCTCCTCCCTCAGGGTGCTCTATGCTCCATGGGATGGAAATAAAGCTGGAGTGGGCTCCGGAGGCCCCACTGACACCTGGCGCTGCCAGTCTTGGAGGCCTGCCTTCGTCCAAACCAGGGTCTCGCTGCCCTCAGCCATGGAGCACTGGGACTGTGCCACATCCATTCAGCGAGTGAGTCATGTCCCTCTCTGACTGCTCAGTCAGCGCTCAGCCAATAGTCTCGATGCCCTCAGGCATGACCCTTTGTGACCATGAAACCATTGTGGAATGTTGGAAAACCCCATCTGGTTTATCAATGTCCTTCAGTGAAGGAAATCTGTTGTCCTTATCAGGTCTGACCTACATGTGACTCCAAATCCACGACAATGTGGTCAACCCTTAAATGTCCTCAGGGATGGGCAATTAATGCTGGTCCAACCAACGACGCCCACATCCCATGAACAAATTTTTTTTAAAATTTGGTTGTCATTTGCCGACCTCCACCTCGGAAATCGACTCTCATGCACCTCCCCAGATAATTCCATCGCTCTCTGTTCAACAGAGGTGAGAGCCTCTGGTCTTCTCCTGCTCTTTTCTGTTTTGGGCCACCTTTTCCAAGGGGACACATAAAGGACGTGGTGAGGCGAATGGTGGTGAGTTACACTGGGGGTCTACAGCTGGTGGCTTGTGTGTGTAAGGCACCTGATCAGAGAGGACAATACAGGTGTTGGGGTTTGGTGCAGGGCGGAATGTGAGGAAGATGAAGGCAGATGGATTTTGATTGGCTTATATGGGAGTGGGTAATGTGGGAAGTGAGGGACGGGAGTGATGCCAGGGACACAGAGGTGGTGGCTCACCCGAGCTGCCCTAAGGAGGTTATTCATCTTCTTCCGGCTCTGCGAGCCAATCCACCTGGTGAGGGTCACACCACTGAACGCCACAGCCACCTCCTCCCAGGTCCGGTTGATGACCACAATCCACCCTGAGGAAGAGGGGGGCCCGCATCTTCTCCAGTGCATCCAACATTCTATCAAGTTCTGACTCTGTGAACCTTGGGGCCATTCTCCTTTGAGCCATTTTCTTGGCTAGGATGAGATTGTGTGGGGAATGGAGTGCCTATAAGAAGCTCCAGCTTGTCAAGGTCTCCAGCGCCAATTCCGGCCCAAGTGAATCCGATGCCGGTGGGTATGGGAATTGCTCTAGATTCATGTGGGCAGAGTGCTGGCCCATCAGCATGTCCTGAACTGCTGCACAAATAGCATATCCAAATGGAAATGCGAACCACATAAAATTCAGTCCCAACGTCAACACTTAGGGTGCAGGGCAGCTCGTGGCACAGTGGTTAGCTCTGCTGCCTACGGCACTGAGGACCTGGGTTCGAATCCTGGCTCTGGGTCACGTCCGTGTGGAGTTTGCACATTCTCCTTGTGTCTTTTTTCTGCGTGGGTTTCACCCCCACAACCTAAAGATGTGCATGGTAGGTGGATTGGCCACACTAAATTGCCCCTTAATTGGAAAATAAATAATTGGGTACCCTAATTTTTTTTTATCACTTAGGGCGCAATTTAACAGAAAAGTTTCTAAGTGTCATTTCAGGTGGGTTTAGCTGGGAGTTTCTCCCCGGTTCTGTTGCCGTGTTCCTCACCACTATCTAACTACACTTGTCATTTTTTGGGCCCCTGGGAATTTCTCTCCAGGCTTGCCCACACTTCGAATTTTTTCCATCACTGTGGAGCTGAACTCACTGGCCAGATCGGCTCCTCAGAGATCGGGCAACCCCTTTGAAAGGATGACCCGATTGCTAATTGAGCTTGAGGGTCCCCCACACACCTCCATCCACAGCCAATGTCACCCCCTCACATGGCCACTACCCACATTGCCCCCAACCCCCCAAAAGAGGACAACCCGCTATGTGGTCGCTGAGGACCCCCCTTTTCAGGCCTTCCCATGCCCCCTTCCAGAACCTTCACCCTTCACTCCCCCGCAACAATCCAGAGGCCCCTTCATACCCACCCTTCACCCTTCCCTCATCCCTCATTTCATGGGCATGGACCCCCTCAGGCCCTGATCCTTCCCAGTGCCACCCTGGCACCCAGACATCCTGGAACTGCCACAATGGTCGTGCTCGTGGGCACCTTGGCAATGCCAGGGTGGCAGTGACAAGATGCTAGCCTGGCAGTGCCAAGGTGCCAGGATGTGAGGGGGAGAGCCAGGATGTCCCCCTGCCCGGCCCCTGACCACCCAGGAGCCTCCTTTGACCTGGGACACCTGGTTCATGTTTTTATGGACCAGTACTAATCGGTGCCAACATCACCTCTCACTGGGCAGCCAGTTAGATCGTGCTGCCATCTCGCTCATGAGATGGCGATTGCCCTTAATTAGGGAGGGGTTACTGGGTTGCGGGGATAGGGTGGAAGTGAGGGCTTAAGTGTGTCGGTGCAGACTCAATGGGCCGAATGGCCTCTTTCTGCACTGTATGTTCTGTGTTCTTAATTGGCCTCAATTTGCTTTGTGCTGTGCCTAGGCAAGATCCAGATCCTGCCAACAGGAGCTGGCCAGTTAGATCAGAAACCGCTCGGTTCCCAGCGCGGTTCAAGATTTGGGCCTCTCCCGCGATCTAACCAGCCCACATGGATCCTCACTGGGCACTACATGCAGGGCCGGTGCTAGGAATTGTGGGCCCAATTAGAAAAGTGATGGCGGGGCCCCTACTCTACAAAAGTAAAAATTTATGTATGTTTATATTTCGTGTAGTATGCTCGTCTTTAACCAAAAAAAAACATTAAATGCTTGATATACTAAAAATTTGAAACTTACTTACCCGGGCGGAAGGATTTGGTGGCGCAGGGCTGAAGGATTTGTCAACAGTAATGTGGTGCGTTCCCCAAAAGTAAAAACTACCCTATAGTTCCTCTTAGAATACAGAAAAGGCTTCAAACGGTAACTCTGTCGCCGCTGGCGCGGGGCCCCCTTAAGGTCCGGGGCCCAATTTGATGAAATTGGTCAAATAGGCTTAAAACCGGCCCTGACTACATGGCCGTTAAATCGTACCCTTAGTCTCCCACATGGAGAATTTTGCCCAGTGCATCTTGATTCCTATGTGTGCCTTGAAGGAGAGTGGAGCCTTATACTTACATTTTTTTTTATACCTTGTTTCTTGCCTGAACTCTCCTGACAGTTAATTAAACATGCTTTTCTCTCCCTAGGTAACAGTCCCAATGCGTCACTTCTTCTTCTCATCGGTAAGCACTCTGAATTACAGCAAGCCAGGCTGCTATTTTCCACTTGTCAGTGATTTGGCAGAGTAGACTTTGGCACTCAGAAAATGGGGTTCTTGTCTCTATTATGTATTATGCAGCAATGCACTACAAACGTAAAGTTCCAGTTGGGAAAATAATCTTGTGTTTAATCGTGCAATATTTAAGTGTCATTGGCTTCACTGTTTGTAAATTACTTTATTATTGCATCTGAGTAGAGAGACCTCCAACAGCTTTGATCCTGTAAGCCATGCGACAGGCAGTAAAGGAAACCTAAGGAAAGAATGTGCTTATTAGATGGTTTTGGTGATTTATTTGACTGCTATGTGATGTAAAGTGTACAATGAATTCAACAAACACTTCAACTGAAAAATGACCGTTTTTTGAAAGGAAATTTCATGTTTAAGAAAATATTCTCTGTAACTGATTTTATTTTTCATGGAAACTTGTCAGCAAACTTACTTTGAGATTGAATTGAGATCCTGTGTTACTCAAATGAGTTCATCTTACCTTTTATTTGACGATATTCATATCATCGCAATGCAGGTTTGGAAATAAATGAAATAAGATTTGCCAAAAACGTTTTACTAACGATGATGTGTCTTTAATATATGAACACTGTGTGAAGAGAAGTTTGCTGAATTCAATTGTGGAGTTCCTAGAGTGCTAACTGCTGTTGCCACTTGCTTTACACAAGGAAGCACTTTAGCTCTTTGCTTCCTGTTGCTGGGTTTTGTTCCAGTTGGTTTAGCCCCAGCTGAGCATTTCAAGCCACTTAATCCTTCAGACGATTTAGTCACCAATCCACAGGAGGGTCTGCCTTCAGTAACGAGAATGGTCGAACCATCCCACCACGAATAAATCATAAAGATTACAGCTGTCATTTGCTCAATTGCTAGTTTGCCATTTTAATCAGTACGCAGTCATTTAAGTTGCTCCCATCATTCATTTTAGTTATAATGAAAGCTGCTGTCTATAAACTAAGTCATAAAAATTAGATCTTCACATGCCTGATATTTCCCAAATATCACAATCCAGTTTTTTATTATTTAGGGAGGAAGTATTTTCTCCTCTTTTCACTGAAGAGACTAATAACAGTTCCATGGGTAGCAGCTACAGCCTTTTTGTGCCTCGAGGCTAAGTTCTTACAGTGAGTATCAATGGATTATTCAACTCAATGGGTGTCCCTACTGAGCCCAGTGCTGGTCTTACCCAATGACCACATACACTGAATCTGACGGATCAGTGGGAAAAGATCATGTCAGGAATTATTCTTGATGTATTTCCCTTTCGTAGAATCATAGAATTAACAGTGCAGAAGGAGGCCATTTGGTCCATCGAGTCTACACCGGCCCTCGAAAGAGAACCCTACTTAAGCCCACATCTCTACCCTATCCCCTTAACCCAGTAACCCCACCCAACCTTTGAACACTGCAGGCCAATTGGGCATTGTCAATCCATCTAATCCGCACATCTTTGGACTGTGGGAGGAAACCGATGCAGACACGGGGAGAACGTGCAGACTCCACACAGACAGTGACCCAAATCGGGAATCAAACCCGGGTCCCTGACACTGTGAAGCAACAGTGCTAACAAGGTTTCTTGCAACTATCCATGTGCTGCGAGCTAACTAACTACAGCCCAGGAACAAAACCTGGATGTTCCTGGTCTCGGTGGCTCTGGCAAGTAGTTTTACCAACTTGCCCACTGGGGAAACCCAAACTATCTGTTCTGAAAACAACAGATTCTAAAACAGAGCAAAATTCAAGTTAACTCACTTACCCCAGTACTTAACAAAAATAAATTAACTTAAATAAAAGCTTTTGGTTAAATTATTTTATTTGAAGAATACACTTTGAAGGGATCATGTTCAAATGTACTTTCCAACATCGATAATTGCATCATGTGTGAGCTGCTAATTGAGATTCTACAGAAAGATGGTGAAAAGCACATCAGCCCAGTCCTTGGAGTTAATTTTGATTTTGGGTGGCAGCATATAATGAGGGACATTGGACCAGCTGGCTCCTCTACATCTCACCCACTTATCATTCCCATTGACTCCCATTGACAAGGGAGGCAGTGGTGTAGTGGTATTGTCACTGGACTAGTTAACCAGAGATCCAGAGTAATGCTCTGGGGACCTGGGTTCAAATCCCGCCAATGCAGATGGTGAAATTTGAATTCAATAAAAATCTGGAATTAAAAGTTTAGTGATGACGATGAAATAATTGTCGATTATTGTAAAAACCCACCTGGTTCACCAATATCCTTTCGGGAAGGGAATCTGCCATCCTTACTTTGTCTGGCCTATATGTGACCCACAGACTCTTAACTGCTGCTGGCACAGCCTGCGATGCCCAGTAAAAAAATATATGATGTGCAGCTATCTGATATTGTCTGTTTTACGCTTTCACACAAAGTAAAATTTAATCCACCACCCTGCTCTTTCCACATCCACATCCCCCCTCTCTCCCCGCATCTCGCCAAATGATCGCCAATGATCCCCGCAACCCTGAGAAAAGGTTTTGTGCTGATGGTTAGGTGGAAACGGTGTGATGCTTAGTGGGCTGAAACTTGCTCATTCTCTTTCACAAATATTGCCTTCTCAGTCTGCCACTTCAGTTCTAATATAAAATGTAGAAAACTGTGTCTGTCATTGTCTGTGAGATCACGATTCACTGATGTGAACATTCTGATTGAATATCCTCTTTTAATCAAGGCTGATGAGTGGTAACAGACATTCAGAAAAACGTGGAACATTTCAAAGTCTTCTTACACTTGCTAATTTGCTCGCTATTTATCGTTCCATTGACCCCATCACCCCATCTCCACCACCTATCCCCCAACCAACAGACACATTTTGATTTCCTGCTTTTTTCCGTGTGTGTTCAGTGTGACTCCACTATCATCTTGATCAAGTGCCAATCATTTAGAACATAGATAGAACATAGAACAGTACAGCACAGTACAGGCCCTTCAGGCCACGATGTTGAGACAACCATTTATCCCAATCTAAGGCCAACCTAACCTGCACCCCTTCAATTTACTGCTGTCCATGTGCCTGCCCAAGAGTCGCTTAAATGTCCCTAATGACTCAGACTCCATCGCCTCTGCTGGCAGTGTATTCCACGCACCCACCACTCTCTGTGTAAAGAACTGACCTCTGATATCTCTCCCCTATACCTTCTTCCAATCACCTTAAAACTATGTCCCCTTGTGACAGCCATTTCCGCCCTGGGGAAAAGTCTCTGGCTATCCACTCTATCCATGCCCCTCATCACCTTGTACACCTCTATCAAGTCACCTCTTTTCCTACTTCGCTCCAGTAAGAAAAGTCCTGGCTCCCTCAACCTTTCTTCATAAGACATGCCCTCCAGTCCAGGCAGCATCCTGGTAAATCTCCTCTGTGCCCTCTCCAAAGCATCCACATCCTTCCTATAATGAGGCGACCAGAACTGGACACAATATTTCAAATGTGGTCTAACTAGGGTTTTATAAAGCTGCAGCAAAATCTTGTGGCTCTTAAACTCAATCCCCCGGTTAATTAAAGCCAACATACCATACGCCTTCTTAACAACCCTATCAACCTGGGTGGCAACTTTGAAGGATCTATGTATGTGGACACATAGATTCCTGTTTCTCCACACTTCCAAGAATCCTGCTTTAACCGTGTATTCAGCATTCAAATTCGACCTTCCAAAATGAATCACTTCACATTTATCGAGGTTCAACTCCATCTGCCACTTCTCAGCCCAGCTCTGCATCCTGTCAATGTCCTGCTGTAGCCTGCAACAATCCTCAACACTATCTACAACTCTCCCAACCTTTGTGTTATTGGCAAACATACTAATTCACCCTTCCACTTCCTCATCCAAGTCATTTATATAAACCACAAAGAGCAGAGGTCCCAGAACAGATCCCTGCGGGACATCACTGGTCACCGATCTCCAGGCGGATTACTTTCCATCCACTACCACTCGCTGTCTTCTTTCGGCCAGCCAATTCTGTATCCAGACAGACAAATTTCCCAGTATCCCATGCCCCCTAACTTTCTGAATTAGCCTGCCATGGGGAACCTTATCAAATGCCTTACTGAAATCCATATACGCCACATCCACTGTCCGACCTTCATCAATGTGTCTCGTCACATCCTCAAAGAATTCAATGAAGCTTGTGAGGCATGACCTGCCCCTCACAAAGCCATGCTGACTATCTTAATCAAACTATGTTTTTCTAAATAATCATAAATCCTATCTGTCAGAATCCGTTCCAATATTTTGCTCACCACAGATGTAAGACTGACTGATCTGTAATTCCCAGGGATTTCCCTATTCCCTTTCTTGAACAGGGGAACAACATTCGTCTCCTACAATCATCCGGTACTACTCCAGTGGAGAGTGAGGATGCAAAGATCATTGCCAACGGAGCAGCAATCTCCTCCCTCGCTTCCCGTAGTAACCTTGGGTATATCCCATCTGGCCCAGGGGACTTATCTGTCTTGATGCTTTTCAAAATTTCCAGCACATCCTCCTTCTTAATATCAACCTGTTCGAGTCTATTGACCTGTTTCACACTGTTCTCATGAGCAACAAGGTCCCTCTCTCTGGTGAATACTGAAGCAAAATATTCATTTAGGGCCTCCCCTCTGTCCTCAGACTCTAGGTACAAATTCCCTCCACTATCCCTGATCGGCCCTACTCTCACTCTGATCATCCTCTTATTTCTCACATAAGTGTAGAACGCCTTGGGGGGTTTGCCAAGAAACTTGAAGGAGTGGCAAACAGTGGGGATAATATGAATCACTTGGAACAGGATTTGGACAGTGTGTAGTAGGCCACTTGAAGGGGTGAGGTTTCGAAGGACCATGTGACCCAAATGGGTGTGGCGCGCGGACCCCGGGGGGTGACCGCTTGCTTTCTTGGACAAATTCAATATTGGCACTATCGAACTCAGTAACACATCCTAACACTCTGCATATAGTTATCGTTTATCTAATAAATAGTTTCTTCTTGTCCAAACCTGGTGATCGTCAATTGCTCAGATATTACATTGGCGACGATGATCATCAGAAGCGCCTTTGAATTCTGTGCAAAAGAGGAAACAGACCTCATGTTGAAATAATTCAAGTCTGTCGGTCTATAACCAGTGAGTCACTAAAATGTCTCTTTTTAGCAAATTTGAGCCATTTATCCTAACTCTGAAGATTGGATTCAATATGTTGACTGCCTGCAGTACTTTTCACAGGCTAACAAAATGGGGGGTGGAGGGGGGGGGGGGGGGGGGGGGTTGAGGTACAGAGGGAGAGATCATGTTACTTACAGCCTGTGGACCCTGAGCCTATAATTTAATCAGGAGTTTGACATCTCCAGATGTCCCAATACAAAGACTTTCACAGAGATAGTAGGTCTTTTGAAACTGCATTACCATCCAAAGTCCTCGATAGTGATGAGTAAATAAATAAATAATCTTTATTAGCGTCACAAGTAGGCTTACATTAACACTGCAATGAAGTTACTGTGAAAATCCCCTAGTCGCCACACTCCGGCGCCTGTTCAGGTACGCTGAGGGAGAATTTAGAATGTCCAATTCACCTGACAAGCACGACTTTCGGGACTTGTGGGAGGAAATGGGAGCACCCGAAAGAAACCCACGCAAGCACAGGGAGAACATTCAGACTTCCAACAGACAATGACCCAAGCTGGGAATCGAAAACGGGTCCCTGGTGCTGTGAAGCAACAGTGCTAACCAATGTGCTATTGTGCTGGGAAGCGATAGCAGTCTTTATGCCCAGATTAAGGCAAAGAGCAGAGCACTGTGAATATGGACCTGCCCTGAATGACATGTTAAGAGACCGTCTAATGTGTGGGATGAATAACACTGTGATACAGAAGCTGGCAGAGTCTGAGATAACCCTGAAGAAGGCACTGGAGGCTGCTCTAGCTATGGAAAGTGCAGAAAAAGGTGCTCCAGAGTTTCAAAATGAACAGACAGCAAATTCCACCAGGTTTGGAAAGAGGTGGCTCATTGCAGCGGCACAAAGATTGAGGGTACTGGGTTTAATGAGCAGAAAAATGTAGAATGTAAGAGAATGCAGAGATATAAAAATGCAGCCCAGGCATAGCGAAGAGTACTATAGATGTAGGGGGAAGGGGTCACTCCCAGTTGAAGTGCCAATTTAAAGAAGCTGTGTGTTTGGCCAATGGTAGAAAAGGGTGTCTAAGGTGCAAGTGCAGGAATACGCAGGACGTGCCCAGCAATCCGGCTCCAGTGTACAGCATGGAAGGTAACTCCGAAAATGGACCAAGTTTAGATTGAATAATATAAAGGTGGGAAGAGTAGCCCCAAATACAATGGTGTTAATGGTCAATGGTTGTTCACTCAAGATGGAGGTAGACAAGGGAGCCTCCATTATGGTAGTTGGAGGTTCAACCTCTGATATTAAACAACACTGCAGCCAGGCCATATGGGTGAGGCTATCATGGTTGTAGAGACAACAATGATCCCTGTGAGTTACAGGCAGCAATCTGTTCAGCTACCCTTAATTGTAATTTGGGGGGATTGACTCTGAGAGATCAAGTTAAACTGGCTGAAAGTTTTGAAGATTGATGAAGGAAGCCTGCATGAAGTCCTGTGGAAATACGGAGAGGTGTTCCAGGAGGAATCAGCAAAAATAAGAGGGCTGAAAGATGAGATTCATGTACATCCTGAAGCTATACTGAGGTTCTATACGGCTAGACCTTCCCCCATGCTCATTGCATGAAAAAGTGGAAACTGAGATGAGGCAATTTGAGGATTTGGGCATCATCAAGATGGTACAATTTGAAGAGTGGGCATACCTATTGTACATGTAGTCAAACCTGACAACTTCGCATCTGCAGAGACTACAAGTTAATGGTAAGCTAGATGGCAAAATTACCCATCCCCAAAATAGAGAACCTGTATGCAAAGTTGGCTGGGAGTCTAACATACACTAAGTTGCGATGGTTTGGCTCAGTGGGTTAGACAGCTGATTTGTGATGCAGAACAAGGCCAGCAGTGCGGGTACAATTCCCGTACCAGCTTACCTGAACAGGCGCTGGAATGTGGCAACTAGAGGCTTTTCACAGTAACTTCATACTTGTGACAATAAAAGATTCTTATTATTAAGTTAGACATTGATGATGCCTCCAGAGAATTTGTCACCATTAATAGACACAAGAGGCTATATCAATAACGCGATTACCATTTGGGTCCCTTCGGCTTGCACCATTTTTTAACATACTCTGGAAACTCTGCTGCAATTACCAAAAGTATTAACTTACTTCGACAACATATTGATAACTGGAGTCACAGAGGAGGGGCATTTATCCAATCTGAAGGAAGTTGTAAAATGATTCCAGAATGCTGGAGTGTGGTTAAGTAGAAAGAAGTACATCTACCAAGTGAATGAGGTGGCTTATCTAGGTTACAGCGTAGATGCACAAGGCTTACATCCAATGGAAGATAGATTAAGGGCTATTAAGAAAGTACCTGTGGCGCAGTAGTATTGACACTGGACTGATAATACAGAGGTTTGGATCCCGCTATGGCAGATGGGGGAAAATTGGATTGGATTGGATTTGTTTATTGTCACGTGTACCGAGGTACAGTGAAAAGCATTTTTCTGCGAGCAGCTCAACAGATCATGAAGTACATGAAAAGAAAAGGAAATAAAAGAAAATGCATAATAGGGCAACACAAGGTACACAATGTAACTACATAAACACCGGCGTCGGGTGAAGCATACAGGGGTGTAGTGTTAATGAGGTCAGTCCATAAGAACCATTGATCAATAAGTCCATTGATTGCCATTAAAAAATCATCTGGGGCAGCACGGTGGCGCAGTGGGTTACCCCTGCAGCCTCACGGCGCCGAGGTCCCAGGTTCGATCCCGGCTCTGGGTCACTGTCTGTGTGGAGTTTGCACATTCTCCCCGTGTTTGCGTGGGTTTCGCCCCCACAACCCAAAGATGTGCAGGCTAGGTGGACTGGCCACGCTAAATTGCCCCTTAATTGGAAAAAATGAATTGGATACTCTAAATTTAAAAAAAAAAATCATCTGGTCCAATAATACCCTTTAAAGAAGGAAATTTCCATTCCTCACCTGGCCTTCATGTTACTCCAGATGCACAGAAATGTGGTTGACTCTTAAATGCCCTCTGAAACGGCCTAGCCAGCCACTCAATTGTATCAATATAAAGAAACCGAATGAAGAAATCGGCAAGGAACAGGACAAATTTAACCAGGCCAATTGCCACCCTATCAGTCAACTTTCAACCATCAGTAAAGTGATGATTACTCAGCAATGACCTGCTTACTAATGCTCAGGGTCACCCAGCTCCTGACTTCCTTACAGTTCTGGTTCATGGACAAATGAGCTGAATTCTAGAGGTGAGGTGAGAGTGACTGCCCTTGACATCAAGGTGCCATTGGATTGAATATGGCATCAAGAATCCTTACAAAAACTGGACTCAATAAGAATCAAGGGTAAACACTTCACTGGTTGCAGTTATGCCTGGCACAAAGGAAGATGGTCGTGGTTGTTGAAAATCAGTCATTTCAGACCCAGGACATCACTGCAGGAGTTCCTCAGTGTAGTGTCCTCAGCCCAACCGTTATCAGCTGCTGCATCAATGACCTTCCTGTCAACATAAGGTCAGATTTGGGCTTGTTCACATTTGTGCCACATAAGTGCCAGGCAATGACCATCTCCAATAAGGCAGAATCAAACCATTGACCCCTGACATTCAATGGCATTACTATCACTGAATCCCCCACTATCAACATCCTGGAAGTTACCATTGACCAAAACTGAACTGGACTAGCCACATTAATACTGTGGCTACAACAGCAAATCAGAGGTTAGGAATCCTGCGGCAAGTAACTCACCCCTGACAAGGCACAAGTCAGGGGTGTGATGGAATACACTCTGCTTGCCTGGGTGGATGTGAAGACAGGTGGAGGACCCAGTTGGAGGGGTGAGCTAGGATTTGATGATGCTGCTGGTAAGGTATCTGGGAGGGTGGTTTTCCTTGATAAATACAGAAAATGCTGGAAGAACTCATCAGGTCAGGCAGCATCTGTGGAGAGAGAAACAGAGTTAACGTTTTGAGTGCATGTGGCTCTTCTTCGGAATTTTCTTTCCCTGGGAACCAGCTGAGGGTAGCCAGATTAGAGACGGGTGAGGAGATGCAAAGCCGAGGGAGACAAGAAATCAAGCAGTGCTGGCCTTATAAACGACTGAAACCTCGAGATGGCAAGGTCACTTGTGATGGTGAGATCAATGGGATTATCATGGTTGTCCACAGTGAGGTTAGTGTTGCAGGCTGAGTTTCAGTCAGGGGATGTGTACAGAGAAGTTGGGTAAGTCGAAGGGTGTAGATTAATAGCATTGAGGATAACTAGTTGCGATGTGCAATGATTGAGTGAGAAAAATAAAGAGGAGGCTATTCACTAAACACACTAGGCCATTGGGAGAGTTCCATGCTGCCTTAGATCAGCAGCATCTGCAGAGACTAGAGCCATGGTAACACAAGAACACTCGCCTGCAGGCTCAATGTCCTATTATGTGCCCCTCACAGTCATCATAAACATAAATTACGAGCACATTCTGGGAAGTGCTGCTCTGCTTTCAATGGCTAAGATTGAGCACACAAACCATTGTGATGCAAGCCTTAAACAACATGGGCACAATGAAGAAAAACTGAAAAGGCATTGAACAAAAATCAGAACGAATTAGGAGACAAATGCAAACAGCAGAGAAGAAAACATGAAGGCTGTGTTCGAACTGTTCTCAGGTCACTTCACATAAGACATCACTGGAGATGACATTGGCCTGAATTTCCTTGGCCTTTTTGCTATTGTTATCCTGCAGCTTTGTTGGAAATGCAGCAAAAAAAAACCTTCCCCTCCTCGCCCCACACAAAAAACCTCAGCCTGTCTGAGATCCTCCACCTCACCTGCACAACCAACAGAGGAAAAAATTAAAGGGGTAAATAAACGTATCAATTAACTGCTAACAATAACAACTGCAGCAGTTAGGAAAAAGCAGCAATATTGATGTGAGTTAAATGTGGTGCTTACAGGAGCTGACAACTCGGTCCTTTCAGCTGACATGTTTCCCACCAAGTGCTGATTTGTGGGGAATCCATTTTCACATCCAGCTGCTCCCTCATCACTACCTCTCTCAATGCCTCCATTGCCTCGGTGTTGTCAGCCTGCTTGTCCAACATTCACCTCTTGGGTAAGTTTTCTCCAATTAAGTATTGGGAAGACTAAAGCCGTTGTCTTCAGTCCCCGCCACAGACTCTATTCTGTAGCTACAGATTCCATCCTCCTCTCTGCAGTCACCCACTTAGCATGAACCACATTGTTTGGAACTTCACTGTTCCCTTTGATCCTGAGCTAATTTTGCAACCCCACAGTTTGCTGTTGTCAACACTGATTAATTCCCCCTCTGTAACTATGCCAGTCCCTACCCCAGCTTCAGCCCACTTACAGCTGAACCCCTCATCCATGCTTTAGTTACCTCCAGCCACAACTATTCCAATGTTTTCCTGTTCCACCTCCATCTCTCTCTCTCTGGAAAGTTGAAGTAATCAGAAACTCTACTGTCCTTTGCCTAACTCACACCAAGCCCAGTTCACCCATCATCCCTGTGCTTGCTGACCCAGACCAACACTCTCTCAAATTTAAAATTCTTACCCTTGTTTTCAAATCTCTCCATAGCCTCGTCCCTCTCTATCCCAGTAATCCCTCCAGGGCCATGACTGCCAAACCTGACAATACGGCAGGAGTGGAAAAATTGTTTTCCTGCTGGCATGAAATGTTCCCGCCCACCATGTTGGTGACCGTGGACCTAGAACATCATGTGCAGCATTGTGTGTGTGTGGGGGGGGGGGGGGGGGGGGGCACACTAGTGGAGCATCAACCATGTGGACCTTCACACCACTGGAATTTCCAGGAGGTGGACCTTCCACCTGCTGATGGATGGCTGCATGAGATACGGTTGGTCAGTGATTGTCTGAGCTGAGGGAGGATTAGGCGATGAGGAAAGGTGGGGCACAATGTAGGCCTAAAGAGGAGTGGGGGAGATGGGGAGATTCGGGGTGCTAGGGTAAGATAGAGATAAGATAGGGTTTGACACTCTACTAATGTAAGTGTGCTTACTGTAACTAACTAGACCAGACTAGCTCTGAGAAGGTGTGAACTGATACATACCACCCTGACTGTCACTACAGTTGTCACCAGTGGAAAGAGGCAGAGTGTTGATACCTCATGTGTTTTACAGTGGGGGCCCACCTTCTAGTGTTCTGCCTGGTGATTGGTTCTGTTCTGTCCTGTGTGTTGATTGGCTGTACTGGGTATCTGTCACTGCCTGTCTGTATCTCATTATGTGCATGAGTGCATATCATGAAATCTCCCTTTTTAAAAAATAATTTTGGTTGCTTGGAGCATATTCGACTGTATTTTCATATAGAACTATTTACATAGAACAGGCCCTTCGGCCCTCGATGTTGTGCCGAGCAATGATCACCCTACTTAAACCCACGTAACCGGTATACCCGTAACCCAACAATCTCCCCATTAACCTTACACTACGGGCAATTTAGCATGGCCAATCCACCTAACCCGCACATCTTTGGACTGTGGGAGGAAACCGGAGCACCCGGAGGAAACCCACGCACACACTGGGAGGACGTGCAGACTCCACACAGACAGTGACCCAGCCGGGAATCGAACCTGGGACCCTGGAGCTGTGAAGCATTGATGCTAACCACCATGCTACCGTGAGGCCCCATTAAATGGTTAAATTAAGTGGATGAAAGCGAGTGGGTGAATATATACATAAGAGGTGTCTAGCGTGCAGATACAGAACAACATTTACAAGAGAAATGTCGATAAGTCCAATCTTTGGGGCTTGCATCTGATCCTTGTCAACCGCCTGAGAGGTGGAGGTGGGAACGACGCGCCTTGACAGGCGGGATTGCTGCCAGATTGGTGGTCTCGTGGTGCGAGGTGTCTGGAGGAGCCATAACAACATATGGAAAAGTAGGATCTGGTGGTGGGCAGGTAACCTTCCGCAGTGCCCTCCTGTTGCACCTGACAATGGAGCTATCAGCCATACGAACTACAAACGATCTGGGAGCAGCCTGTCAAACAACAACAGTTGGAGCTGACCAGCCTCCATCAGGTAACTTGATCCGAACACCATCTTCCGGAGATAGCACAGGCAAATCGGTAGCATGAGCATCGTACGTCAGCTTTTGCCGGTTCCTGAGTTGCTGCATCTTTTGTAGCACTGGGAGGTGATCCAGGCCTGGTAAGTGTATGGCTGGAACAGTCGTTCGCAGGTCTCTATTCATGAGGAGTTGAGCCGGAGACATACCGGTGGACAGAGAGGTTGCCCTGTATGCCAACAGAGCAAGGTTCAAGTCAGAGGCAAAATCTGAAGCCTTGCAGAGCAGTTGCTTCACTATATGGACCCCTTTCTCAACCTTCCCGTTGGACTGCGGGTAATGTGGGCTTGAGGTAATGTGATTGAATTGGTACGACTTGGCGAAATTGGACCACTCTTGGCTGTGGAAGCAGGGACCATTGTCACTCATGACAGTGAGTGGAATACCATGCCTGGCAAATGTCTCCTTGCAGGTCTTGATGACTGTCCTTGATGTGAGGTCTGACAGCTTCACAACTTCCGGGTAATTTGAGAAGTAATCTATGATGAGCACATGGTCACGGCCATTGAAATAAAATGAAATGAAATGAAAATCGCTTATTGTCACGAGTAGGCTTCAAATGAAGTTACTGTGAAAAGCCCCATTGGCGTGAAAAAGATCGATTCCCACCTTGGACCATGGAGAGGTCACAATCTCTTGTTGCTGGAGTGTTTCTTTTGTTTGAGCAGGCTGGAAATGCTGGCAGGTCGCACAATTGAGGATCGTGTTGGATATGTCCTGGCTGATTCCAGGCCAATAGACAGCCTGTCGAGCCCTGTGCCTACACTTTTTGACACCTAGGTGTCCCTCGTGGATTTGTTTGAGCACTAAGCTCTGCAGACTGTAAGGAATAATGATACGATCTAGCTTGAGGAGGATTCCCTTGACAATTGTCAGGTCGTCCCTCACATTAAAGAACTGAGGGCATTGCCCTTTTTGCCAGCCATTTGCAAGGTGGTGCATTCCACGCTGCAGAAGAGGACCTTTGGCAGTCTCTTCACGAATGCTGATCACTCTTTCACCTGAGACCGGGAGTTTGCTGGCACACAGCTGCACCTGTGCCTCAATCTGGCGGATGAAGTCAACCCGTTCACAGGGCGAGGTGATGGAGTTGGACAGGGCATCCGCAATTATCAGCTCCTTGCCTAGTGAAGGGGCTGGTTTAGCTCACTCGGCTAAATCGCTGGCTTTTAAAGCAGACCAAGCAGGCCAGCAGCACGGTTCGATTCCCGTACTAGCCTCACCGGGCAGGCGCCGGAATGTGGCGACTAGGGGCTTTTCATGGTAGCGTCATTGAAGCCTACTCGTGACCATAAACATTTTTCATTTCATTTCATTTTCATAGTGTGTATACTAACTCAAAATCGTACCTTCAGAGTCGAAGAAGAATGCGCTGAAGCCTGAGCGTCATGTCATTCACGTCCTTATGAATGATATGTACCATGGAAGGATGCGAGGCCCCCAAGCGTGGAGACCTGGATCAATGACATGGCGGGTTTCATTAAGCTAGAGAAGGTCAAATTCACCCTGAGAGCGTCGGTACAAGGGTTCTTTAGGCGGTGGCAACCTTTTCTCGACTTTCTGGCTCAACGATAGGGTACAGGGACAGTAGCAGCAGCAATCCGGGGGGGGGAGGGGGGGAAGGGGGAGGGAAAGGGGGGGGGGGGGGGCGGACAATGACTATGTTTGTTTATTTAATTTTAATTTATTTTTAAGTTCTTTTGTTGTTCATTGGGGTTGGGGGGGGGGGGTGGAGGGATGTGATACATGCGTCGATACGGTCTGGGGGTGTTACAGTTATTATGGGTTATTTTGTTGCATTTCATTGTTTGTCGTTGTGTTTTATATTTTCTGTAAAAAATTCCAATAAAAATTATATTTTAAAAAAATGAATGATATGTACCAGGGGTCTGTGGTCAGTCTCCACTGTGAATGTTGGTAGACCGTAGACGTAGTCATGGAACTTTACGATGCCGGTTTAGGAGTCCCAGGCACTCTTTTTCTCTCTGAGCGTACCTCTGTTCAGTAGGAGTCATGGCCCTTGACGCATAAGCAACTGGAGCCTAGGATGAGGAGTCATCCCTCTGGAGAAGCACCGCACCAATGCCGTCCTGGCTTGCGTCCATGGAGATTTTTGTTTCTCTGTCCGGGTCAAAAATCGCTAGTACTGGAGCAGTGGTGAGCTTTGTATTGAGCTCGAGCTACTCTGCTTGATGTGTGGGTAGCCACTTGAATGCAGTGGACTTCTTCACCAGATGCCTGAGAGCCGTGGTGTATGAGGCCATGTTGGGAATGAATTTTCCCAAGAAGTTCACCATTCCGAGGAAGCATAGTACTGCCTTCTTGTCTTCTATGGTCTTCATTGCGTTAATGGCCTTGACCTAGTCCGAATCTGGTCGCATACCCTGCTGGGATATCTGGTCCCCCAAGAACTTGATGGTTGACATGCCAAAGGAGCACTTGGCCTTGTTCAGCTTGAGGCCGTTTGCATGGACACGTCGAAAGACTTGTTTGAGATGAGAGATGTGTTCCTCGGGGGTCGTGGACCATATGATTACATCATCTACGTAGACACGCACACCCTCAATGCCCTCCATCATCTGCTCCATGATCCTGTGGAAGATTTCAGAGGCTGAGACAATGCTGAATGGCATACGGTTATAACAGTACCTGCCAAATGGTGTGTTGAACGTGCAGAGCTTCCTGCTGGACTCGTCCAGTTGTATCTGCCAGAAACCACGCGACGCATCTAGCTTCGTGAAGAATTTGGCGTGTGCCATCTCACTGGTCAGTTCCTCCCGCTTCGGGATCGGGTAGTGTTCCTGCATTCTGTTCCGGTTAAGATCTTTGGCATCTATGCATATCCGCAACTCTCCTGAGGACTTCTTCACACAGAGCTGGCAGGCTGACGGAAGAATTTTGGGTTGCTTTTTAATGCGGTCAAAATCAGCTTGAGAGATGAGATTGGCAGAAGCACCAGTGTCCAGCTTGAACTGGATGCTGCATTGATTTACGTGTATGACAGCACGCCATTCGTCCGCGGATTGAGGATAGACAGGCGCCTTGGTGAATTTGAGGAGGCATACTCGCATGTGGTGATGATGCCCACACTATGGAGACTCCAGGCAGTCGTCCTCTGGAACCATATTGCTACCAGGATCAGAATCCAGTAAACCTTGCTGTTCACATCGAACGCGCTTGTGTTGGAATTGGGATCGCTGGCCCTTGACTGGTGGTGCAGACCTGCACACGGCTGCATAATGTCCAGTCTTCCCGCAATTTAAACATCGCCTGCCTTTTGCAGGGCATTGCTGCTTTAAGTGGGCGGTGCCGCAGTTTGGGCACGTCATGACGTTGACGTTGTTACGCTCCGTGCATCGTCGCACATGCGCAGGGTGATCAGCCGACTTTCGCACCTGCGCAGTTTGGTTTTCGGCCGCTTTGTTCTCCCGTTTGTGTTGAGCCTGCGTGGGGCCCCGGGAAAAGCGTGTGAAATGGTCGCTTTCATCGATACTGAGGCACTGCATCCGGGCAATGGCCTATACACTCTCTGCCTCGTGGGACACAAATTTTTCGTATTTAGCCGATTTGAAACGGGAGTACCGATTTCTCGCATGCTTATGCACTATACATGTCTCACGACTGGCAGGGTCATGTGCTTAATTTTGAGGAGTTGCTCCCGCAAGGAATCGGAGTGCATCCCACTCTGGATGGCTTGGTCCCCCGCAGTTGATAGGAGCAGCGTGATTTTTCTGGCATCGGAGGCATCCTCGAGGTCTGAGGCCTCAATGTAGAGAAGGAATCTCTGCTTGAAGACCCGCCAGTTGGCACCGAGATTGCCGGAGATCCATAGCTGTGGAGGGGCCTGGATCTTCTCCATGCTGCTGGAAGGCACTTGCTGGTCATCACAGAATCACTCGAGGTAAACCACTTAGAGATAGTAGACTACTGGTACCATGTCATGTTAATCACCCTGGAGTAACACAGACTGCAACTGGATGCAGTTGTACTTGAAAGTAGACTCCAAACTTTGATGTTAGTTCAATACGTTTTATTGAACTTGTTAAGCAGTGCATACAGTTCGCTGTGGGTTTGACACTCTACTAACCTAAGCATGCTTACTATAACTAACTAGACCAGACTAGCCCTGAGCCACGTGTATAAGGTGCTAACTGATATATACACCCTGACTGTCACTACAGTTGTCACCAGTGGAAAGAGGCAGAGTGTTGAAGCCTCATGTGTTGTATAGTGGGAAACCCTCTTCTAGTGTTCTGCCTGGTGATTGATTGTGTTCTGTCCTGTGTGTTGATTGGCTGTACTGGGTGTCTGTCACTGCCTGTCTGTATCTCATTATGTGCGTGAGTGCATATCATGACAGCTTCCTCGGCAGTCACAGAGAATGAGGCTTGATGAAGGGTCACAGGCAAAGGGGACTCAGAAGAGCTGGACACCCTCAGACTCCTGAGTGGATGTCCCAGAGGTGTCCGCCAGCCGCAGTGCTCTTGCCTGACTCCATGCGTGGATGGGGCAGCTAGGAAAGGCGAGGTCTCCCATCCCCCTCTCATGTAGGCCTCTGCAAAAGCTCATCCAAGTGCAGGTCTGCACGCATCTCTGAGGCAGAAACTGAGCACTCTGCTGGACCAGATTCTCCATGGTGCCCACCACCGTCCCCATGGAGACATCAACTCGCACAAAGATTATCGCCACTTTGTCAGCCAGCAAGCTTCCTCCACCTCATGTGCCACTCTTTTGAGGTCCTTTGGCACATCTGCTTGATGTTCCTCCACCTCCCGTTGCTTCCCCAGATTCCCATGCCGGACTGGTTCCTGAGGCTTGCCATCTGACTCGGACATCGCAGGAATCTCTTCTTCAGCTCTCTGCCGAGAATTGGTGAGCCCGACTAACCTGCCTCCCTGTGCTGTGAGCATGTGTCCGTGCAGTGATCACCAGAATGGGAGACCCGGCCTAAACTACACCGAGTTGTGTGTCTCTGTGCTGGTGGAGGGTGTGGGTGACTGCTGTGCTGCCTCTCCAGCTGTACTTACTTCCTCCTCCCCAGTGTCCTCAGTCCTCTGTGGGCTGAGGGAATCGCTGGTCAGGACTTCTTCTTTTTCTCTTTGCTGCTTCTTGGATCTTTACTGGATGGGGGCCAGCAGCAGGCCTCTCCAGTTCCACAGGCTTAGTCTGGTTCCACCCAGCCAGCTGGGCTGCCCATCTTCAAAGTCAGTGAGCTTCTTAAGGTCAGGCTTGGCCCGTCCTGTCTTCTCTCTCACTCTCCTGATTTTGAAAGTTATTAGCTTTCTGGTATCTTTCTCATGCTTTCAATCTTAGAAATAACCCACTGGACTGTTTGCCATCTGATTAGTACTAGAACAAAGAACAAAGAAAGGTACAGCACAGGAACAAGCCCTTCGGCCCTCCAAGCCCGTGCCGACCATGCTGCCCGACTAAACGACAATCTTCTACACTTCCTGGGTCCGTATCCCTCCATTCCCATCTTGTTCATGTATTTATCAAGATGGCCCTTAAATGTCACTATCGTCCCTGCTTCCACCACCTCCTCCAGCAGTGAGTTCCAGGCACCCACTACCCTCTGTGTGAAAAACTTGCCTCGTACATCTACCCTAAACCTTGCCCCTCGCACCTTAAACCTATGCCCCCGAGTAATTGACCCCTCTACCCTGGGGAAAAGCCTCTGACGATCCACTCTGTCTATGCCCCTCATAATTTTGTAGACCTCTATCAGGTCGCCCCTCAACCTCTGTCGTTCCAGTGAGAACAAACCGAGTTTTTTCAACCGCTCCTCATAACTAATGCCCTCCATACCAGGCAACATCCGGGTAAATCTCTTCTGCACCCTCTCTAAATCCTCCACATCCTACTGGTAGTGTGGTGACCAGAATTGAACACTATACTCCAAGTGTGGCCTAACTAAGGTTCTATACAGCTGCAACATGACTTGCCAATTCTTATACTCAATGCCCCGGCCAATGAAGGCAAGCAGAGACAGCATGGTGGCCTAGTGGTTAGCACAACCGCCTCACGGCGCTGAGGTCCCAGGTTCGATTCTGGGTCACTGTCTGTGTGGAGTTTGCACATTGTCTGCGTGGGTTTTGCCCCCACAACCCAAAAATGTGCAGGCTATGTGGATTGGCCACGCTAAATTGCCCCTTAATTGGAAAAAATTATTGGGTAATTTATAATTTAAAAATTTTTTTTAAATGAAGGCAAGCAGGCCGTATGCCTTCTTGACTACCTTCTCCACTAGTGTTGCCCCTTTCAGTGACCTGAGGACCTGTACACCTAGATCTCTCTGGCTTCCAATACTCTTTAGAGTTCTACCATTCATTGTATATTCCCTACCTGCATTAGACATTCCAAAATGCATTACCTCACATTTGTCCAGATTAAACTCCATCTGGCATCTCTCCGCCCAAGTTTCCAAACGATCTCTGCAAGTTGTCCACGAGCATTCTGTGGCAGCACCCTCCAGAGCGGTGAGCCAATGCAGATGGAAGGACAAGGCTCACAGGGGCATGTCTTTCGCGGTATTGTTGGTGCCCTCAATGTCTAACTCCCTTTCTATCATATCCCTCCAAAAAGTATTTGAGTGGTCTCTGTGGAAGGTTCAGGGGTCTACAGTGGCCTCTTCACCTGCAGATTACATAGACTGCAGTGGTGTATGAAGCATCACCATATCGCATTCAGTAGCACTTTTGTTCCTGGACTGCGCAGATGAAGCTCTTTCCACTGAAGCGCTCATCCTCTCTACCATTCAGTGAGGTGAGGGTGAGCAGCTGTGGGTTCCCTTACCCTGGCAGAGCAGATGAAGTCACTCATCTGTTTCCAGCTTTGCAGGGCAGTCCTCTGGTGGAGGCCTTGGGCACTGACCTCCCTGAACATTTCCTCCCATGTTGGGTTGGTCAGATGGTTTGGCCTCCAACTTCCTCCTGGCTTCCACTGCAGTGTGCAGCACACTGAGGGAATCATCACTGTATCTGGGGGCCAGAACTCCCTGTGATCAGAGGGCCACCTCCTCCTCCAATGGTGGCTCAGTGACAAAGAAGTTGATATCCAGGTGTTGTTTAAATATAGCGTCCGGATATGACAGTGGAGCACACACCATCCATGTTGGGAAACCTCTGACTGCGTGATTAATTAGGTCAGCATTGCACAATTCGGCGCAAATTCCCACCAGCCTTCGCGTCCGGAAACATTCGCAGTTCACCACAGGACAACGGCCCCGAATGGAAAATTCCAGCCCTGGTTTATTGTATTTTACAAAACTGCTTGTATATGGAAAGTTGCCAAGGACATTCCTGTATGCAAACGGTTAGAATAATTATTGCTTAAATGTAATCTGTTCTTTGTAACCTCAGAGGTGAAAAGCCACAGAAACAAAACCACTATTGAGTGAAGTAATCAGCAACTGTCTGTCAAAGCCACTTTGTTTTCTGGTGTGGAGGGAAACAGATTGAAAAAGGAGGCAAAAATGGCTTGGTTGCGTCCCCTCCCCCTCTGCACCGTATCTCCCCCCATATTGTGGAGGCAAAGAAAGCGGCTGGATTGACTTGTACAACCCTTTTTACTATAGCCTTTTGTTTACTTCATTACCCCTTCCACAGACCACCATCTGAGTCATAAAACTCACATCCAGATTCCTGGCTGTTGGCCGGGACTGGCTTTCAGCAAAGATAATCACATGAAAGGATTTTGTGGGCTGTGTGTATTCACTAGCTCACAGTAGTTTACTGATCAATGTTCCTGCTCCATGTGAGGTACTGTATAGTTCAATGATGTTAAATTGTTACAACAAATTCCTCACCAGTAAAATTGTTTCAATTCATTTCTGTGTCCCAAGTACTTAAATTGTGATTTATTTTTATTGCTACCAAAGGAACAAAAAAAGTTGCTAAACAAAGCAGAAACTCACACTCCATTGGTAAAAGTATCAAATTCCAAACTTGTTACTTTTGTCCAGGTTTCCCTAGGGTTCCTGGATTGGCCTGGCGTCTCCAAGAATTGAAGATCAATCTCCCAGGACGCTACTGTGTGCACGCAACCCTGGAGAAAAGTCATCGGAACATTAAAAAAAAGAGTTGTTTTTTGTTTTCCATTTGCTTTGAACATTTCTCTTTACCAGGGACCGGATTCTCTGATGCCCGACGCCAGCAGAAATCGGAATTCATGCCCAGCGCCGATTCTGACGCGATGCTCAGGTTCCCCTCTGGCGACGGCAGTGAGGTTCGCGCCCCACATTAATAACCCAATGCAAATCCGCCATCTGTATCGATTTGACTGTGATTAGCGGGTTGGACACCGCATAACTGTCCCTCCGCAATGCTCCACCCCTCTCAGGTGGGAGCCTTGTGGGCGTGAATTGGTACAAGTATTTACAAGCGGGACCTGGGCACCATGGTTTTATTTTTTTTTTACATAGAAGTTACAGTGGAGAAGGAGGCCATTCGGCCCATCGAGTCTGCACCGGCTCCTGGAAAGAGCACCCTACCCAAGGTTAACACCTCCACTCTATCCCCATAACCCAGTAACCCCACCCAACACTAAGGGCAATTTTACCATGGCCAATCCACCTAACCTGCACATCTTTGGAATGTGGGAGGAAACCAGAGCACCCGGAGGAAACCCACGCACACACGGAGAGGATGTGCAGACTCCGCACAGACAATGACCCAAGCCGGAATCGAACCTGGGACCCTGGAGCTGTGAAGCGATTGTGCTATCCACAATGCTACCGTGCTGCCCCGTGGTTGTTGAGGGGATCGCGAAGGTGAGAAATCTCTCAAGGTGTGCAGGCCTGCCTGGGTGTGGCTGCCTGGGCCATAGGGAGTCGTGGGGAATGACAGAGTGCCACATCCGTGCACTCGGGGTGTCCCCCTCGGGATCAGGGTGGCCTGGCTCAGACTGCCACTGCTGCAGTACGTTAGTTAAACACACTCCTTCGGTGCAGCTGACTGCCTTTGTTCACTCTGCTGACTGCTTACTGTGTCCTACATGCTCAGAGAGCCTCTGGTCATGTGGGAACCAACCCAAGCTCAATCAATGGCCCACCAGATGTTGGCACTCCTCAGAAGCACACCCCCACTGCAGAGGAAGCAGGGAAATAGCAGACCACCCCCAAACAATGTGCACATGCACCTTTGGCACCCTCACTCCCGTACCAGCCTCCCCGGACAGGCGCCGGAATGTAGCGACTAGGGGCTTTTCACAGTAACTTCATTGAAGCCTACTCGTGACAATAGAGCGATTTTCATTTTCACTAGCACACAGCCCCTTTCAGGGTAGAAGTGTCACCAGCGACACGATCAGCTCGCCCACCCACTTGGTTCCCGAAGATAAAAGCAAATTGCTGGGGATGTTGGAATCTGAAACAAAAATAGAAAATACTGGATAATCTCAGCAAGTTTGACAGCATCTGTAGAGAGAGAAGGGAGCCTAATGTTTTGAGTCTGGATGACTCTTTGACAAAGTTGGATCAGAGATGTCTACAAGCCCTGCCTATCCACCACACCCCTGCTCCCATCCATCCTGCACCCGACATTGAAATTGAGGGAAAAGACAGTTTGGCTGACAGTCAAACATCGGGGCAGGATTCTCCGACCCCCCCGCCAGGTTGGAGAATCCCCGGGGGGGGGGGGGGGGGCGGCGTGAATCCCGCCCCGCCATCCCGACGCCAGCTGCCGTATTCTCCGGCGCCGTTTTTCAGGCGGGGGCGGGATTCCCGCCACACCGGTCAGGGGCCGTTGACAGCGGCACCTCCCGCGATTCACTGGGTCCCGATGGGCCGAGTGGCCGTCCATTTTTGGCCAGTCCTGCCTGCTCGGGTTATGCATGGTCCCACATGGTGGGACTTGGCAGGCAAGTCAGCGTGGGCGGTCCTAAGGGGAACCTGGCCCGTGATTGTGGCACACCGATCTGCAGGAAGGCCTGTTCCGTGGGTCATTTCTTCCTTCCATGCCGGCCATGGCGGAGCCCTACAGGGGAGAACGCCCCACGCATGCGTCAAAATATGCCAGCCGGTCCGCGTGTACGCAGAATCACGCCGGCGGTTCTGCACATTCGCAAGATCACAACGGCCGTTCCGCGCATGCGTGAACACGCGGGCCAGAGCAGTGCCAACCCCTCCGGCGACCACCGAGCCCTCTGCACAGCTGAGAATTCCTCACTTTGGGGGCCTGTTAACACCAGAGTCATTGGCGCGTTTTTCCCGCCAGCATGGGGACTTAGTCCCCGGAAGGGAGAATCCCGGCCCATGTTTTTTCTTGTAATTGATGAAGGATGATATCATATCAAAGCTCCAAAACCTAGGACTTGGCTCTCCACTCTGCAACTGGATCCTTGACTTTCTGACCAACAGACCACGATCAGTAAGAATGAACACCAACACCTCCTCCACAATAGTCCTCAATACCGGTGCCCCGCAAGGCTGCGTACTTAGCCCCCTACTCTACTCCCTGTACACACACGACTGCATGACGAAACTTGGTTCCAACTCCATCTACAAGTTTGCTGACGATACAACCATAGTGGGCCGGATCTTGAATAACGACGAGTCCGAATACAGGAGGGAGATAGACAACTTAGTTGAGTGGTATAACGACAACAATCTCTCCCTCAATGCCAGCAAAACTAAAGAGCTGGTCATCGACTTCAGGAAGCAAAGTACTGCACACACCCCTGTCAGCTTCCATAAGACCATAAGACCATAAGACATAGGAGTGGAAGTAAGGCCATTCGGCCCATCGAGTCCACTCCGCCATTCAATCATGGCTGATGGGCATTTCAACTCCACCTACCAGCATTCTCCCCGTAGCCCTTAATTCCTCGCGACATCAAGAATTTATCTATCTCTGCCTTAAACCCATTTAGCGTCCCGGCCTCCACTGCAATGAATTCCACAGGCCCACCACTCTCTGGCTGAAGAAATGTCTCCGCATTTCTGTTCTGAATTTACCCCCTCTAATTCTAAGGCTGTGCCCACGGGTCCTCGTCTCCTCGCCTAACGGAAACAGTTTCTTTGCGTCCACCCTTTCTAAGCCATGTATTATCTTGTAAGTTTCTATTAGATCTCCCCTTAACCTTCTAAACTCCAATGAATACAATCCCAGGATCCTTCAATGGGGCCGACGTGGAGATGGTTAGCAGTTTCAAATTCCTAGTGGTGCACATCACCAAAAATCTGTCCTGGTCCACTCACGTCGATGCTAACACCAAGAAAGCACAACAGCGCCTATACTTCCTCAGGAAACTAAGGAAATTCGGCATGTCCACATTAACCCTTACCAACTTTTACAGATGCACTATAGAAAGCATCCTATCGGGCTGCATCACAGCCTGGTATGGCAACTGCTCGGCCCAGGACCGCAAGGAACTTCAGAGAGTCGTGAATACCGCCCAGTCCATCACACGAACCTGCCTCCCATCCATGGACTCCATCTACACCTCCCGCTGCCGGGGGAAAGCGGGCAGCATAATCAAGTATCCCTCCCATCCGGCTTACTCACTTTTCCAACTTCTTCCATCGGGCAGGAGATACAGAAGTCTGAGAACACGCACGAACAGACTAAAAAACAGCTTCTTCCCCACTGTCACCAGACTCCTAAATTACCCTCTTATTGACTGACCTCATTAACACTGCACCCTGTATGGTTCATCCAATGCCAATGCTTATGGAGTTACATTGTATATCTTGTGTTGCCCTATTATGTATTATCATGTATTCTCATGTATTTTCTTGAATTTTGTTTAATTCCCTTTTCTTCCATGTACTGAATGATCTTTACATAGAATTTACAGTGCAGAAGGAGGCCATCTGTTGGGCTGCTTGCAGAAAAATACTTTTCACTGTACCTCGGTACACGTGACAATAAACAAATCCAATCCAATCCAACGAAGGATGGGGCAGCATGGCTAGGTGGATTGATCATGCTAAATTGCCCCTTCATTGGAAAAAAATAATTGGGTACTCAAAATTTATTTTTTTTAAATTGGCGTAGGAAGGCCCTGCTTCATTAGGATGGATGTGTATTGCCCGAATAATGGCTGGAGTGTGGGGGCAAGTTATGTGTGTCATGTGCGAGTACCTTTAAGAAATAGTGTTTATTAATGGGTGTGTACATAAATAACTGTAGTGAGAGTACCTTTAAGAAATGGGTGTTTATTACTGCAGTGATGTCAGAGAGTGGGTGAAGCTGGGCTGTCTGTCAGCTTTTTTACTTTCGCTTTAGGCTTTTTGCTGCAGGGTTGGTTTAGTTTCATTTTAGTTTTGGGGAAACTGCCATCACAGCAGGATGTGTGTGAATCTCTGCAAGCTTATGAGTGTCCATTTGCTGATTTCAACGTGGTAACTGTTCTCAGTAGTGAAGTTAAGACTGATGTCTTTCTGTAAAAAGGTGTTTTTAAGTCTTATGGATGTTAAATTGTGGATAGCACAAATGCTTCACAGCTCCAGGGTTCCAGGTTCGATTCCGGCTTGGGTCACTGTCTGTGCGGAGTCTGCACGTTCTCCCCATGTCTGTGTGGGTTTCCTCCGGGTGCTCCGGTTTCCTCCCACAGTCCAAAGATGTGCAGGTTAGGTGGATTGGCCATGATAAATTGCCAAAATTGCCCTTAGTGTTGGGTGGGGTTACTGGGTTATGGGGATAGGGTGGAGGTGTTCAGACTCGATGGGCCGAATGGCCTCCTTCTGCACTGTAAATTCTATGATAAAAGGAAAGCTTAAAGGATTACTTAGTGTTGTAGTCTTTGGGGGTTGTATTTGAATTAATAATTGCTAAGATGTTCACTGTATGTTTTAAAAAGATTAACTTGAGTTCGTAGAATAAACATTGTTTTGCTTTAAAAAATACTTTTCCATTTCTGCTGTACTACACCTGTAGAGTTGGCTGTGTGCTCCCCATACCACAATCTATTAAAGGTTGTGGGTCAGGTGAACTCCATGATAGACTTTGGGGTTCTCTAAACCCTGGCGCATAACAAATTGGGGTTCAAGGGGGGATAAAAGTCTATCTATTGGATTAGCTTAGTGAACCTAAAGACAGTGAGGGGTGAGCATATTTTCAGGTGTAGTATTTTAGTTTAAGTAGTGAGTGTGTTGTGGACAATGGCTCTTTCAGAGGCTCTGAAGTTTTTGGGGGTGGAGATAGTCACACGCATTACCTTACGGACAAGACTAAAAGCAGACAGTTAGATTTGGCAAAAACATTGCAGTTAACATTACCTGCCAAAATGCGAAAAGATGAGGTAATTATGGCGGTGGCTAAGCATTTAAAGTTGCCTGAGATACAGTCTGACTCATTAGAAATGGCAAAGATCCAGTTGCAGATTAAGCAACTTGAACATGAAAAAGAATTAAAGCAGTTTGAATATGCAATGAGGGAGAAGAAAGAGAAAGGGAGATACAGATCAGGGAAAAAGAAAAGGAGAGCGAAGAAAGAAACAAAGAAAGAAATAGAGAGGAAAAAGAAAGAGATAGAGAGGGAAGGGAAAAAGAGAGAGAGTTTGAACTTCAGAAAATGGATATGAAAAATAGCAGTCAGTTAAAATTGGCAGACGTAAACAGAAACGTACAGTTGGAGGATAGTGATGAGGATAGTGAGAAAAAGCGTCATAGTCGAAGGCTTGGTGGAGATCTATTTAAATATGTCCAAGCATTGCCAAGGTTTTACGAGAAGGAGGTGGAAGCCTTTTTCATTTCATTTGAGAAGGTAGCTAAACAAATGAAATGGCCACAGGACATGTGGGTATTACTGATTCAAACAAAGGTGATAGGTAGGGCTAGTGAAGTGTTTGCATCACTACCGGAGGAGGTTTCTGGGACATATGAGGAACTGAAAAAATCCATCTTAGGTGCATATGAACTCGTGCCTGAAGCCTACAAAGGTTAAAACTGTGAGATTAGCAGCAGAAATGGCAGATGATCATGAATTAATTCATAAATCAAAGCTTGGTTTCCGACATCAGTTTCAGCCTGTGAGGAATAGAAACTGGGGACATGAGAAATACTCAAGTTGTAAAGGTAAAGGTGATCTGATGGGAGATAATAATTAGAGTTGACCTCAGATTAAAAAAGAAATCCGGGAGGGTGGAAGAGACATGAAAAGTTTCAAATGTTTTCACTGTAATAAACTAGGCCATATAAAGTCACTGTGTTGGTGGTTGAAGAAAAGCACTGGGAAGGCTGATGTGGTAAAACAGGATAAGACAGTGGGGTTTGTTCAAGTGGTAAAGGAAAGCCCAAGTGAAGCGAAGGGGGTGCAAATGATTGTATAGCCTGATCAAGAGGTGATTAATAAGAAGGTGCCAGATCTCTTCAAAGAATTTACTTGTGTGGGTATAGTTTACTCATGTGTATCAGGAGGAGCTGGTAAAAAAGTCACAATTTTAAGAGATATGGGAGCTAGTCAATCTTTAATGGTACGAGATGAGGGGTTATGTAGTTTGGGAAGAATATTGTCAGAAAAGGTAGTAACATGTGGAATTCAGGGTGAGAGGAGTAGTGTTCTATTAAGTAAGGTTGGAAAGTCCAGTGAAGAGTGGTGAAGTGGTAATAGGGCTAATAGAGAAACTATCTTGTCCAGGAATACAGTTTATCTTGGGTAATGATATAGCTGGATCGCAGGTGGGAGTGATGTCTACTGTGGTTGATAAGCCAGTGGAAAATCAGAAGTGTTGAAGGACGAATATCCTGGGATTTTTCTGATTGTGTAGTAATGAGGTCGCTAAGTCACAGGTTAAGACAAGAGGAGAAATCAAAGAGTGAAGATGAAGTTTAAGTGCAATTATCAGAAACAATTTTTGATCAGATAGTTGAAAAAGAATAAGAACAGGTGGAGGATGAGGCAGATATTTTTAGTTCAGGAAAAATGGTGGAGTTACAACAGAAAGATATAGAAATGGAATAGATATGGAAGCACAGTAGCATTGTGGATAGCACAATTGCTTCACAACTCCAGGGTCCCAGGTTCGATTCCGGCTTGGGTCACTGTCTGTGCGGAGTCTGCACATCCTCCCCGTGTGTGCATGGGTTTCCTCCGGGTGCTCCGGTTTCCTCCCACAGTCCAAAGATGTGCAGGTTAGGTGCATTGGCCATGCTAAATTGCCCTTAGTGTCCAAAATTGCCCTTAGTGTTGGGTGAGGTTACTGAGTTATGGGGATAGGGTGGAGGTGTGGACTTTGGATAGGGTGCTCTTTCCAAGAGCCGGTGCAGACTCGATGGGCCAAATGGCCTCCTTCTGCACTGTAAATTCTATGATTCTATGATAAATAAAACGGATGTATCAGAAAACATATACGGAAGAGGAATCTGAGTGTATACCTGAGTGTTATTATCATAAAAGTGATGTCTTGATGAGAAAATGGAGACCTTCACATATGCAGGCGGATGAAAAGCGGGCAGAAGTTCATCAAGTAGTATTGCCAGTAGGGTACAGAAAGGAGGTATTGGGAGCTGCACATGAGGTACCAGTGGGAGGTAATTTGGGAATAAGGAAAACCCAAAAGCTAAAACACAAACATTTTTTATTGGCCTGGACTACATAAAGATGTAGTTTTGTCAATTGACATTTTGTCAATCATGTCACACATGTCAAGTGATAGGGAAACCTCAAGCAGTAATGAAACCAGCGCCCTTAATACCCATTCCAGCATTTGAGGAAACTTTTACAAGGGTCCTGATTGATTGCGTGGGACCGCTTCCTGCAACGAAAAGTGGGAATCAATATCTTTTGACGATAATGGATGTGTCTGCTAGGTTTCCAGAGGCCATTCCAGTACGTAATATTACAGCTAAAAAGATTGTGGAGGAGTTACTTGAATTCTTTACTAGATATGGACTACCCACAGAAATACAATCGGATCAAGGTTTACCTCAAGGTTATTCAAATAAATTATGGATAGTTTAGGAATAAAACAATTTAAATCAACTGCGTACCATCCAGAATCGCAGGGAGCGTTAGAAAAGTGGCATCAGACATTAAAAACAATGTTGAGGGCTTATATTTAAGATTATCCAGAGGATTGGGATGAAGCAATTCCTTTCGCACTGTTTGCAATCAGAGATGCACCTAATGAGTCAATCAAATTCAGTCCTTTTGAACTAATTTTTGGTCATGAGGTAAGAGGACCACTTAAATTGATTAAGAAAAAATTGGTAAGTGAGAAATCAGGAATTACATTATTGGATTATGTGTCAAATTTTAGGGAACAATTAAATAGAGCAGGTGAATTGGCTGGACAACATTTAAAAGTTGCACAAAATGTGATGAAACGGATAGTGGACAAGAAATCCAAAGTTCGTAGTTTTGCTAGTGGAGATAAAGTTTTAGTATTGTTACCAGTGGTAGCCTTTAAAAGCAAGGCTTTGTGGACCTTATCAGATTGAAAGGAAATTAAGTGAGATGAATTATGTGGTAAAAACACCAGATAGAAGGAAGACTCACCGAGTGTGTCATGTGAATATGCTTAAAAGGTACTTTGAAAGTGAAAGAGAGAACAAGGAGATTTTAATGATTCTAACTCAAAGTGACAAACCAAACCCAGATGACTGTGAATTTGACATATGTCAAATTATATTGGAAAATGAGGATGTTCTTAAGAATTGGGATAAATTGTTGAGTTACCTTCCAGAGGAAAAACGAGCTGACGTGAAAGAGTTATTGATATCACGTGGGCAAGTTTGTAGAGATAAATTGGGAATTACTAAAATGGTTATACACGATGTAGATGTGGGAAATACTGTTCCAATCAAACAACAGCCATAAAGACTTAACCCTTTAAAATTGGCACAGGTTAACAAAGAGATTGAGAGTATGCTCAAAAATGGCATAATTGAAGTGGGTTGCAGCCAATGGAGCTCACCCATAGCGATGGTACCTAAACCAGACTGTACCCAACAGTTATGTGTGGACTATAGAAAGGTTAATGCAGTTCCAAGAACGGACTCTTATCCTATCCCACGTTTGGAGGATTGCATTGAGAAAGTGGGACAATCAGCTTTTATTTCTAAACTGGATTTACAAGGTTACTGGCAGGTACCTTTATTCGAAAGGGCAATGGGGATTTCAGCTTTTGTGACTCCAGATGGTATACACCAATTCAAAGTTATGCCATTTGGCATGAAAAACGCCCCAGCCACATTTCAACGGTTAACTAACAAAGTCGTTTCAGGATTGCCCAATTGTGCGGTATACATCGACGATCTGGTAATTTTCAGCCAGACATGGAAAGAACATTTCAAACATCTGATGGAGTTATTCGATCAACTTAAGGAGGCGGGTTTGGTGATAAATCTAGCCAAAATTGAATTTAGAAAAGCCCAAGTCACTTTCCTTGACCATACAATTGGACAGGGTCGCACGGTCACACGGGATGTGAAACCAACAGTTATTGATTAGTTTCCGATACCCTCGAGACGAAGGGAAATAATACTATTTCTTGGCATGTGTGGATTTGATCGAACATTTATGAAAAATTTTTGTCGCGTGGTTGCTCCACTGATGGACTTGCTGTAGAAGCGTCGAACATTTCAGTGGACAGCGGACTTTCAACAGGCATTTGACTGCCTGAAAGCTGTGATAGACAATGCTCCAATGTTGGAGAATTACAAGGGACTCTGTGATCGGATTGAACTAAAGTATCTGACTTTAAAGAGAAATGCTAAGGCGTAGAGAAATGGATGAATCGTGCGAAGACCTTGTTCAAAGAGACTGTCAATCAAGAAGGATTCCAGTTGGAGGAAGAAGAACAGAAATGGACTATATTATTATACCTGTTTGCGTGTGTTGGTTTTTCGAAACAAAAATGTATATTTACTGTGTGCATTTCTTAAAGGATAGTGAAAAGGTAAAAAATGAAACCATCTTGAAGTTGATGGTTTATTTTTTTTCTTGGGGGAGGTGTCATGTGAGAGTACCTTTAAGAAATGGGTGTTTATAAATGGGTGTGTATGTAAATATCTGTAGTGAGAGTACCTTTAAGAAATGGGTATTTATTACTGCAGTGATATCAGAGAGTGGGTGGAGCTGGGCTGTCTGTCAGCTTTTTACTTTTGCTTTTGGCTTTTGCTGCAGAGTGGGTTTGGTTTCATTTTAGTTTTGGAGACGGTGCAATCACAGCAGGATGTGTGTGAATCTCTGCAAGCTATGAATGTCCATTTGATGATTTCAGCGTGGTAACTGTTCTCAGTAGTGAAGTTAATCCTGATGTCTTTCTGTAAAAAGGTGTTTTTAACTGTTATGGATGTTAAAAGGAAAGCTTAAAGGATTATTTAGTGTTGTAGTCTTTGGGGGTTGTATTTGAATTAATGGTTGCCAAGATGTTCACTGTATGTTTTAAAAAGGTTAACTTGAGTTCATAGAATAAACATTGTTTTGCTTTAACAAATACTTTTCCATTTCTGCTGTACCACACCTGTAGAGTGGCCCGTGTGCTCCCCATACCACAATCTATTAAAAGTTGTAGGTCAGGTGAACTCCATGATACACTTTGGGATTCTCTAAACTCTGGCCCATACATGTGATAAAATGCCGAAGAATACATTTAATCCCAGTTGGTAACCCTAAATTTCTGCATGACTTATCCTTTTTGTATTCATTCATGATATGTGGGCATCACTAGCTAGGCCAGCATTTATTGCCCATCCCTAATTGCCCTTGAGAATATTCCATTACACTCTTAACTTGTGCCTTGTAGCTGGTGGACAGGCTTTTCGGAGTCAGGAGGTGGGCTACTCGTTGCAGGATTCCCAGCCTTCGACCTGCTCTTTTTTTTTATTCATTCACGGGACAAGGACATCGCAGGCTGTGTAGTATTTATTGCCCATCCCTAATTATCCTTGAGGGGCATTTAATAGTCAACCACATTGCTGTGGATCTGGAGCCACAGTATTAATATTATTCCAGATCAACCTAACCTACACCCCTTCAATTTATTGCTATTCATTTGCCTGTCCAAGAGTCGCTTAAATGTCCCTAATGACCGACTCCACCACCTCCACTGGCTCATCTGGTCGATGGTAACCCCACGATGTTGATAGTGGTAGATTTGGTGATGGTTATGCCATTGAATGTCAAGGCGGTTAGATTCTCTCTTGTTGGATCTGGTTATTGCCTGGCACCTGTGTGGCTGAATGTTACTTGGGGACTATCCCTCGTCCTCATCACTCATTTATCCATTGTCCTATTGTCTTCTTCTGGGAGTCTACTGAGTGCAGTGGGCAATTCCTCCATGGAAAACATCACAACTGGGTATAATCTGGTTTATTTGGCATTCAGTGAGGTTAAAGGCCAGCGATTAGGAGCAGAATCCTCATCCTACATTTCCCCTCTTTCCCTCAGGACAGGTTAACAGTCAATCACAGGGTACACCATCAGGCAGTGGCTTTACCCACACATTTAAAAAAAAAAATTACACCTACACTTGTTTCAATTGGATTAGCATCGAATATCTATAGTTAGATCCACTGGGATATCATAGATTATCATAGAATTTACAGTGCAGAAGGAGGCCATTCGGCCCATCGAGTCTGCACCGGCCCTTGGAATGACCACCCTACCCAAGGTCAACACCTCCACCCTATCGCCATAACCCAGTAACTTCACCCAACACTAAGGGCAATTTTGGACACTAAGGGTAATTTATCATGGCCAATCCACCTAACCTACACATCTTTGGACTGTGGGAGGAAACCGAAGCACCCGGAGGAAACCCACGCACACATGGGGAGGATGTGCAGACTCCGCACAGACAGTGACCCAAACCGGAATCGAACCTGGGACCCTGGAGCTGTGAAGCATTGTGCTATCCACAATGCTACCGTGCTTTGAGAGCATGATAAAGCTGTGTAAAAACAGAAGTCAGTACATCAAGCAGCAGTGTCATTTTTAAAAAGACATTTCACGGATGTGGGTTTTGCGGGCTGGGCCAGCATTTATTGCCCATCCCTAATTGCCCTTCAGAAGGTGGTGGTGAGCTGCCTTACTGAACTCAATCTGAAGTACATGTGATGTAGGTACACCCACAGTGCTGTTCGGGAGGGAATTCCAGGATTTTGACCCAGCGACGATGAAGGAACGTCAATATATTTCCAATTCAGGGTGGTGAGTGGAATGGATGGGAATCTCCAGGTGCTGCTGTTCCCATGTGTCTGCTGCCCTTGTCCATCTAGATGCAGAGGTCAAAGATTTGGAAGGTGCTGTCGAAGGAGCCTTGGTGAGTTAATGCAATGCATCCTGTAGCTGGTACACACGGCTGCTGCTGCTGCTGGAGGGAGTGAATAGTTAAGGTGATGGTTTTGTGGTGCCAATAAAGTTGTCTGCTTTGTCCTGGATGGTGTTGAGCTTCTTGAGTGTCATTGGAGCTGCACTCATCCAGGCAAGTGGAGAGTATTCCATCACACTCCTGACTTGTGTCTTGTCAATGTGGACAGGTTTTGGGGAGTCAAGAGGTGAGTTACTCACCATGGGATTCATAGCCTCTGACCTGCTCTTGTAGCTACAGTATTTATATGGCTAGTCTAGTTCAGTTTCTGGTAAATAGTAACCCCCAGGATGTTGGTAGTGGGAGATTCAGTGATGGTAATACCATTGATTATCAAGGGGAGATGGTTGGATTTTTTTCGGTAAGATAGTCATTGCCCAGCACTTGTGTGCCAAAAGTTACATGTTGCTTTTATGTTGATACGCTGGCTTGGTGATAATGGAGAGTGTGGATATGCGGGGCCATGAGGTTACAGACTGTCGGTGTATGATGAAGCAATGTAAATCTAGGGAGTCAGTACATGCTGACAGGACTCCTAGCATTTGAAGTAAGCAAATACAATGACAAATATGCCGAAGGAACCAAAACCCTTTCTAAGTGCTCCTCACTGAGATGAGTCAATACAGCAGAACAGCAACTACAGCAAGATTCTTCAGAAATGAATATAAATAAATGTAATTGTTCTCTGATGCTTTAAAGGCTAAGGTGATCAGTAACTAACTATGCTACATTTTACTGAGCAATTATTTTAATTTAATTTTGTTATCTTCTTCCCCATCTTAGTCTTTTTCATTCTCCCTCGTGTTGACAGTCCATGGCGTATAATTTGGTGACCCCCTCCCCTACTGCGGTACATTGCCCAAGTGAACATTCTTCTTTTCAAGTTAAGCAGTGTTTCACCTACACGTCTTTCAATTTTGGCCTACTGTATTCGCTGCTCTCAATGTGGTCTCCTCTACATTGGGGAGACTAAATGCAGACTGGGTGACCGCTTTGCAGAACGCCTTCACTCAGTCCACAAGCATGACCCCAACGTTCCTGTCGCTTGCCATTTTACCTCAGCTCCTTGCCCTCATGCTCACATGTCCATCCTTGGTCTACTGCAATGCTCCAGCGAAACCAAATGCAAACTGGGGCTGCAGAATCCCATCTTCCAGTTAGGCACATTTCAGCTCAGGACTCAACATTCAGAACAACAATTTCAGACTGTGACCGTTCTCCTCCATCTTGACGCTTTATACCCCAAACATCCCTCTGTCACTTGTTCTTCACTTTTACCACATCTTTGTTAAAATCTTGCCCAGCTCCCACAAATCACTGTTCCGACTGTTCAGTCCCCTCCTATATATAATCACATTTTACCCTCTCTTTATTTCTGAAGGGTTATGCAGACTCACAACTTTAAGTGTGTTTTCTTTCCCTATGGATGCTGCCGGACTTGCTGAGATTTTCCAGCTTTCACTGCTTTTTGTGAACATTTGTCCTGTCTGAAGAGGGGAGGTTATTCCACCAAGCGAGTGGCAAGGTCAGGCTGCATCCAGTTCTTCTCCATTGTCCAGATGCATATATTGTTTAGCATTAGTCACTGGAAAGGAGTGAAGAGCTGTAACTCTGCACTAAGTTTAGTTTTGGCACTCTCACCACTTGCTGGTTGACATCAGTTAACCAGGCACAGCTTGGAAAAACTATCTGCTGGCTGTAAACAGTCATCCTTCGAGCATGAGGCACTCTCAAAAAGAAAATAGGCTAGAGGCTTGATTCCCGTTAGAGTATGGTTCATTACTGGAGGCCAATTCGCTGAATCTCCCTGATCTGTTTAAGGGGGATGTTTTACCCAAAATGAAGGGTGGATTTGGACAGTGTCAGGGGTGTGGGATGGAGTGGTGTGGGGTTGTTTAAAGTCTTTGAAAAGTCAGATTCCCAACCCAAACCCACCTCAGATTCACCCACACTGGCTTGAGAAACCCCGAATGGTCACCACACCACCCCTCCTCGACCCTCCCAGTGGGCCTCCAATCTGGTTTCCTCCACTGATCAACATCCACCTATCACACAACTCTACCTTTTCCTGTGGTCTCCACCAACCAGATTCCACTTTGGAAGCCGAGCTTGTCAACAAGGGAAATGATGAGCTGAATCTCCTCACTGAGCTGAGAATCCTGACTTTTGGGTTCCTCATTCTTATCAACCCCTGGCAGGTCAGGTAAGCCTAAATTTATCTCAAAGGTCTTGACTTTCATCACTGAGATGAGTAGTGAGAGTTGGGAAAATTCCTGGTCCAACCTGCCTGGGTTGGAAAAAAGTGCCTGCAAAGGCTGGATCTTCATTGCCATGGGCTAGGTCAGCAGCCCAGAGAAAGAGCTCAGAGGCAGTGACAGGGGCTGTTGGATGTGGAAATCAGCTGTTTAAAAGGCCAACTTTCATTCCAGATAAAATATAAACACAAAAGCCTTCCATCTGTCACCCTTTGCAGCTCTTCACCCCCAACCACACACTCACCAAGCTCCATTCATGCCACCTCATGCCCCCCAATCACCCCCTTTGGCCCCTCATATCCCCAAACTAAAACTATGTCCTACAACCCTCTGCTGCGGCCCCTCATATGTCCATCTAATTGTCCCTCATGTTCTTTTCTACCACGTAGACCAAGTTATACCCCTCTACCCACCCCCATAGTCTCTCATATCCCACATGACATCCTCTTCCACCAAGCTCCATGACCTCTCATACTCCCTAGCTTGGAATTATTGATAAAAATGATGGGGGGTATAGTTTGGCATTGGGATTATGAGGGACCATAGGGGTGGGGTATGCATATACCGTTGCACAGCGGACATGAGGAGAACCTTTTAAGCTCACCTCTTAAAAGTCGTCTCCCCCCCCCCCCCCCCCCCCACACCCAGACTATGATTCACGACTCCTCTAAGAAGTTGTGAGCCAACACTCTTTAAATTGGGTAGCACGGTGGCGCAGTGGTTAGCACTGCTGCCTCACAGTGCCAGGGACCCGGGTTCGACTCCAACCTCGGGCGACTGTCTGTGTGGAGTTTGCACATTCTTCCCGTGTCTACGTGGGTTTCCTTTGGGTGCTCCGGTTTCCTCCCACAGTCCAAAGATGTGCAGGTTAGGTGGATTGGAAATGCGAAATTGTCCCTCGGTGGTGTTACATGGATAGAAAGGGGTATTAGGCCTAGGTTGGTGTTCTTCTAACTCCTAGCCCGATTCCATGAAAATTGCAGAAGTGTTGGACATTCACGGCACCGAGGTCCCAGGTTCGATCCTGGCTCCGGGTCACTGTCCGTGTGGTTTGCACATTCTCCCCATGTTTGTGTGGGTTTCGCCCCCACAACCCAAACATGTGCAGGCTAGGCGGATTGGCCACGCTAAATTGCCCCTTAATTGGAAAAAAATTAATTGGGTACTCTAAATTTATTTAAAAAAAAGAAGTGTTGGACATGTCTATTCCCACAATGGAGCTGGATAGGTTGGGAGTGCCGGGTGCAAACGTTTGCCAGGAACCAGCTCACACCCATTTTAGGCATTCCAAAAATCAGTAAGGAGTGTGGAATCTCAGAATCAGGGCCTGCCTGCCATTTTTTAAGTGCTCCTGAGGCATGACAACTCTGAAAATTCAAGCCCAGGTTTCTGTTATTCATTGCGCGTGCAGTCTTGAGTAAAGGTGCATTATCTTTCGACTATGAAAAGTAAGTTGCACTTGTTGAAGGTCTGGTCATTTGCTTCACCTTTTCTTAAGCATTATGGTTGCAGTAGTGAGTGACATAAAACCTGTGAAAAATTGCAGTAATTTGCTGGTTGCACAGAAATGAGAGTGTGGAGTTTTAAAAGCCTGTTCTACGTAAAGATGTCAGCTATAAAAAGGTGCGAAGAGTGAAGTGTTAGGCTCAGTTGGCTGGCAGCTAACTTGACTGAATATTTCATGACCGTTTTGTGCAACTTTACAGCAGTGCATAATAACAGCATGAACAACTTGCATCAAGCACCTTTACCATCCTAAATGTCAAAGAATCTTCTCTGGGAATATCTTTAAACCGATGGAGATAAATACTCAACCATTCTTGTAACATCTTTATTGCAGGCCCACCCCAATAAAGAGGAGGACGATGATGATAATAAACAATATAGGAATACAAAGGAAGAGGAGAAAGAGTAGGCCATGAAGCCTAGTGAGCCTACTCTGCCATTCAATAAGCCCATGGCCAATATTTTCCTCACATCCACTTTCCTGCCTGTTCCCTAGTCCTTAACGTCCACAGAGTTCAAAAATGTGTCTAACTCAGCCTTGACTATAATCGATGACCCAACATCCACTGCTCTCTAGTTAGAGAATTCCAAACACTAATGACCCACTGAGAGAAAATAATTCATTCTCACCTCTGTCTTAAATGTATGTTTCTTTGTCCTGAAACTATGGCTCTCTGTGCCAGATTCTTTCACAATGGGAAGCATTCTATCTGCATCTACCTTGTCAAGTCCCCTCAGAATCTTATGCGATTCAGTAAGATCCCCTCTCATTCTTCTAAGTTCCAGTGAATATTGGCTCACCCCATTTAACCTTTCCCCATAACACAACTCCTTCATCCCAGGAATCAACCTAATGAATCTGCTCTGAACTGCCTCCAATGCAAGTATACTGGGGCTGGTTTAGCTCAGTGGGTTTGTGATGCAGAACAAGGCCAGCAGCATGGGTTCAATTCCCGTACCAGCTGAGAATTCTGAATTTTCCCTCTGTGTAACCAAACAGGCGCCGGAATGTGGCGACTAGGGGCTTTTCACAGCAACTTCATTGCAGTGTTAATGTAAGCCTATTTGTGACAATAAAAAGATTATTATTATAACCCTTCTTAAATAATGATCCACAAATAGATCACATCACTCTAGAAAAGGGATAGCATTCTCTGGTCTCCGATCCTGAAATCGCGATCGGCCGGAGAATCCACGTTGGCACCGAAATCGGGGGCGGCGCCGGTTTTGCGATGCTCCGCCACCTCCAAAACGGCGTATGACGCATACCATATGGACGGCCTCAGAAAATTACCTGAGGCCCTCCCAACCAATGCTCCGCCCCCGATGGGCTGAGTTCCCGACTGTGTCGGTCGCGTATGGTATTTATTTTTGGGAACTCGGCGTGGTGGCCGTGGACTAAGTCCAGCACCGCCACAGTTGGGGGGACAGGCGTTCCATGGGCAGGGGGGCTTTGGAGGGGACTTGGGGCACTGGTGGGGTGGTCTGGGGGTGGTGAGCCTGGCCAAAGGGGGGGGTCACTATTTGGCAGGGCGGGTCCAGCTGCAGGCCGCCACCGTTCGCATGCACAGCCACAGACCTGGCAATTCTTCGCCGGGTGCTCTACGCTGCATGCCTGCCAGCACCCCACCAGACGGAAGATGGGTGCCCGCTTTGCACTGTTTTTCCGGTCGCAAAAGGCCACAGTTCCCACGCCGGGGTCAGCACTTAGTCTCAGAATTGGAGAATCAAGCCCAGAGGCTCACTAACTACGTTCCTGAGTGAGGAGGAATGAACTAGCTTCCATTCTATATTCAACCCCTGTGGTCAGTCACAAAAAGGACTACTTCAAAACTTCCTTTCTTGAGTTAAAGAGAGAGTGATTTTACTAGTGATTATTCTGGATCAGGTGTACTCCTCGGATGATAACTGCCAATTAAGGTGAGAAAGACAGGTCTCACAGACACCTGAATGGGTCTGAAGAACTGATCTCCCTGAAGGAAAAGGACCACCAGAGAATATGATCATTTTTAACATGTTTTAGTCAGATTATAAAAATCCGGATGTTACAAACATCTGGGCATCTTTCCACAATGGCACTCCACTGAAGAGTGTACAGAGATTGGCTTTTGAATGTGGGTAAGAAGACTATATGAGGCAAAATACTTTTTAAATTACACAAGAGTATAATAAAGAACCTAACATATAATTCACTTTTAATGGTAATTCAATCGCAGCATTGATAGTCCCAGGAAAAATAAGTGTAATCCTGGGTGGAATTCTTCATTTCCCCCCTAATTTCTGGGCAGTTCTTGTGGCACCATACCCGCCTGCCAGAATACCGTGAACTCGCACCTGATTCTGTGCCAGGAGCCTGATTGATTATGCACGAGTAAGAATCTCTCTGAATTACCTGGCGGGTCCGGAGCTGATTCTTCCACTGACCATCAGCTTGCGGGTTCAAAGTTCCTGGCGCCAGATGTAAACGTCAGTCCAGCACATCTGTGTCACTCTCCAACCCATCAGTCTTCATGAGACAGGTTCCAGAACCCAGAGACAAAAGGTTTGCAGTTTATGGAAAATCGCTTATTGTCACGAGTAGGCTTCAATGAAGTTACTGTGAAAAGCCCCTAGTCACCACATTCCGGTGCCTCTCCGGGGAGGCTGAGACGGGAATTGAACCGTGCTGCTGGCCTGCTTTGGTCTGCTTTAAAAGCCAGTGATTTAGCCCAGTGTGCTAAATCTGTGTGCAAACAATGACTCTTTTCATGGATCTCATACAACCATTAGCAGAGAAGATATGTGAACACTCATTCTCTTATGGACACTTTTGCATCACCACCATTCCATCTGCCATGTTGCCCACACTCCAACCACTGGTCCTTCTGGGGAAGACTCACCTCTTTGTACAGCCAGATTGTGAAGTGCATAGCAAACTCCAATCATGCAGAAAACCTTTTCTGGTGCGTATTGCAGAAAGCCACCTGAGCGGTCCAGGGATCTGAATCGCATCTTCAGAAGCCCTATTGGTTTCTCTATGAAGGAGCGCATGAAGCTGTGAATAATGTTGTCCCTCTCCTCAGCACATGTCTGAGGACAACGAACTGAAGTCATTAGCCAGTGTTTAAGTGGATATCCCTTTGTCCCCAGCAACCATCCCTGCAAACATTCTGGATCCAGTCGTTATTGTGTTGAACATTGCCACACCTACCCCTTACCCTGAAGCCATGCCCCACATGGACCTTTACCCATCCCCTCTGGAGTCTGCGCGCATCCCCTTCCAGAGAACGATGAGGTACCACTTTGACCCCCTTGCAGCCTTGTCAGGATCCAGCTTTCCTCCTCTCAACCTTCTCTCTGTATCTATTGTTTGTCATCCACCTCCTTACCCCTCTGCCTGCCATCATGCCCCCTTGCTCTTCAACACTTGTCCTTGTGCAGTCATCTGTCCACATTGCCCCTCTAGTCAGAATCCCCCTCACCTTGCACCCACCCCTGTTTGAACTTCGGTCCATTGGAGCGAAGGGTCCATGAGTGCTGTCCATTAAGACAGGCTTATCATGGAGCTGGAGGGCACAACCCGGTCTATTTCAGCAGAGTGCCATTCAGCACAACAGGCACGGCGCAGAGCTATGAGAGGTAGACTATGGATGTTGCAGGCACCTCGAAGTCTCGCGGGTGCAGAGGAGATTTACCAGGATGTTGCCTGGTATGGAGGGAAAATCTTATGAGGAAAGGCTGATGGACTTGAGGTTGTTTTCGTTAGAGAGAAGAAGGTTAAGAGGTGACTTAATAGAGGCATACAAAATGATCAGAGGGCTAGATAGGGTGGACAGTGAGAACCTTCTCCCGCGGATGGAGGTGACTAGCACGAGGGGACATAGCCTTAAATTGAGGGGTAATAGATATAGGACAGACGTCAGAGGTAGGTTTTTTACGCAAAGAGTGGTGAGGCCGTGGAATGCCCTACCTGCAACAGTAGTGAACTCGCCAACATTGAGGGCATTTAAAAGTTTATTGGATAAGCATATGGATGATAATGGCATAGTGTAGGTTAGATGGCCTTTAGTTTTTGACTTCCCATGTCAGTGCAACATCGTGGGCCGAAGGGCCTGTACTGCGCTGTATCGTTCTATGTTCTATGTTCTATGAACTGAGGTCCGTCTTGTGCTCACCATTCTGTTCCAAATAAGTTTGAGGCCAATGTGATTTCCTGCTGGCAAAGACAGGAAAGCCTGACAAGATTCCAGTGAGCAGCCTTTTTATTAGGCATTCATGAAATGGAAAAAGCGTTCGCGCCACCAGGTAGCACAAGAATTAACCCGCCATTCACCTGGCATTGGGAGAATTGCGATGTGTTTTTAGGCCGGGGGTTTCTAACTTTTTGGCTCCCGCTGTATTCTTTACTCTCCTCCACCACCAAATGTGCTGTGGGTGGATGGGAGAATTCCGCCTCTTGTTTCGAATAGAGAAACTTGGGCTGGAATTCTCCAGTCGTTACGATTCAATGTTCCCGCCGGCAGCGCACCCTCACCAACGGATTTGGCAGCGGCATGGGACGGTTACAATGTGAAATCCAATTGACATTCCGCAGATAGAATGGTGCACGGCTGAGAAACACGTGGCTGGTGGACCGGAGAATCCTACCCCTGGTCTTTTTAAAGTTATAGCGATATTTAAGATCAGTATTTAAGGCTGTATTTCCTTTAAATCCCTGAATGGAAAGCTACCGAGTAAAGCAAGGATACCCCAATCCCAGTTAAGGGGTGAACTATCATCACAACAGCAACATACCTTTACCTGAGAGATAATGGAGTGAATCCAAAACATCTAAAAACTCTTATTGTGCGATTTGAATATTTATATCCTAAAAGACTAAACTGACAGCAAGTATGTTCAGCACTTGTGCTGGACAACATA